>NC_082711.1:34977364-35300521 GCF_030144855.1 Hypanus sabinus | reverse complement strand
TGTATTGCAACTTGTGTTTGTAAATGGTGGAAAGCCTCTGGGGTGCAAGGGAGAGAATCTTTTTCCAAAGGTACCCAGCAGCTGTCCTGATCTCATAGACATTCTGTTTGTGTTTCTAGTCCAGCTGAGTTCCTGCTCAGTAGTGACCCCAACAATATTGATAATGGGAGAAGATGAGAATAGCTTTCAATATCAATGGTAGGTGGCTAGACTGTCCTTGTTGGAGATAGGCACTGCCTGCCATTTTTGCAAGGGGAATGTTACTTGCCACTTATCAGCCCCTGCCTGAATGTTATCTAGCTCTTGCCACATGCAGGCATGGACTGCTTGATTTGCTGATGGGGTGTGAATAGAATTGAACATTGAGCAATGATCAGCAAACACTCCCATTTCTGACCTTACGACGGAAGGAAGGTCATTGCTGAAGCTGTGTAAGATGGATGGGCCTTGGTAATTGCCTTGAATCTCCTGCAGTGTTGCCCGGGAGTGGAATGACCTCCAGCAACCTCAACCATCCATCTCTGTGAAAGAACTGTTCCAGCCATTGGGATGTGTTTACTTTGATGACCATGGACTTCAGTTCTGCCAGGCTGTTCTGATGGCACAGTCACTCACATAGTGTCATGACGTCAGAAGCAATTACTCTCACCTTACCTGACAACAAGAGCTCAATCGACTGGGCTGCCTTCCTTCATGTTGTGGTGATTCTTCATTTCTCTCATTTTATTTATCTCCATCTGAAGAATAAAGCTGGGCTTATGCCAAAACACTCAACAGAAAGAAGTGAAAATATGCCCAACAGAGCTGTGGTCTTCTGCCACCATGTTGAAAGGTAAGCAAGTGACCCAGACAGCTGAAGTTCTTTGATAACACCCTTTCTGGAACATGGTATGAAATGAATGTTTCTTTTGTACAAAGATAGTAATAATTCAATGCAGCAGTGAATAATAGGAGGCATTTTTTTTTTGTTTGCAGGACTCACACACACACATACCCATTCGTTCTTAACTTCTTGGCCTCAGCATTTCACAAAATAAAACTAGATAAAAACTGGTGATCTAAAATAACTACACACATTGTATCTTTCTGAATTTAAATTACTCCCAGAATTTTATTTTGACGAGTTCAACTGAGCAAATGTACGGCTGACCAAAACAATTCAACCATGCGTATTTAATTTCAATCATTTGAATAGTAAGCAGAAATGGTTTTCAGGTTTTACCAGCGTGGAAATAAAAAATGCCAACATGATAAGGAGTCCTAAAATAAAAACAGAAAATACTGGAAACACTCAGCAGGGTCAGGCTTCATAAGTGGGAAGAGAAACAAAGTGATTACTGTATTTTAGTTCGGAAAGGATCTTTCGAACAAAAACAATGTTTTCTTCCCACAGATGCAACCAGATTTATAAGTATTTACGGAATTTAATATTTTTTATTTTATATTTCCAGCACCCGCAGTGTTTTGATTTTCTTGTTAAGGAATCCTTTGGCTGATATATTTGTGGTACATAGTTGGGGGGTGTGCAGAGGCCAACCCAAACACCTTTGTGTTGAGGCCCCAAGTCCAACTGATATTAAATCTCAGCTAACAATTTTCTTAAGACCATTCCAAGTTGAAAGGCAGTTCACCAATACAGGGAAAGGCTGAATAGGTTAGGACTTTAATCCCTAGGGCATAGGAGAATGAGGGATAGAGGTATATAAAATTATGAGGAGTATAGGGGTAAATGCAAGCAAGCTTTTCCTACAGAGGTTGGATAAAGCTAGAACTAAATGTCATAGGTTATGGGTGAAAGGTGAAATGTTTAAGGGGAACATGAGGGGGAACTTCTTGACTCAGAGGTGGTGGGACTGTGGAATGAGCTGACAGTGGAAGTGGAAGCAAGACAGGTAATGTTTTGAGGCAGCGAACAAAAATACTAACTATTCTACTCAACCTACTTTTTATTGACTACAACCACTGCAAACCACAGGCTGCAATTTCCCTTTGGGAGTTGTGCTCCCGAACTGTCTGTACGGCCTTGTGTTTTTGCTGTTTCCTGAAGGATTTCGCATACTGGACTCTTGAGAATGCAGGTAAGACTGCAGTGGAACTGAACAGGCTGATTTGAAAGTTTGGGCTGGATTGAAACTTTGAGCCGGATTGAAGCGCTGGGCCTGGGCCCAAGAGTGAAAAATGAACCGATCTTTAGCCGGTTTTAGTGGCGAACCAGAGTAAAAAAAAGATTATGGCACTGAGATGAAGGGCAAAGGACGAAACGGTGTTCAGCTCACTACTCTGTGAGGCTTTATGTGCCTCAGCACTGAAGTGATGCTGCAACCGTGGCCTGCAGCCATCAGCACTCACCTCAGCTCTGAACTGACTCTGTGGCTGTGGCCTGCAGCCATCAGCACTCACCTCAGCACTGAACTGACTCTGTGGCTGTGGCCTGCAGGCATCACACCCACCTCAGCTCTGAACTGACTCCACAGCTGTGGCCTGCAGACATCACACCCACCTCAGCTCTGAACTGACTCTGCGGCTGTGGCCTGCAGGCATCACACCCACCTCAGCTCTGAACTGACTCCACAGCTGTGGCCTGCAGACATCACACCCACCTCAGCTCTGAACTGACTCTGCGGCTGTGGCCTGCAGGCATCACACCCACCTCAGCTCTGAACTGACTCCACAGCTGTGGCCTGCAGGCATCACACCCACCTCAGCTCTGAACTGACTCCACAGCTGTGGCCTGCAGACATCACACCCACCTCAGCTCTGAACTGACTCCACAGCTGTGGCCTGCAGACATCACACCCACCTCAGCTCTGAACTGACTCCACAGCTGTGGCCTGCAGACATCACACCCACCTCAGCTCTGAACTGACTCTGCGGCTGTGGCCTGCAGACATCACACCCACCTCAGCTCTGAACTGACTCTGCGGCTGTGGCCTGCAGACATCACACCCACATCAGCTCTGAACTGACTCCGCGGCTGTGGACTCACTTTTGGGGACTGCAATTCATAGTCTGTGTATTATTTGTTTACTTTTTTTGAAATTGTTTGCATGATTTGTTCTTTTATCGCATATTTCATGTTTGATAGGCTTTGTGGTGTGAGGTTTTTCATGGATCTTATTGTTTATTTGTTTTGTGGCTGCCTGTAAGAAGATTAATCTCAGGGTTTGATATGGTATACATATTTGTATAATGAACGTGCTTTAAACTTTGAATTTTGAATGTGGGTCCGATTTCAACAAGAGATATTTGGATATGCAAGTGAATGGGAGGGGTATGGAGGGCTATGGTCCAGGTGCAGACAATGGGAATAGGTAGTTTAATGGTTTAGCATGGACTAAGTGGGTCAAAAGGCTTGTTTCTGTGCTGTAGTGTTCTATGACTTTATGACAACAGCCATTAGAAGATGATAAATAGGAAGCAGCCAAAGTGCAAGAAAGTCTTCCTCACGTTTGAGGACTTCTTCAAAAGGTGGTGCCACAAGAAGGTGGCATTCATCATTACCACCATCTGGGGCATGACCTCTTCTCATTAGTACCATCAAGGGGGAGGCAAAGGAGACCGAAGACCCACGCTTAATGTTAAGGAACAGTTTCTTCCCCCCAGCCGTCAGATTTCTGAACGGGCCACGGACCACCTCACTATTCCTTTTAATTGCAACTTATAGAAATGTATTTTCTTTATGTCTTACACTATACTGCTGTAACAGAACAACATTTTTCATGACTTATTTCATTGAAGTTGACAAATTTAGATGGAGACTGAAAAGACATCTTGAAAAGTATAAAGATCAGGAAGATGGGAAATTGAGCTTTGGGAGAAGTTGACGATGGACTGGGCAAAACAGTGTTGAATGTGGGTAGGGAATGTGAAGAGGATGAGGAAATAGCAACCATTGAATTGCATCATCCCTATAAGCTGCTGAGGTGGGATGACCACTGGTCGAGCATTGATCACATTCTGAATGTGGGGCTGGAATGAAGATGACTGTTCTAACAGACTGCGTTGTCAGATGATTGTCTTTTAAAGCATAGTTTGTTGGTTGTGGCTGTCCCTTGAACGATTGTCTTATCAGCCATTTAGAGGTCTTGCTTTGTGGCTATTATTGTCTTAGCTAAAGTATTCTGTAGAAGGGCCTCAAATAGGTACTTGATACGCATAGCTAAAAAAAGCTCTATTTGTTCTGAGTGCGGGCTGTGAATACTGAAGCTCTGGCTTGCAGTATTAGGGAAGGCAACACATCTCTGTCTTGAAACATGTTGGTTCAGTCCATACATGAGCCTATAAAACTTCTTAAAATCAAATCGGGTTTGTAACATACATAACTTCCATTTTGGTGATGGCATCTCCGAAAACAGCTGAGAGTCCCAGAAAACAAAAAAATAAACCTTAGACAAAATATTTTACCTTTAATATAACTCTCTGTATCCAGTGTAACACAGGAAAATATTTAACCAATGATTGTTAAATAATTATTTGTTAAAAAATATTTAGCAAATAATTATTTATCCTAAAAAAAGTCTCGTACTAAAACATCAACTGTTTATTCATTTCTCTAGATGCTGCCTGACCTGCTGAGTTCCTCTGGCATGTGTTGCTTTGGATTTTCAGCATCTGCAGAATCTCTTCTGTTTATTATTTAACAAATCTTTATACCAATAAGAAAGTTCATTCACTGACTGCGGAAATAATAAATGTCAAATGAACCATTCCTGTGAGCAAGTTCCTAGTTCCGCACACAGCCAGTTGAGGATTTTGTCAGAGGACAATAAAAATTCAAGGACCTTTGAATCTGCTCTGCTGTTCAGTGGGATGGTGATGGAGCCTGCCCTTGCCCAGATTCCTTTGTTTCACTTTGTATCAGAAAACCTAAAAACCTAACTTTATTGTGAATGTGGTAGAGTAACCTAATAGATAGTATTACACTCATACTGTAAATGTAGACCTGGACCACTCAATCTGAGTTTGAATCCCAGAATGGTTGCTGGGGTTAATTTAAACACATAGAGAAAACAATACTTTAGCTCACAACCTCTGTACCAAGCATCTGTACTTTTAATCTGCAATAGTCAAGTTTATTGTCATTTAACTACATACATGTATATAACATATATAACCATGTAATGTATATAGAAATGAGACAAAGTTTCTCTGGACCAGCGTGTAAAGCACTGTAGTACACATAACACATGATAACTTATGAAGGCAAGGATAAAATCTACCCAGGAATCACACAAAAGTAACAAACTAACGTGCATTAATTTAAAATATTGTAAGGTACAGTGACACTGCTGGGGGTTCAAGGACCTAAAAGCCTGGGAGAAGAAACTTTCTCATGCTGACCATTCTTGCCTTTATGCATCACGATCTCCTGCCTAAAGGCAGAAATTTAAAGGGATGCTGGATGGGTGGGTGAGACCCATTATAACAATAAGGACCCTGCATATACAGCACTCCTGATAAATGTCCCTGACGGATGCTAAGAAGACCCCATTTGTGCTGTCTGCCATTCTCACAGCCCTTTGTAGGGACTTCCGGAAAATACTTGACAGCTCCCAGACCAGATGGAAGTGCAACTTGTCAGGATGCTCTCAATGGTGTGATGGTGTTCCAGTAAAATGCAGGAAGGATGTGGGGAGACGTAGGTTGGAGCCTTCCTTGCCACAATCTTCTTAGGAAGCTGCTTACTCTTTTCACCTCAGACCTAAAAACAGAAAGTTGGAATAAGCACTGCTGATCAGGGCAGGATTGCCCTCGGACCCTACCTGATTCATCATAGAAGTCCTTCAGGCCATTACTCAATCTGGCCTCTTACTTCCAGCTCCCTAACCAGGGAAATCTCCTCCCACCAATTATCCTGTCAATTGCTCTCAGGATCTGAAATGTTTCAGTGAGATCACCTCTCATTTTTCTAAACACTAAAGGCAAATGGACCTATTTCATTTGAAGGAAAAGCCCTCTCATCCCAATCATCAGCACAATTAACCCCTGGTGCGCTGCCTCTGGTATAAGTAAAAATAACAGATTCTGAAAATGCTGAAAATCCAGAGTAACACCTACAAAATGCTGCGAGAAGGTCAGGCAGCATCTATGGAGACAAGTAAGCAATCGGAGTTTCACCCTCCATCAGGATTGGAAAGGAAGGGTGTAGAAGCCAGAATAAGTTGGGGGGAGGAGAAGGAGTACAAACAGGCAGGTGACAGGTGAGACCAGGTGAGGGGGAAGGGGGGTGGGGGGGGGGAGGGGATGAACTGGGAGGTGATAGGTGAGACCAGGTGAGGGGGAATGTTGGTGAGGGATATGAAGTTAGAATCTGGGAGTTATTAGTGGAAGAAGTAAAGGGCTGAGGAAGAAGGAACATGATAGGAGAGAAAAGTGGACCATGGGAGAAAGGGGAGGAGGAGGGGTATCTGAGGGAGGTGATAGGCAGGTGAGATCAAGGGGTAAGAGGGGAGCCAGAATAAGGAATGGAAATGAGTGAAGAAGGAGGGGGTAGTAATTATTGAAAGTTGGAGAAATCCATGTTCACGCTGTCAGGTTGGAGGCTACCCAAATGAAACACGAGGTGTTGCTCCTCCAGCTTGAGAGTGGCCTAATAGTGGCAGAAAAGGAGTCCATGGACCAGCATGTCCAAGTGGGAACGGGCAGTGAAATTGAAATTGCTGGCCACAGGGAAATCCTGCCTGCTGCGGAAAGAGCAAAAGTGCTCAGTGTAGCAGTGCCCCAAGCTACACTGGGTGCTACCGATGTAGAGGAGGCTGCACTGACAACGCTGGTTACAGTGGATAACCCCAATAGACTTGCCTCACCTGGAAGGACTGCTTGGGGTCCTGAACATCAGTGAGCGAGAAGGCGAATCGGCAGGTTGTTCCACTTGCTGGGATAATGGCCAGGAATGAGATCAGTGTGGAAGTATGAACGGACAAGGAAATCACAATGGCGGGAGTCTCCACCCGAAGCATTGGGTCTTTATTCCTCTCCATAGATGCTACCTGACTTGCTGAGTTCCTCCAGCATTTTGTATTTGTTACTCTACTATGCACTTTCTCAAAAATGGATGCAGGTTGGAAAGGGATTCAGTATGCATTTTGTTCCAGTGAACTAATCTAGTGAACTAAACTGGAGAACACGCTTTGGCAGAGTAGCACACAGGAGGTGTGGAGAGGCATGAAGAACATTGCTGGCTTCAATCAGCCTAGCTATAGAGCCTTAGATTGCAGCCATGAATGGACTAATGAGTTAAACCAATTCTTCAATAGGTTTGAGAATTGCTGTCCTGTTCACACCCCCCTCAGCACACCAGTCCAGGTGCCGAGGCACCCAATGCTCCCTCAGCACCAATGCCCCCTCTCCTCCCTCCTCAACCCTCCAGTTTAACATGTGGATGAACAACACAGGCTACCACTGTCTATATCCCCTCCTTGTCCTGCACCATGTGGCCAAGTGGTTAAGGTGTTGGGTCTCGTGATCTGAAGGTCGCTAGTTCGAGCTTCAGCTAAGGCAGTATGTTGTATCATTGAGTGAGGCACTTAACCACACATTGCTCTGTGATGACACCAGTGCCAAGCTGTATCAGCCCTTGCCCTTCCCTTGGACAACATCGGTGACTTGCAGCATGGGCAACTGCCAGTCTCCCATACAACCCTCCCCAGGCCTGCAGCGTGGAAACTTTCCAAGGCGCAAATCCATGGTCTCTCGAGACTAACGGATGCCTATTATATGCCCTGCACCTACCATCTACACCTTCACACACCAACTGCCATCACTCCAATCTTCACCTCCCCAGCCCCCACCTTCCACCAACTCCCCAGACCTCACTACTGAGCAGGTGAAAAAGGCCCTGGGGAAACTCAGACACCCCAAGACATTGGGACCAGATGGTGCGAACACTAAGGCCCTGAGGGAATATGCTGAGCAGCTGTGTGGAGATCTTCAGTGCATTTCAATCTGAGTCTCAGCTTGGAAAGGTTCCCAACTGTGTGGAAAACATCACATGAGATCCCAGTACCCAATAAGGGCTGACCAAAAGTCTTGAATGACTACCATACAGTGGCACTGACAGCAGCGGGGATTGAAGTTCAACTTCAAGTTTATGACGGTTTATTGTCATTCATCTGTACATATACATATATCACCAAACAAGGCAACATTCTAAGTTGCATAACACATATAACTCACATAAATATATTATTACCACAAATAAGTTAACAAATAATGAGCATATATGATACAAGTTAAAAAATAAACAATGTAATGTTACTGATGCTTCATACGTGATGAGGCCTGGGTAGTGGCAGTCAGTTCAGCAGTCCTGCAGCCAGGGGGGAAGAAGCTGTTTTGTGTCTTAATTCTATGCCTGATTGTTAGACAGGTGAGGAAAAATCACTGACAATGCTAAGAGCCCTGCATACACAGCATTCCTGATAAATATCTCTAATAGGTGGAAGAGAGACCCTGATGATCCTCTCAGTAGACTACACAATCCTTTGTAGAGAATTGTGGTCAGATGTCCTGAAAGTCCGATACCAGATGGTGATGGAGCAGGTCAGGACTCTCTCAATGGGGTTCCTGTAAAAATTGTTCAGAATAGGTGGGTTGGAGGAGCGGGAGCCTTGCTCGCCTCAATCTCCTTTGGGAAGTGGAGACGTTGCTGTGCTTTTTTGATCAAAGAGGTGTTGTTGAGGGACCAGGTGAGATTGCTTGTTATGTGCTTTTCCAGAAACATGGTGCTCCTATCTCTCTCTGTGGAGGAACTGTGTATGTGCAATGAGGAGTGGTCAGCCTGCATCTTCCTAAAGTCCACCAATTATCTCTTTGGTCTTGTCCACGTTGAGACTCAAGTCAACAAGTGTCACTGAGACGGCCATGCTATCATGTATTAGTGTAGTGTTATGCTAACCACTATACTACCCTCTTGAACAATGAAACAAAGTTAGCTGCCCTCAACTCTTCCAGAACTTTGCTACTGGATAACAATGAAGCACATATCTTTACCTGAGGTTCACTCTATGTTAATACATTTCAGGTGACAAATACTCCTTTCTCATAATATATTCTGTACATATGATCGAAGACCTGGAGCCAATGGCACCCATGATTAATTGCCAATCTGTCAAATAGTTTTTAATTTCCTTGTCCCAATCAGCTCATCGTCACCATGGACATGCAACCTCTTTCAAGATTCTATTCAACACCAGGAATGATCTGAGAATCATCTGCTTCTTCCATAAACAGAGGCTGTACAGTCCCCATACAGCAATACACTCATTCATCTGGCTGAACCTTCCCTTTGACTCCACAGGACCAAGGTGCACAACAGAGTAAATATAAATCCCACATCACAAAAAGTAATAGTGCTACAAATAAATGAACAAATAATAAAATCTATTCCAGAAGATTGACATTTAGTATAGGGTGAATTTATGATACAAGTTTAAAAAGTAAACAGTGTAACGCCACTGGCTCTTCATACATGATAAAACCAGCGTGGTGTCAGGGAGTTTAGCACTCTCTCAGCCTGAGGAAAGAAGCAGTTTCCCACCCTAACTGTCCCTGCCTGACGTAGGGGGAGTTAAAGAGATTGTGGGATGATTGGAAGGGACAATCTCCTTGGCTCAGTTTCAGCACAATGCCTTCTTTTATATCTTCCTCTAAACATCTATTTAGTTCTGGATAACTGCAACAACTCACATAAAAACCCAACCTGTAGAAGTGTTTATTCAAATAAAATAACACCAATTCTCATGGAAAGAAAATACAAGCAAATAAAAGTTATAGCAACCATTACTCATGCAATAACATTGCAAGAAACGACTGATACATTTGTTGCATAAAATGCACACTGGCTGGTTATAACTAAAGACAGATTTATGTTATTTTCTGTGAATATAAAAGAGGATGCCAGTAATGGTTATGGTGAGTACCCTGTTTATAACAGTGACAAATCAAAAAAGCAAGATTTACTACCAGTGGAAAAAATTGCTTGCAATTCTATGAGTTTGCAGTTTCCGAACCTTGCATCTTTTTTGTTCTTCTGGCCCTGTGGTATAAATCCATGCTACCCATTGCTTCCCACTGCCCACCTTACATCCTCTCCCATACCAACTCCTTAAAGCTTATAGAAGCATGTGAAAATGAATGAATAACTGAACCATTGCCATCAAGGGAAGTTAAACTTAATTTTAAGACAAAGCAATGCCATCTAACATTGGTAGCAATAGAATAGTTCACCTGAGGATCAGGAAAATTTATGGATTCAACTAATGGCGATCAATCTATTAATATGAAGAACTAAGAAATGAAGATCAAAAATCATGCAGATGCTGACAAAACAGAAAATTTTGCAAATATTCAAAGTCAAAAGATTAAATTAAATCTATTAATAAAATATATTTATGTCACCCTACTACCTGAAGATTTATTTTCCTGCAGGCATTTGCAGTAGAACAAAGAAATACAATAAAATCAATGAGAAAAAAAAATTACACACAAGGACTGATAGCGCTTTTGCTGTCTCCAAGGGAATTTGGTATGGTTGAGAATGGTGTGTGTGGCCTAATGGTGGAGTGTGAATCCATGATTGGTTCTATTTCTTGCTAATCTCACGCAAGATTGAAACCAATGAGAACAAGAGTGGGAGGGGAGTGACAGTTTTCAGCACTGTCTGCTTGTGTTTGGACAGTGTCCCTCTCACTTGCTGCTTTCAGAGGAAAGTATAGGATTCTTTGGTCTGGGCAAGGTTTGATCAACGTGGTTTGTGGATTAGACTTTTTTTTAGAGGACTCTATAGTTCATATTATAAGTGTTTCTTGTTTCTGATTACTCCTTTCTTTAACAACTACTTTGTGTGATTTTGATCAGAGTGGACTGTCTCTGCAGCCTGCAGTCAATAAATGACTCAGCACTAAATTGAACTGAACTAAACTGAACATTCCTAGACAGCTTCAGGGTCTCTATGGTTTGATATTTAATGTCCTGTGTGTTATCTGTTCATTTTTGCTGTTTGCATGATTTGTCTTTTTTTTTTTTACACATTGGGGGTTTGATATTTTCTTTGAACAGATTCAGTGGTGTTTCCTTGTTTTGTGGCTGTTTGCAGGAAGACGAGTCTCAGGCTGTGTGCTGCATATGCACTTTGATAATAAATGGGGAAAGCAAAAGTGTGGAATGAAGACAAACAGCACAAATGAATAAATAATGCTGAGAACATGAGTAGAGTCTCTGAACATGAGTCCATAGGCTGTGGAATCAGTTCAGAGTTGAGGTGACTGAAGTTATCCACTGCGATTCAGGAGCTTTATGTTTGAAGGGTAATAGCTGATCCTGAATCTGGTGGTGTGGAACCTGAGGCTGCTGATCCTCCTTACTTCCTTAGCATGAGTAGAGCATGGCCTAGATAGTGGGCATCCTTCATAATAGATGTTGCTTTCTTATGGCAGCACCCCTTGTAGATATTCTCAATGGTGGGGATAGCTTCTTCTGTGATGGACTAGGCTGTATACACCACTGTTTGTAGGCTTTTCCATTCCTGGGCATTAGTGTTTCTATACCAGGTTGTGATGCAACCAGTCAAGATTCACTCCACATTGCATCTGTAGAAGACTGTTTGCAGGTCAGGCAGCATCTGTGGAAAGAGAAATAGTCAATGTTTTGGGTCAGATGGCATGTTGAAAATATAAATTGTTCACTGTTTCTCTTTCCACAGGTGATATTCAACCTTCCGAGTTTTCCAGTATTTTTTGTTCTGAGTACAAGTGGAGCCAAATAATTAAAAAACCATAAAAACAAAATGCAAACCTTCCACAGATGTATAAAGGGCAAAAAATGACCTAAAGGTCATTTGGATCACTTACAGAGTAATATTGGATAAATCATATGGAAGAAATAACAGAGAAAACTAAACAAGTCATGCTAAAGCTCTCAGAAATAGTGGAGGATTACAGGTCTACAGAAAATTATTTATTTTATTTAGTGATACAGCCCGGAATGAGCCCCATCGGCTCAGCAAGCCATGACACTCCAACACCCAACAAACCCTAAGCTAATCACAGGACAATTTTACCAGACTAATTAACCTAGCCAGCATGGCTTTGGACTGTAGGTAGGAACTGGAGTACCCAGGGAAAACCCATGCATTCCACAGGGAGGATTAAAGATTCTTTACAGATGGTGCCGGAATTGAATTCCGGATCATTCTAAACATGGTGCTCTACCGCCACGCTATCATGGCGCCCTAAATGAGAGGCTCAGAGAAACCAAACTTGTTTTAAACAAACAAATATTAGAGGAACTAACAAGAGTTAATTTTATTTTGCCCCCTTCCATTGGGCAGAAGATACAAAAGCTTGAAAACACACACACTAACAGGCTCAAGGCTGGCTTTTATTCCACTGTTATAACACTCTTGATTCAGATTTCTTGCATGGTAAAGATGAACTCTTGATCTCTCAGTCTCTCTAGTCATGATCCTTGCAGCTTAGTTGTCTACCTGCACTACCCTTGCTAATTCGCTGAGTTCCTCCTGCACTTGATGTGTGTTGCTTTGGATTTCCAGCATCTGCAGAACTTCTTGTGTTTACTGTATTCTGCATTGTTATTGCTTTTTCCTTTGTACTACGTCAATGTACATGTTTGAAATCATCTGTCTGGATGGCATGCAACTTTCTTTACTTTTTCTTTGTATACGTGACCTTCATAATTTGGCTACCACCAACAAAATGCTGCAGGAACTCAGTAGGCCAGGCAGCATCTATGGAAAAGAATATCGTTGACATTTCAGCCGAGACCCTTCGGCAGGACCCATGAAGTGGGCATTCACAAGAAAACAAAGAGATACAATAGAGTTCATGGAAAACTACACGCTAACAATAACTGGCAAATAATCAGTATGCAAAAAAAGACAAAGTGCAAATAAAAATAAATAATAGGTAAATAAATAGTACGAAGAATTTGAGTTGTTAGAGTCCTTGAAAATCTGATGGCATTTTGTAAATTGCACAACAGATAAGGGTGAAGCAATTGATCTGGGTTATATGCACTTTCAGAAGGACTTCATTAAGGAGCACATAAGTTAGTGTGCATAATATTGAATGTAATATTGTTCAAAGGAAATTTATTATTGAAGTGCATATATGTCACCATATACAGCAACAGTGAGATATATTCTCTTGTGGTCATTCGCAGTAAATACAATGTTGGAAAATTAAATACAATGTTCGAAAATACATGGTCATGCACATTGATGGTGGAAATAAATGTGCAGACTATTTTCTAAATTGGGGGAAAATCCAAAACTTGGAGATGCAAAGGGACTTGAGAGCTCTTGTGCAGAACACCCTAAAGCTCAGAACAGATTCACTGAAATTATAACACCGAGAAATTTAAAGTTGCTGACCCGCTAATATCTCTGATCTTCTGATGAAGACTTATTCGTGTTCCTCTGGTTTCCTTCTCCTGAAGTCAATAATCTGCTCCTCAATCTTGCTGACGTTGAGATCAGGTGCTGATGGAGATTGTGTTGTTGCCAATGCAACCTCACTGGGGTTGGCAAGTGAAGAAATCAATTTGCACAAGGAGATATTGAGGCGAAGGACTTGGAGCATGCTGAGCTGTAGTCATTGAATAACTTCCTGGTGTATGCATATTTGCTGTCCCAGTGTTTGTGAGTTGAGTGAAAAGCCAATGAAATGGCACTTGCTATTGACCTGCTGTGACAGTAGGCAAACTGGAGTGGATCCAAGCTCCCTCTCAGGCAAGTGTTGAAATGTTTCATCACCAACCTCTCAAATCGCTTCATCACTGTGGATGTAAGTGCTGCTGGACGATAGTTATTGAGGCAGGTTTACCATGTTCTTCATGAATACTGGTATAATTGAAGCCTGCTTGAAGCTGGTGGTAACTCAGACTGCTGAAGCAAGAGATTATAATTATCAGTGAACACTCCCACCAGTTTTATTTTATTTAGAAATGCAATGGACAAGAGGCCCTTCTGGCTCTTCAAGCTCCACTGCTCAGCACCCCCTGACAACCCCAATTTAACCCTAACCTAATCACGGGACAATTTACAATGACCTTTTAACCTACCCAATGTGACTTTGGACTCTGGAAGGAATCGGGAACACATGGAGAAAACCCATGCATTCCACAGGGAGAATCCTTACAAAGAACACTGGGATGTAACTCCGAACACCGATGCCTCAAGCTGTAATAGCATTGTATGAGCCACTACAATAACGTGGTGCCACAGTTGATCAGCACAGATCTTTACAAATCAGCCAGATACCCTGTCGGGGCAGAATGCTTCCTGAAGGTTCACCCTCCTAAGGGATGCTCTTGTGTCATTCTCAGATACTGAAATCATAGGGTCGTCAGGGGCTGTAGCAATATGTGAAGGTTTTGATGGTCAAAGCGAGCATAAAAGGCATTGAGCTCACCTGGGAGTGAAAACTTGTTGTCACTTATGTCAGTTGGTTTCACTTAGTAGGAGGTGATAGCACTCAAGCCCTGCCGCAGCTGTCGAACATCTTTGATTCAAGTTTAGTCAAGTATTATCACTTTGCATGTGAGATAATCTTTTGGATGTCATAGCCAGACCTTTTGTATTTTACTTGAATGCCACTGATCTGGCCCTCAGTAGATTGTGGATCTCTTGGTTCCTCCAGGGCTTGTGGTTGGAGAGACTCTAAATGATTTTGTGCGGATACACTCAACATTGACTTTTCTTATAAAGTCCATGGCAAACATGGCATTTTCATTCAGATTCTCTAATGAGTCCTTGTACGTGGCCCAGTCCACCAACTTGAAGCAAAGCCATAGAAGCTTCACTGTCTCCTGCGACCAGCTCTTGGTTGTCCTTATCTCTGGAGTCTCGCTTTTTAGCCTCTGCCTATGTACAGGTAGAAGGATGACAGCCGGTGTTTAGATTTCTGGAAATGTGGTCTAGCTTGAGAACGGTAGGCATACCTAATCGTAGTATTAAATTGGTTGAGTGTATTGCGACCCCTTGTGCTACAGGTGATTAGCTATTGATAATTTGTGGAGCTTTATTCAAAAAAGCCTGATTGAAGTCCCTGACAATGATTTGAAAGGCACTGGGATAGGATTTTTCTTGCTCGCTACTTGCAGCTCTCAATACCCCGAATGCTTGCTTAACATTGGCCTTTGGTGGTATGTAAATTGCAGTCAGGATCATCGAGGCAAATGCTCTTGGTAGGTACTTAATTGTTAGATTTCCAGGTCGGGGGAAACAAGAGTGCGTTAGGACCATTGCGCCCAAGCACCACAAACTGTTTATGATGAAATACAAAGCCTCAGCTCTTGCCCAATTGCAGCACAGATTGAGGATTAGTTCATGAATGAGAAACAAATGCCTGAAAGTAAGGTACTTTCCACTTGGGAAAATGTGGCATGTGGAGAGACAGTGATCAGTGTTGGAAACATCTGGGCACACAGCTGTTCAATGATTTGGATGAAAGTATCAAGTGTAATACATTCAAATATGCTACTGATGCAAAGCTCGGTGGGCAGTTAGACACAGAAAGACTTCAGCAAGTAAGGAGAGTGAATTGAATGGGCAAGGACATGATGTAAAATGTGTGATATGTTGATAGAGCAATGTCAAAAATGGAACATTTTTAATGGTGAGAGACCCATCACAATACAATTGGGGTGGCATGGTAATGTCAGGTTTTACAGCAAGTTAGTTACCTGGGTTCAATTCAACAGCAGTCTGTAAAGAGTTTGTAAATTTTTCCTGAGACTGTATGGGTTCCCTCCAGGTGCTTCAGCTTCCTCCCACATTCCAAAGGTGTATTGGTTAGTAAGTCATGGGTGTAATTGGGTTTTGCAGGCTCCTTGGGCTGGAAGGGCCTGTTACCATGCCGTATCACTAAATATTTTTTTTAAAGAGTTAGCAGACACTACACCAGTTGTATTTCCAAAAATCCTAGAGCTTTCTCATATTTCTTCAATCTATTTATCCTTCCCTTAACCCAGGTATCACTCCCACCAACTGCCCTCCTGCTATCTAAACCCCATCCTTACTAATGGTTCCATCTTTCAACAAAGCAAAGAGAGGCTTCATATTAATTGAATAGGGTTATTAAGCATGCTCTTCCAGATGTGTAAGTATTGTTTCTGGACACATTCAAAAGAACTGCAGGGATACATGCATAGTGAGGCCAGAGTGATTTTATCATTGTTTCATTAGTACTGTGCTGCAAGCAATCCTTGATTGAATGGGTAGGATCCTCTTACCATGTCACAACATGTAGA
Organism: Hypanus sabinus; assembly: GCF_030144855.1. Lineage (NCBI taxonomy): Eukaryota > Metazoa > Chordata > Chondrichthyes > Myliobatiformes > Dasyatidae > Hypanus > Hypanus sabinus. The sequence goes on along the minus strand of NC_082711.1, from coordinate 35,284,252 downwards.
CTACCATTTGTGCTTTATCTATGGGGGGATATTATATGGTTGTTAAAAATACATTGGTATATATTCTAATTATGTAATAATAAAGCATTAGTGAAGATAATTTTGTTGTGCAAATTGGCCAGGCAGTTGGATCTTTATATATACACGTGTGCATATGCGCGCATGCGCAAACACACACAGTGGAATGAAGGGAAAGTAAAGGCATGTCGATTTCTTTACTTTAGTATAAGTGTTGAAATGCTAACAGGATCCATCATGTAAAGTAGTTCCAAGTTAGAGTAACTTGACATAAACTAACAACATAAGCAAAATGTATTGAAGCGCAAGTGAGAGAATAAGCTGTAAAGATATTTTCATGTCTCTGAGAGCAGATATAGATCAGCTGGAAATACCAAAGTTCAAAACAGCTCAAAGTAAATTTATTATCAAAGTACACATATTTCACTATATACTACCCTAAGAAGTATTTTTGTGGGCATTCACAGCAGATACAAAGAAACAGGATAGAATCGATGAAAAACCACACATGACAAAGATGAATGAATAACCAATGTGCAAAAGACAACAAACTGGGCAAGTACAAACACCGACGCTCAGTCCTCCAGCAGTGGCGGGATCTCCCTGTGGCCACACACTTCAATTCCACAGACCGCTCCCACTCCGATATGTCTGTCCATGGCCTCCTCTACCGACAAGATGAGGCCACATGCAAGTCGTTGGAGCAATACCTTATCTCCCGCCTAGGTAGCCTCCTGCCTGCCGGCATGAACATCCAACTCACAGACCTCCGTTGATACCCCTGCCCCCCCCCCTTACCCCATCCCTATCTATAATTTTAGTCTGGTTCTCTTTCTCTCTCTTTTTCCCCCCTCACTATATACCCCAGCCCTACCTTTCTTTCTCTTTTATTTCCCATAATTCTCCACCTTCCCCTAGCCCATTTCCCTCCAGCCTATCACTTCCCAGCTCTCTACTTCATCCCTCCCCCCACTTCTTATCCCCCCTCGACCATCCCATGTTACTTCACTCCTGATGAAAGGTTTCGGCCTGAAACGTCGTCACTAACTCCTCCCATAGATGCTGTCTGGCCTGCTGAGTTCTGCCAGCATTTTGTGTTTTTATTTATTTCCAGCATCTGCAGATGTCACTCATGTTACAAATGTACTGCCCTGGTTAAGATTTCTATTGCTATGCAATCAGGTATATATATTTTAATTTTAGCAGCTTTCTGTAAAAGCAGTATTTAAAGCTTGTAAGTAAGAGTGCTTTGGCTTTGGGATTGTCTTGGTACGTGTTGTAACTTTCTGCCCAGCGGGATGCCATGGAATATTTGAGAGGGCTGGGTTGGATCAGATTTCTGAATGGCAGTTGTCTGGTTTGGGGTCTTTTGAAAGAGAAACCCCATTGTAAGAAGTGCTTTGTGCAGATGAATGGTTCAACAGAGGAAGTGCCAATAATCCTGAGTTAGCCCGTCTTTGAGGGAAGTTCAAAATGTGACTGGTGTCTTTCATGTAGAATGTGGGTTCAGCACGTGAGTAAAGTGATACGTCTGGCTACTCCAGAAATGAACTCCAACATTTGTGTGCACATTAGACTGGTCTCACTGTAATGGACCCTTTTATTAATTTTTTCCCTTCCTGTTAACTGCTTGATAAAGTTGAAAATTGGTAAATATACTTTCTTGATAATTTTATGCTGGTGTATGATCTGTCATTTCTTGGTGACCGTGAATTGTATATGGGACAGTACTTACACAGCATTTGATGCACTCAATGTTCCTCAACCAGAGCACCCCAACTTTCCTGTTTGGTTGAATCCCAAATCATACGGAGCCTAGATATATTTTGGTCATGAAAGGTGAGCTTCTCACCACTGAATAGCATGGCTGTTAGCAGATTAGTTAATGAATCAAGTCTGTAAACAATCTGGTGAGAGTGTTACACAAAAGACAAAAATAACGATAATAATAAATAAATAAACAATAAATATTGATTAACTGAGTTATAGAGTCATTAAAACTGAATCCAGAGACTATGAAATCAGTTCAGTGCTGGGATTCATGGAGAAACGGTGGATGTGATTCAGTCCAGGAAAAAGTGAGGCAGTATACTTTGGGAGGTGAAATGCAGTAGGAAAGTATCCCACTAAATTGAAGGAGACTTAATGTACTGATGTACAGTAGAATTTTGGGGTGCAAGTCCATGAAGTCCATAAAAACAGCAACATAAGTTGACAAGATGCTGAAGAAGATGTATGGCGTACTTGTCTTTGTTGGTTGTAGCAATGGGCATAAAAGTTGGGAAGTCACACTGCAGCTGCCAAAACTTTGCTTAGACTGCATTTGGAATATTGTGTCCAGGTCCTGTCTCTTCATTAAAGGCACAATGGGGAGTACTTTGAAAAGGTTTCACCAGAATACTAACTGAATTAGAGAGTACATAATAAGGGGAAGTTGGACAAACTTAGGTTGTTTGCTTTGGAGTGCAAAGGCTGATAGAACTATATAAACTTATTAAAAGCACTGTTAGGGTAGATAGTCAGTCTTTTTCTCAGGGTATAAATGTCAAATACTAGAGTGTAAATGTTTAAGTTGAGAGGGAGAAGTTAATAGGGGATTTATGTGACAATTTCTTTGCACAAAATGGTAGATGTCTAGAATGGAGTATTAGCTGAGATGGAGATGTTAGAGGCAGATGTGATGGTGGTACTCAGACAGGTGTGTAAAAAGGCAAGGGATGGAGGGTATGGGTTATATGCAGACAGATAGGATTAATTTAAATTAGCATTTTTGTCCTTACAGACTTTGTGACCCAAAAATATGTTCCTGCTCCTTTTTGTGTTCAATATGTAATCAAATTTTTGATGGTCCTTTATTTGTTCGTTCCTGAGTACTCTGAAAGGAATGGATTTCTGTTTGCCAATGTGTATACTGGTGCCAAAAATCCTTGTGGTCATGTAGATCGATGGGAGTGGGGATAGGTGGTGATGGTGAACAGGGCCACAAGATTAATTTACAGCATTTGCCTTCTCGAATTTTGGAAAATAGTTAATATGTTTATTATTGTCACATATACCAAGGTACAGTGAAATACTTTGTATGGATGACATGCAAAACAAGTCATTTCACTACTTCAGTAACTTGAGGTAGTACCAGGGAAAACAATAACAGAATGTGGAATATAGAGTTACAGTTGTAGAGAAAGTGCAGTGCAAGCTGACAGTAAGGTGCAAGGCCATGACAAGGTAAATTATGAGGTCAACAGCTCATCCCATCACACAAGAAGCCCATTCTTATAAGAATAGAGTAGAAGCCATCCTTGACACTGGTGCCCTGTGACCCAGCCCACTTGATCACTTGATCTCCTCCTGCTGACAAGTGAGCCAACCTCACAACCTCCCTATTTTCTCCACCTTGAAACACTTCCCTCTACCCCACCATCTTCAGCATCCACCACTTAACTCATTTCTTCTCTTCACTCTACAGTAGTGAAGGAGTGGTTAAAAATACAATACCTGTCTGCACAGTGCTTTGGGGCTTGGCATCAAATTTTTTAATGTATTAGTTCAATGCATATGGATATAGTTTATGCAGGCAAATACCAGCATTTATTGTTTGTCCTCAATTGCCCCTAACTGAGAAGACAATCACATCAAACACATCGCTGAGGATTTTGAGTCACACACTGGCTAAACATGGTAAGATGGCAGATTTCCTTCCCTGAAGCATATTAGTAAACCAGATGGATTTTTACAACAACCCAGTTGTAATAGATTGTGATTAATCAGATAACATTTTTTTTTCTAAAATCTTTAATTAACTGCATTTAAATTCCCCAGCTGCCATGGTAGAATTTGAGGTTGTACTGCTGGATTGTAAATCCAGGCCTCTGGATAATAAGCACATTAATCTAACTCAATGCCTTGCCACTCAGAGTTAGAATGGAGAAGTCAGTCCATGTGCTAAACCTATGTAAATCCATTCAGTTTGCTGATTTAATGTGGGAAAGCTCTCCTCTAAAATGAGAAAGTAACTTCAATTTAAGGGTTGGGTACCATATCAAATTTAAAGGAGTATGGTTGTTTCCAGAGCAACAAACAATTTGCTGGAGGAACTCAACGGGTCAATTAGCATCCGTGGGAGGAAAGAAATAGTTGACATTTTGTGTTGAAACTTTATATGAGGACGCGTCTCAACATCAAATTGTCAATAATTCTTTTCATGCCAGAGATGCTGCTTGACCTGAGTTCCTCCAGTAGATAGTTTGTTACTGCAGAATTCAGCATCTGCAGTTTCTGTTAGTTTCTGCTATTTTATTTCTGGTGAGCAACCGCAAAGCATTTACTGTCCTCTCCGAAACCTCTGCAGAGAGAGCTAAGTACACAAAGTTCCTGGGAGTTCACATCATGGATGACCACACCTGGTCACAGTAGGCACAGTAGAAACTCCACTTCCTGAGCAGATTGAGGCAAGCGAGGCTTCCCCCTGCCCCCATCTTAACTGAATTTTACAGGAGCACCATTCCGAGTGTCCTGACAAGCTGCATCTCCACCTGGTATGGGAGCAGACCAAGTATTGGACTGGAAGTCCCTACAAAGGACTGTGAGAATGGCTGACAGGATCATTGGGGTCTCCCTACCATCCATCAAGGACATTTATCAGAAGCGCTGTGTAAACAGGGCCCTTAGTATTATCAAGGATACCACCCATCCATCCAGCATCCTCTTTGATTTTCTATCATCAGGCAGGACACTCTGATACTTAAAGACAAAAATGGTCAGGATGGCAACCAGCTTCTTCTCTCAGGTCATTAGAATCAGAATCAGATTTATTTTCACTGGTATGTGACGTGAAATTTGTTAAATTAGCACCAGCAGTTCAATGCAATACATAATCTAGCAGAGAGATAGAAAAATAATAAATAAAATAAAAATAATAATAATAAACAAGTAAATCAATTACATATATTGAATAGATTTAAAAAATATACAAAGACAGAAATACTGTGTATATTTTAAAAATGAAGTGGTGTCCAAAGCTTCAATGTCCATTTAGGAATCGGATGGCAGAGGGGAAGCAGCTGTTCCTGAATCGCTGAGTGAGCACCTTCAGGCTTCTGTACCTCCTACCCAATAGTAACAGTGAGAAAAAGGCATGCCTTGGGTGCTAGAGGTCCTGAAGAATGGCTTCAGAACTCCCTGCCACATTGCATTCAAAGTGTCTGCAGTTAATTTGTTCTGTAGCCTACAATATCTAATTTATGCTCTTTGTTTATTTATGTGTAATTCATTTGTAGATTATTCTTACTTTCGTATGTCATTGTGGGCTATATGGGTGTTGTGTGTACTATTGTGCTTCATGTCCTGGTCCAGAGGAGCTTTGTCTTGCTTGGCGGTAAACATGTATATAATTAAAAAGGAATAAACTTGACTTGACGTGAAATCTGAAAAATATGACAGATACTTTACATTTGCAGATAGCCTTGTATTTCTACACCTCCCAAGGCCACAGTGAGAATTCTGTCCATATTAATTAATATTAAACATTAGGTTAATTTACAAGTTGACGAAGGATCTTTACCATGAAGCATTGACTTTGTTTCTCTTTTGACTGATGGTGTCCGACCTGCTCAGTGTTCCTGGCGTTTTCTGATTTTATTCCACATACTTCATAACCTGATTTCACTCATTCTAGCCACAAGATAATTTCTGTGGCAAAATACAGGTTCACAAGTGCCCACTGAAATAACTGTCACTCCCACTTAATGTTCGCTTACAGCTATTTGCTTGATGCCTTTGGCTTGCTGAAAGAGAGATGATTAAATTCATAGTTGTTTTGAGGGATTAATCTGCAGTCTTTCAGCAAACTGGATGGATGATGTTGAGGGTAATTAAGCTAATAATGTCTGTATCCATTTTCCAGTAATGCTTCCACCTAAAGCAGTCAGCCAATCTCTTCCCTGAATCTGTGTTGTATTCCTGGAAGCACTGCAGCAGATGGATTGTTAATGTGACTCACTTTCATTTCCAGTTTCATGTCACCTTCTTTTCTGGATATTCCAATCATTGCTCTTCTGTGTAGCAGTAATTTTGCTGGTGTGGACTCATTATGTGCTCTCTAGAGGGCAGAGAGAGAAAGGGAAAAAAAGGCAGTGAGATAATTGTCTGTTAGTAACACTGAACTTCAAAGCCAAATGTGCTTTGCATTAAGATAGAAGGAACTTGCATTTACATAGTGCCTCACATGGTGTTCCACAACACCCTGCAAGATTTGTGTACTGCAGCACACATCTACAGCAATGCTAAACTAGTCAGACTGGCTTAGAAATAGTGTGAAGCTGAGCATGTTACATTAAATTTACACAGAGTGGAGGGCTCACACATGGTCTGACTCCATTCCAGTGATTGAACATGTGGCCCTAGGCATCATACATAATAGATCAGGCCTTGAATATTTTGCAAAATAACAGGTCTCCGCACAGCTGACATCGCCATTGTGCAGAAGATTACATGCTGGGGAGATGTGGATATTGACAGAATCATAGATGAGTTTAGGCCTGAGGGGAGGGCGCACAACTGTGGGGGTCGGGGGAGGGGCAGTGGACGAGATGGGACTGTGGTTAGATAGGATCAGGACAGACGGACTGTCAAGCAGAACATTGGATCAGTGTTAGGAATCTGAAATGGGGTTTGTTGAGGATAGGTGCACAGTGTAGCAGTGATCAGGGGCTCGAACAGGGAAATGATTGAATGGCAGGGCAGTGATGAGGAGTCAAAGTTGAGGCGAGGCAGAGTGGGCAGAGAGATGGTTTGAGGTAAATGTTGGATAGAGAGGTGATTGGGGTGTCGAGGTGTGGGTTTGAGAGGGTCATGACTGGGGTCAGGAGATGGGAGTTGGGAGAGACATGTTTGGAATTTTAGGACTGGGTGTTAGGTAAACTGGTGGCAGTGAGGTGATAGGGTGAATGAGAACCATAAGGTGACGACCAGAACTGCATATGGTACCCCTGCTGTGGCCTATTTGACATTTCATGTAGCTGCACCATTAACACCCGGCCCTCTTGTTCCGTGCCCCCAGCTAATGAAAGCAAGTATCCCAATATGTCTTCTTAACCACTTAATCTAGCTGTCCTGTGGATTTCAGGGATCACTGCACACATACACTTCTGCTGATCAGTACTTGGCCCCGGCCTTGTTAAAGCTGCTCATATTTTTATGATGCAATTCCATCTGTTATTTCTCTGTCCATCTAACTAACTGTTCAGTATCATCCAGTAGCAAACCTCTCCATCTCACGTCCAGACTGTTAACAAATGTGACAAAGCGCAATGGTTAAGTCACCAGTCCCCACGTACATCTGTAATCACAAGCTTCTAATTGTATATATGATCCTTCACTGTCACTCTTTGCCTCCTATCACTAGGCCAATTTTGGATCCAATTTGCCAAATTGCCTGTATCCTTTACAGTCTTATCTTTTAGTCCAGTCTCCCACCTTTCCAAAGTCCTTACTGAAATCCATGCAGACTACATGTACTGCTTTCATTGATACGATCTGATAAATTAGTTCAACAAGATCCTCCCTTAACAAAACCTTGCCAAATATCATTGATCAATCCTTGTCTTTGCAAGTGTGGATTCATCCTGTTCATCAGAAATATTTCCAGTCATTTCCCTTCCCCTGATACTGAAAATTATTGTCCAGTAATTACCTGGCTTATCCTTTCTGCCCTTCTTAAACAAAGGTACCATTTTTGCTCTTCCCCAGACATCTGGTGCCTGTTCTGTGTCCAGAGAATGTCTGAAAATTTCTGGCAGTGTCCCAGCATTCTCCTTGCTTGCCTTGCAGCCCGTGATACATTTCAACAGGCCATTTGGGTTAATATCTAAACCTGCAGACCCATCTAATATCTCTCCCTTACGATGGCAGTCTTTTATTTAGAATTCCACAATTCTCCAAACTACATTGTCCTTCTCTATAATGAATATAGAAGAAAGGCATTTATTTAATACTTTTAAAGCAATGAGTCTAAAATGAGAGGGTATTGGATTAAAGTGAGGAATAGAAATATTTAGAGGGGATCAAAGGAAGATCATTTTTCTCCCAAAATGTTATGTTTTGTGACTTCAAAATATTAAACTAATTCAAAGGAAAACAGGAGACTCCGGGAAGTTCGTGCTTACTTTAAGCCAGGAGCGCAAGTAATGGTAATGTGATGACAAATGCAATTCATGTATTTATATGTGTAAGTCATTAAACAACCAAGAATGCTTAATCAAACAATATATTTGCAATAGTACTCAAATGTTACTGAAGGATTAAATACACAGCATTCCTCCCTGCTTAGCTATAAACTCCAACTCAATAGAGAATGCATCTCAACTATATACACTGTATACTGTATAATACAACTATTATACAGACTCCTCAGCATAGTACATTTAATTTGTCCCATTCGGGCCTAAAGAATTAACCACTATGGAGGATTTCTTACTCTCATGGGAAAATTAATTTCCTGTCAAGGAGGAATCCCCCTACCTGGCAGGTGAGACTTGTGGCTGTGAAAACAGTCCCAGGTTCTGAGGCCTTCTTTGTGGTGGTTGTAGAAATTGACTTTGAGATTACAGGAAATAGTTCTGAGAGCTCTGGACACCCAGTTTCTCCTTCCTTTTCTTCTAGTTTATGCATCTTGATCTTGGGAAGGTGCACTTAGTTCGCTGGAGTCTTCTCTTATTAATTCTTCGACTGGTTCCTTTATGGTCTGATCTTTCCTCTTGGTTTCCACATCCACAATGTCATCTGGTGAATCCTCTGCTTTCATATCTCCATTGACTCCATTATTCTTGGCCTTCCATTCAGCCAGGTGGGCTTTGGTCTTTGCATTTATTTTCACTTGAAGTTCATACATTTATCTTAATGCAAGCAAACTTGATTCTTGGTCTTTATACTCACAAAAGTCGAATGCTTCCAACTTTCCTGAAGCTCCTTGAACTCTCTTCCATCTTAAAACCCAATCACATTTTGCAAGTAACTGTCTGATTAACATATCCCAGGCTTTCTCAGACACATTGCCGGTCAAAACTGTTTTAGGTGGTCCACTGATTTTGTCACTTCCACGATTCTTCTGAGCAGCATGGTCCTTGCTTGGTCCAATATGCATTCCAATCAGAGGCACAGAGGTTCCTCTGTTGTGGAATGGTTCATGGTGTACAGCATCATCCAGTGTCTTTCTTAATTCACCTTCATTTGACTCTGTTGCTGGAGATGTGGTGTGTAAATGGTGGATGGATATCCAATCAAGTTGTAGCTGTCTTAGCCAATCATGTACCCGCAATGCTCTCCTCCTGTTTTTACTATGTACAAGCTCAATGTGGCTTGTTGATTGTTACATTTCACTGTCATGAATATCATTCCCATAGGAGTTATATCTTATCCAGTATTAGTTCTTAGTTAGATATCTGCAGGTTTCAGTATATTATCTTTGAAAAGTCGTTCAAACTCATTTTGTGGAGTGACTCAAACAGCTGAACCAGTGTCTATTTCTATTTTAATTAATTTGCTATTCACTTCTGGTGCAAGCTATATTACTTGCCTATTGTAATTTTCACACTGTAAATCTCAAGGTTACGGAGTCCAGTGTCACTCTCATCATTATCAGATTTTTCATCCACAGCATGCAGATTAGTGTACTTTTTAGAATTGCTATTGTTATCTTTTCCTCTTCCCAGAGCATAACATTTGTTTTTGTCTGTCTGACATACTCTTTGTATGTGTCCTACTTGCTGTATTTTCTGCAAGTTTCACCTTTATATCTACATTTGTTTAGTAAATGTGAAACACTGCCACAACAGTAACATAATTTGTTTGGCCAGGTTGATTACAGTTTAGACAATTTTGTTCACCCTCACTTCCACACCTGACTGCAACTCAATAGGATCTCTGTCTGCTGTTTCCATTGATACAGCTATTTCAACCACCCTTTTAAATGTAAGCTGTGCTTCCATTAGCAAATAGTTTTGGATGCTTTCTTGTAAGATTCCACACAATAAACAATCTCTTGGTGTGTAATTAAGACCATCACTGAACTGACAAAGCTCAGACAATCTCTTCAATTCTTCATGTATGCTGAACTGGACTATCCTTCTTTCTGATTCTGCTTATATAACCTAAAGTGTTCTGCAATCAAAAATGGCTTTGGTTCTAAATGTTCCTGCAATACTGCAATATCAGCAAAACTCATTGCTGTTTGTTGGTTTGGAGCCGTCAAGCTTCAAAATAAACTGTATGCCTTTAAACAGTACCAATAATACACTCAGCAAAATTGGTACTTGTTTCTCATTGGATATTTCAATTGCTTCAAAATATTGTTGAATTATTTCAGTCTGCAAAATCCAGTTATCTCCTGTGTAATCAAACATATCTACCTTTCTATTGTAGATAGCCATTTCTGTTCCTTTTATTTATTATTATTATCACCCAGTTTATCACTCTTTAATTCAACCCTTGAATTCTTCTCTTTTCTTACTTTCTTTTTAAAGTTTGACTATGTTTTCCCCTCCAAAGAACACATGTGGGGCTGCATTTTTTTTTAGTTCGAATGTCTTGCTGAACTTCAACAGGTTGACAGCCATCTCGGATGCACTTTAAAAATATCTTGCCACCAATGCTACATTTAGTAACTTCAAAATATTGAACTAATTCAAAGGAAAGTGTGAAAGTCCAGGAGTAAGGGTCTAACATTGTGTTTACTTTAAGCGAGGTTTGCATGTATCACAAGGTAGTGTGATGATGTATGAAATTCACATTCACATATGTAACTCATAATGAATTATTTAAACAAACAAGAATGTTTAATCAAACTATATATTTGCAATATTACTCAAATACTAAAATATTAAATTCACAACTCAGAGGGTGGCTGGGAGAGAGATAAATGGGGTTAGTATAACTGGGTGTATTGAGTTTGCCAAAGATACAATGGGTTGAAAGGTATATTTCTCAGCTCTATGACTCCATCTAACTGTCGCAATTTACTGAAGTCAAGTTCCATGTAGAGATTAACACAGAGATCCTTAACAGATTCTACACCCTTTCTGATTACCTCCTTGTTTTAACTAACTTACAAAATGCTTTATAACTTCCCTTTAGTTATATTTGTTTGTATATACTCTAAGTTGTATATGTTTGGAATGGCTATTTCTATTAAGTAAGTTGTTCTTGTTTTTTTATCCTGTATTATTATATCCAGATGGTTATTATGGATTGCCCTATCTGTATTAATGGATCAGTCATAATATAATTTGTGATATTCTGACTCTAAAACTGGATCAGGTTAGTATTTTAAAATAAGATTTTGATCTTGTTTACCGCTTGATTGCTTCCATGCAAGTAATCAGCTTGAGTTTAACTGCTCCTGGATCCTGTAATATGTTGGATTGTTTCTGGATTTCCTTAGAACTTTCTACAATTATCTTGAATTTGTTCGTCTTTTATTGTGTATTTTTGTTAATTATTTTGTATTAACTATTCGGTCCTGTATTGCCACAAAGGATCCTTATCAGTTTCTGGGAAGAGGTCTCCAATTCTGAGCCGGATGTTTGACATCTAGTCTGCTCAGATAGTGGGGATGTCTTCTATGGAGGGTCAAGCTCCTCCATTGATTAACTTTTTCTTCATTGGTGATAGTGTCTTCATTTTTCTGTGTTGTGCTCTCATTAAGAGAATTGCATATTCTTGCATGGACGGCTGAATCTTGTTTTCATTGATGAAGGTATATCATTGGAAATTTTATCTGACTGTGTAAATTGTCAAGGTCTACTTTTCCTCTTCCCCCTTCTGTCCCAGGTAGTGTTAATCTAAGCACATTTGACTGTACATGATGTTTTCTGTAATCTGTCATTTCAGTTCTTACTTTTCTCTGAAAATATTCCGCATCAGTTTTGGACCAATATGTTATGCTAAATGTTAATATAGGTATAGTGAAAGTGTTTCATTACCTTTTGTTATATTCTTACTGTTGAGCTGCATTTGCAGATTTTCTTAAGCCTTGAAGTACAGAAATTTTGTGAAAAGTTTTTCCTTCATCGCACTAGGATCTATTTTCTTTGCTTGCTGATATGCCAGATATAAGTTTCATATTCATCCATTTGTTGTGTTGTATCCTGCTGCTCTGTTTTGTATTCCACTCGCTCTATTGCACCTTTAAGTTTAGTTTTCTGCATTTAACCAATCCAAAGTTCATGTCTATGTCTTTCAAAAATAATTATATATAAATTTATAGATGTGTTACAAACTTCTATTAACCTTGAGTGTGGGACAGAGTCAAATGCCTCTTGCTAATCAATATGGCAACATGAAACATTTCTGCTTTCTCGGCGGGCTTCATTTAGAATTACAGAATCTGTTATCAGTTGTTCTTAACACTGTTTCATACTTTTACGACATCCTTTCTGTTCTTCTGTAAGTGTTTTGTGATTATCTGTGTGAGTGGTAGTTAGTTGCAACTGTATATATAGTTTGTAAACAAGAAACAGGACAATATTTTGATGGATCTTTTGTGATTTCCCCTTTAGGTAAAAGATGAGTTTTGCCTTCTGTCAAAAATTCAGGCACTTTTCATGATTTTAAGAAAATTGTTGATATGCATTAATAGTTGTGGATGAAGGCAAGAAAATTTTTATACCAATAATTATGAATAATATTACTTACAGTACTTTGCCAGTTTTGGGAATTTTTTATAACTTCTTTTAGCATATCCAATGTAATGTTGTGTACTTGCATTTCTTCATTCTTTTTCACATGTGTGTTCATTCTTTTTCCTCACTATTTCAGCCAGCTTGTTTGTCGATTGTTTGACCAGATTTTGGACCAGAAGTTCATTATCTCTGCATTTATTGTTAATTCTGTGCTGGGGTTGGTGACATTTTGGTGTGTCGAATTTAGTTTCAATGCCCTATATAAACCTTTTTCATTGTTTCTGAACTGATAATTTTGTTTTCTTCATCTGGTTCATTTCATATACCTATTGAATTTGTCTTTGTATGCACCAAGATTTTGTTTTAGTGCATTTAGAAACTCTACAGTGCTTTTGTTAGGCTGATCATACTTTGTACGGATCTTGTGTTTCCTTAGGATTTCCTTAGCTTTTCTTTTAACTTTCTTGCTTGGGCTATCCATTTTATACCCCATTAGGGAGGCTATTTCTGCTCTTAAGTTTTCAATTTTGTTTTTATTTAATCCCTTATGCCATTTTGGTGTTCTCATTTCATTATTCAGTTTTGGGTTTCTTTTAATGAATGCAGCTACTTTGGAGCCATTGCACTGCATTGCTGTTAATGCTGTACTGTATGTTACTGTGTGTAGTTCTTCAAATGTTTCAAATTTTCCTAAATGTACTGGTAATCTGATACTGATGAGCGCATTAACAACTTTTGCAAAGTTTGATGATATATTTTATGTTAATATGTGGAGACTTTTTGTTGGGTCAATGCCCATGTAGTCTGTTAGTGTGATGTTAAATACTGGTATAATTTTGACTGTAGCCTCAACTTCATCAGAATTTTGCAGAAGCTCTAGATCTGTATTGTTGCTGTTAATGTCTGATTGTGAACCAGTTGAAAAAATTTTATTTTCATCAGTGCTTCAGTGGATTGCGTCTTCATTATTTTCTCATGTAATATTATTATGGTCTTGTGTTGGTTTCTCTCCAGTTGTTGTGGAACACATACCAATCCTCATAGAGGAATCAGAAGTGGAGAGAGTGAGCAGTTTCAAGTTCCTGGGTGTCAAGATCTCTGAGGATCTAACCTGGTCCCAACATATTGATGTAATTATAAAGAAGGTAAGACAGTGACTATACTTCATTAGGGGTTTGAAGAGATGTGGCATGTCAACAATTGCACTCAAAAACTTCAATATGTACCGTGGAGAGCATTCTAACAGGCTGTATCACTGTCTGCTATCGGGGGAGGGGGGGTACTATTGCACAGGGCCAAAAGAAGCTAGAAGGTTTTAACTTTAGTCAGCTCCATCTTGGGCACTAGCCTACAGAGTACCCAGGGCACCTTTAGGGAGCAGTGTCTCCAAAAGGCTGCATCCATTTTTAAAGACCTCCGGTGCCCAGGGCATGCCATTTTCTCACAATTACCATCAGGTAGGAGGAACAGAAGCCTGAAGGCACACACTCAATGTTTCAGGAACAGCTTCTTCCCCTCTGCCATCAGATTCATAAATGGACACTGAACCCTTGGACACAAACTCACTTATTAAAATATAAAGTATTTGTTTTTTGCACGTTTTAAAAAATCTATTCAATATACATATACTGAAATTGATTTACTTGCTTAATTATTATTATTACTTTAATTCAATTTATTATTTTTTATGTTTTCCCTATATTATGTAATGCATTGAACTGCTGCTGCTAAGTTAACAAATTTCACGTCACAAGCCGGTGATAATAAACCTGATTCTGACTCTATTTGGTTTAAAATGCCTGTAGAAATCAGCTTTTTATTACCATCACTCTACATTGATCTGCTATTCATTGTGCATGTACTTGCGTGGAGAGTTAGTCTGCTATAAACTGCTGCTGAAGATTGTCCCTGTGTCCTGCCAGATTAGTCTCAGGTTCTGTTTCTTGGTAGTATGCACACATTATGACTGTTTACTTCTAATGACCATTTCATGTGTGTCTTCCTTCTCTTAACTGTTTGAATGGTCTCAGTTGTAAGTGGACTACTCCCCTGAGAAACACCTGCAGCAGTCACAGCCTGAGATATTGGTTGGCACTTTGAATGTTATTACAATCCCTAATCATTTCTTGCCTATCTAAATGCAGGTCGATTCTATCTCTAAGAATGACCTCTGGTAACTTGCACACCACTGGTGTTAAGCTGTGTGAGGTAGTGCATTTTGCTGAGGAGTCACTGCCATACTGAATTTGCTTGATCCCAACTGCTTATACCTGACATACACTCAGTGACAACTTTAATAGGTATGCCTGTACACCTGCTCATTAATGCAAATATCTAATCAGCTTACCAGGTGGCAGCAATTCAGTACATTAATGCATCACAGACTTGGTCAACAGTTTCAGTTGTTGTTCAGGTCGAACATCAGAATGGGGAAGAAATGTGATCAATGTGACCTTGACAATGGAATGATTGTTGGAGCCAGACGGAATTGTTTGAGTATCTCAGAAGCTGTTGATTTCATGCACAAGTGCCTAGAGTTTATAGAAAATGTGGAAGATGAAAGAAAAATCCAGTCAGCAGTAGCTCTGTGGGTGAAGCTGCCTTGCTAATGAGGGAGGTCAGAGGAGAATGGGCGGTCTTGCTGATCTTGACAAGAAGGTGACAGTAACTCGAGTAACGATGTGTCACAACAGTAGTGTGCAGAAGAGCATCTCTGAATGAACAACATGTTGAAACTTGAAATGGATCAACATTGGTATACAGTGATCCAGTAAATAATGCCAGATTGGAGGAGGATTGATTCTGTTACATTCCTTTTTTAAAAATGGAAGAAGGATAAAACAACCTGCAAACCCACTTCACCCAAACCCAATCCCAGAGGAGAACAAATGTTAGGGACAAGAACGCAGGGTAAACTCAAGGCATTTGAAAAAATCTGTGCTAGTAAGTGAAAGGCACTTAAAAGAGAGTCAAGGGAAGTGCTACTGATAAAGTAGATGTAGGCCTGGTATATGTAAATCTGACACAAAATGGCAGAACTGATCCACACCCTCCTGTGTTCTTCTAAGCCCTGGACCACCAAAGAGACAAATAAAAATCCCATCAATATAGTCCTTGTAACATCCTCTAAACATGGAAGTGGAACTGGTTTCTTATTGTCATGGTCCCAGAACACATTCTACACAATCAGGAAAGCTCAGCAAACACTCTACTTTCTGAGGTGGTGGAAGAGCGCTGGCTGTGCACATCTATACTCACATCATTCTACAGCTGTGCAGCAGAGAGCATCCTAACACGTTGCATCACTGCTTGGTACAGAAACTGCACTGCAGCGGACAGGAAGGATTGACAACAGGTAGTCAAGTCTGCCCAATGAGTCACTGGCATCAGTCTACCCACCAACAAGGACAGGTATACAGAAAAGGTGCTGCAAAAGGGCCAGTAACATCATGAAGGATCCTACCCACCCTACTCATGAACTTTGTCCCACTCCCCTTCAGGGACAAGGCTACATAGCATCCATGCTAGGACAACCAGACTCAAAAAAACATTACTTTTCCCAAGCAGTAAGACTGATCAACACCTACTCCCACTAACCCACCCCTCCATATTCCAACCAACACATCTTAATCATTTCCTGTCTGTCACCTTATGTACGGACACTCCTGTGCCTAGCATCACTTGATGGAAAAACAATAAATCAATGTATATAAAACATCTGATGTATTTATATTTATTGTGTTTTTATATTACCATTTGTATTTTTTGTGCTGCATCGGAGCTGGAGTGACAATGACTTTGTTCTTTTACAATTGTGTACTGGAAATGATATTAAACAATCTTGAGACTTGAAATTTGTCGCGTACCGAAGTAGTGCAAAAAGTATGACTTGTATAATGTTCATACAGATCAATTTATAACACAGTGCATTGTGGTGATACAAGCTGCCTTTTTTCACTGGGGTTGGATGGGACTACAACTAGAGGTCATGGGTTAAGGGTGAAAAGTATAAGGGAAAGTGAGGGTCACGAGAGTGTGGAACAGGCAGCCAGCGCAAGTGACACATACAAGCTTAGATCAACATTTAAGAGA
This sequence comes from Hypanus sabinus, assembly GCF_030144855.1. NCBI lineage: Eukaryota > Metazoa > Chordata > Chondrichthyes > Myliobatiformes > Dasyatidae > Hypanus > Hypanus sabinus. The sequence continues at coordinate 35,267,468 of NC_082711.1, read as the reverse complement.
AACTTGGGAAGGTATATGGATGGTAGGGATATGGAGGTCTATGGTCCTGGTGCAGGTCGATAGGAGTATGCAGGACTAGATGGAACAAATGGCCTGTTTCTCTACTGTACTTTTCTTTGAATCTATGATTCTAAGGTGTAACAATGTAGAATAAAATGTTACGGCTATTGAGATGATAGGTAGACAATAAGGTGCAAGATCATATTGAGGTAGCTTGTACAGCCAATCTATCTTGTGTCAGTGGTCTTACCACAAAGGAGTAGAAGCTGTATTTGAGACTGGCAGTATGTTTTTCAGGCTTTTATATCTTCTGCTCAATGGGAGTAGAAAGGTGAGAGGACAGGATATCTAGGGTGGGAGAGGGCTTTGATTTTGCTGGCCGCTTTCTGGTGCGGATGATAAATATAGATAGTCTTTGCAGGGTAGGCTAGTTCCCATGATGTGATCAACACTGTTTCTTGTGGTCACAGGCAAGAGCAGTTACCACACCATGCTGTGATGCATCCAGAGAGGATGCTTTCTATGAATCAACTGTAAATTAGCATCCTCACAGAGAATCCTAGCACAAGTCCCCAGTTGTAGTTGGCTCCTTCGGGCAGGCCACTTTGTTAACATGCCAGACAGCAGACAACTAAAACAGGAAGAGATAACCAGGCAAGCAGAAAAAAAGAACTCAAGCCTTCAAGCAAAATTGCAATAAGCCCACTGATTGATGAATCTTTGGCCCCTTACCACTCAAAGTGGTGAAGGAGCATGGAAATGATATTAGGAGTTTCATCAGGACAATGCAAAAGCCCAACAAAAAGCGCACCACTTTACAATCTATTTAGCTGCCTGCCTGCCTCAAGCATCTCTGCCCCATCCTGGGAATAGTCTGCATGTCTCACATTAGGTCAAGCTTAAAGAACGCTAAAGGAAGCAATTCATCTTCTCCTAATAGGCAACTGAAACAAAAGAATATTGGGAATCTTCAGAAGTGGGGTGACAATTGGATAGATTTTTTGGTAGATTACAAATTTTAAAGTGAATTATTATTAAGGTGTATATTTGTCATCATATACTGTCCTGAGATTCATTTTTTCTTGCAAACATTCACAGTAGAACAAAGAAATACAACAGAATAAATGGAAAAACTGCACACAAACACTGACAAATAACGAATGTGCAAAATATGAGAAACTCTGCAAATATAAAAACAAATAATACCGAGAATGTGATTTGTAGAATCCTTCAAAGTGAACCCATAGTTATGGAATTAATTCAGAGTTGAGGAGAGTGAAGATACTCAAGATGGTTCAGGAGCCTGGTGGTTAAAGGGTAAAAACTATTCCTGAATCTGGTGGTGTGGGACTTAAGGCTCCTGTATCTCCTTGCTGATGGCGACAGTGAGAAGAGAGCATGGCCTGGATGGTGGGGATCATTGATGATGGATGCTGCTTCCTTGTGACAGCACTGCTGGTAGATGTGCTCGTTGGTGGGGAGGGTTTTTCCTGTGGTGGACCGGCAAGCTCTGAGAGACAACGTAAAGAGTTGTGGTGAGAGGCTGCCGTTTAGATCAAAGAGGAGCATAAAACAATTGCCACAGCTCAATACTTGTAACACCACAATATATTGTACATCAGCACTGTGGTTTTAGGTATATAGAATGTAAATTCTAAGGCGGCTGATGATAGAAAAATTTATTACATATTAAATAGTAAAATGGATAATAGCAGAATTCAGGGACTGTATACAGACTGGTGAAAAAGGCACATATGCAAATGAATTTAACAGAGAGATGTGTGAAGTAATGCATTTTGATAAGGAGACAGAAGAGGTCATGTGAGGCAAGTGTTAGCAGCTTAAAAGACTGCAGGAGTAGAGGGGGCTGACAGTGCACATATAGAAAACATTGGAGGCAGACAATTAAATATATGGGATCCATAAGTTAATTAATAAAAAAATAACAAAGCAAAAATATTATACTGAATCTTTGGGAAAAAAATTGCTGTGCAGGCCTCATCTGGACATGACAGAAATTGCAGAGAATTGTGAACGCAGCCCAGTCCATCGTGAAAACCAGCCTTTCCTACAAAAATTCGGTTCATACTTCCCAAAGACTCAGGAGATTTGACAGAGGTATAAAAAATTATGAGGGGTATAGATAGAGTAAATGCAAGCAGGCCTTTTCCACTAAAATACAAAAATACAACTGCAGATGCTGTGGATCAAAGAATACGTACACAACGCTGGAAGAACTCAGCAGGTCAGGCAGCCTCCATGAGAAAAGAGTAGCCAACGTTTTGGGCCGAGACCCTTCATCAGGAATTGGGGAGGAAGAGAGGGCCGAAGCCCAGTAATAGAGATAGGGGAGGGGGTAGGGCCTAGAGGCACCAGGTGGAAAACCAATCAGAGGAAAGATAAAGGGGGAGGGGGAGGGAATTACCGGAAATTGGAAAGTTCGATGTTCATACCACCAGGCTGGAGGCTACCCAGACAATAGATGAGGTGTTGCACCTCCAACCTGAGTTTGGCCTCATCATGGCAGTAAAGGAGGCCATGTATGGACATATCTAGATGGGAATGAGAGGCAGAGTTGAAGTGGGTGGCAATCGGGAGGTCCTATCTATTGTGACGGATGAGCGTAGGTGCTCGATGAAGCGGTCCTCCAATCTGCGTCGGGTCTCGCCAATGTAGAGGAGGCCACACCGGGTGCTCTGGATGCAATAGACGACTCCAGCAGACTCGGAGGTGAAGTGTTGCCTCACCTGGAAGGACTGTCTGGGGCCTGGAATGATGGTAAAGGGGAGGTGTGGGGACAGGTGTAGCATTTGCGCTTGCAGGGATAAGTGCCAGGTGGGAGTTCTGTGGGGAGGGACGTGTGGACCAGGTAGTCGTGGAGGGAACGATCCCTGCGAAAAGCTGAGCGGGGTAGGTTCAGCCTGCTCCTGCCCCACTGAACTGGTGTCTGCTTACCTGGACTCCATTTTATCCCCCATAGTTCAGTCTCTCCCCACCTACATCCAGGATATATCCCATGCCTTTCACCTCTTCAATAACTTCCAATTCCCCGGCCCCGACTGCTTCATTTTTACCATGGATGTTCAATCCTCATACACCTCCATCCCCCATCAAGAAGGCCTCAAAGCCCTCTGCTACTTTTTGAATAACAGACCCCACCAGTTCCCCAGCACCACCACACTCCTCCGGTTGGCAGAGCTTGTTCTAACTCTCAATAACTTCTCCTCTGGTTCTTCCCACTTTCTCCAGATCAAGGGCGTAGCCATGGGCACTCGCATGGGCCCCAGCTCTGCCTGCCTCTTTGTGGGTTATGTGGAACAGTCTATGCTCCAAACCTATACTGGCACCACTCCCCAACTTTTCCTCCGCTACATTGACGACTAGATTGGTGCTGCTTCCTGCACCCATGCTGAGCTCGTCAATTTTATCTATTTTGTTTCTAACTTTCACCCAGCCCTTAAATTCACTTGGTCCATCTTGGACACTTCTCTCCCCTTTCTTGATCTCTCGGTCTCCATCTCTGGAGACAGACTATCCATTGACATCTTCTACAAACCCACTGACTCCCATAACTATCGACTATACTTCTTCCCACCCTGACCAATGCAAAAATGCCATTCCCTATTCCCAGTTCCTCTGTCTGTGCCGCATCTGCTCCCAGGATGAGGCTTTCCATTCCAGGACGTCTCAAATGTCCTCTTTCTTTCAGGATCGTGGTTTCCCTTCTGGCTTCATCAAAGATGCCCTCACCTGCATCTCCTCCACTTCCCGCATTTCAGCCCTTAACCCATCCTCCCATCACCACAATAGGGACAGGGTTCCCTTTGTTCTCACCTACCATTCCACCAGCCTCCGGATTCAACACATTATCCTCTGCAACTTCCGCCACCTTCAACAGCACCCCAGCACCAAGCACATCTTTTCCTCTCTACCCCTCTCAGCCTTTCTCAACTTAAGAGAAGTTTGGATAGGAACATGGATGGTAGGGATACGGAGGGCTATGGTCCTGCAGCAGGCAGTTTAAATAGTTCAGCATGGACTTGATGGGCCAAATGGCCTGTAATTTTTCTGTGACTCCAAAAAATCAAAGACTCTTTTTACAACTCAAACATTCTTCCTTATTCCATTCTTTTGGAACGAAGACCCAGAAGCTTGAAAACACATACCACCAGGCTCAAGGACAGCTTTAATCCTGATGTCTTCAATGGATCTCTTTTACAACAAAGAGGAACTTAAACAGGTGTAATGACAAACTTATCTGCAGTAGCACTGCAGGCACATAGCATCAAAAGCTTAGGAGGATAATGGTGTCTAATGGCGACTCCTTTGCTGGCATCTTTGGAAACAGCTCTATTTCTATCTTTGATATCTTTTTTCTTCCTTTCCAGGGTTCTTTTGAAGACCTTGATCTGGAGTTGCACGCTGAGTTCGGTTCTTTGCGGAAATGTACCCGCTCTTGGGACCTCATTATTGACCACGTTTCGATATGCCAAGGACACGGCCTAGAAGACTAGTGTGACTTCATCATGCCGGATTTTCATGGCTCTGGAGGTGGCAGACTCGAGGTTGGTCCCTCTGCCTGGTGCGTTATGGGAGACGGAAGATCGAAAGCAGTGAGCTGGCTGTGTGCCCAGAGACCTGAGTTCTTTGGGCACAGAGCTTGAAAAAAAAAGTGATGCAACAGATTTTTAACATCATAAACCAACGAGTTGCTTTGTTATGTCTTCCCTCTCGCTGTGAAATCGGAATACCTCTTTTTCCCTTATAGGGGAGAGAGAGAGAACCTGTGGTATATCGAATTACCATGTAGGGTACTGCAATTCTGTGTCTTTAGTGATTGATGCTTTGCTGCACACTCGGTGGGGTGGGGAGTGCTGATTTTTTTGCTGGCGAGGGAGGAGGGATCGTTGCTCTGTTGCTGCTTACACGTGGGAGGGGGGAGCTGGGGGGGGGTGCCTTAGGGTTCTAACATCTAACTGTCATTCATTCTTTAGGGTACTCTTTTTTCATGGATGTTTGCAAGCAAAAAGATCTTCAAGATGTATATTGTATACATTTCTCTGACATTAAATGTAACTATTGAGACACAACATTCACAAGAAAAAATGGAAATTAAGTGTAAACTACATACAATTTTTACATGGGCAAACTCAAAAGGAATGAAAAAGGATAGTACATTGTGTTTAAAATGTCAAAATGTTTAAACTTCAGTATTGCCTTACTGAAGTAATAATTCAGATCATGCTACTGATTCAAGACAGAATGACTGAAAGGAAATAGCTCTTCTTGAACCTGGTGCATGGTTCTGCAAAGTTCAAAGTAAATTTATTATCAAAGTACACCGCTGTCATCAAACACTACCCTGAGACTCATTTTCTTGCAGGCATTCTCAGAAGAACAAAGTAGTACAATAAAGTCAATGAAAAAGTACACACAAACACTGACAAGCAACGGACGGGCAAAAGAAGACAAATCATGCAAATACAAAAAGAAACAAATAATAGTAATAATAAATAAATAAATTTTATTGAGAACATGGTCCTTGGAAAGTGAGACTGTGGGTTGTATTCAATGACCAGTTCAGTGTTGTGTTGAGTGAAGATGTCCGTGATGGTTCAGGAGCCTGTTGGTTGAAGGATAAGAACTGTTCCTGAAACTGGGAGTATGGGACTTCTGTACTCCTGCCTGATGGTAGCAGCTAGAAGATGGCATGGCTCGGATGTTCGCATAGTTGAGATCTTTGATGATAGATGATGCGTTCTTGAGACAGTGCCTTGGGTATATACCGCAGATGGTGTCTCCATGAGGTATTGGCATAAAGTAGGGATACCCAGCTTGGGGACCACAGACCTCTCAGCTCATGGTAGGGGTCCATTGCACAAAAAGGGTCGAGAACCCCTGGCATAAAGTGACATGAGGAAATGGAAGTAACTCCTCAGATCATTCGTGAAGTTCAAAGTCAAGCATACTGTAAACTGCAGGGAGCGAGATGGGCTGAAGAAAGTAAAGGGACTGCCCTTACAACATACAAAGTGCTGGAGGAACTCAGCATGCCAGGCAGCCTGTATGGAAAAGAGTAAACTGTCAATATTTTGGGCCAAAGCCCTTCATCAGGACTGGAGAAAAAAGAAGTCAGTGTAAGAAGGTAGGGGGGAAGATTAACAAGCTCATAGGTGAAACTGGAAGAGGGAGAGGGTGAAGTAAAGAGCTGGTGAAAGAGATAAAGGGCTGGAGAAGGGGGAAATCAGAGAGGAGAGGACAGAAAGCCATGGAAGAAAGATAAGGAGGAGGATCACCAGAGGAAGGTTTTAGGCAGGTAAGGAGAGAGAAATGGGAATGGTGAAGGAGAGGAAGCTGGGGTCATTACGAGAAGTTTGAGAAATCAGCGTTCATGCCATTGGGTTAGAGGCTACCAAGATGGAAGATAAGTTGTTGCTCCTCCAACCTGAGTGTGGTCTCATTGTCACAGAAGAGGACGGGATGGGCTGACATATCGGAATGGGAAGTGGAATTAAAATGGGTGGCTACTGGGAGATCCCGCTTTTTCTGCTGGATGGAGCGTAGGTACTCAACAAAAAGGTCTCTAAGTCTACGTCGGGTCTCACCGATATACAGCAGGCCACAATAGGAGCACCAGACATATATATAACCCCAACAGACTCATAGGCGAAGTGTCGCCTCAACTGGAAGGACTGTTTGGGACCCTGAATGGTATTGAGTGAGGAGGTGTAAGGACAGGTGTAGCACTTGTTCCACTTGCAAGGATAAGTGCCAGGAGGGAGATCAGTGGGGAGGGACAAACGAGCTGCATGAGGACTGATCCCTGTAGAAAGCACAAGTGGGGAGGAAGGAAGGACATGCTTGGTTGTAGGATCCCATTGGAGATGGCGGAAACTGCAGAGAATTATGTGCTGGACACGGAGTCCGGTGGGGTGGTAGGTGAGGACAAGAGGCATCCTTGGGGTGGCAGGAGGATGGGGTATGAGAAATGGAAGAGATGCAGGTGAGGGCAGAATTGATAGTGGAGGAAGGGAAGCCCTTTTCTTTGAAGGAGGACAGCTCCTTAATTGTGGAATGAAAAGCCTCATCCTAATAGCAGATGCATCGGAGATGGAGGAATTGAGGAGGGGATGGTATTTTTACAAGTACCATGGTGGGAAGAGGTGTAGTCCGGGTAGCTGTGAGAATCAGTGGGTGTATAGTTCTGGTAGCCGAATGGCAGGTTGGGCTCTAAAAGAGATTGATGATGCAGGAGGCTGAAGGACAGTGATGAAAGTTTGTTGGTGTCAGATGAGGAACTGCCAATAGGATACCAATGAAAGTAGGAAAGTAAAATTTGCAGGAACTAAGGTACAAAGCAGATCACTTCTTGGAAGTGTGAATTAAAAGACAATGCTTCACAGGTTAGAGCGTATCAATTAACATTGCAAATTGTCAGCCCAGTTCTTCTCTCTCCACAGTTGTTGCCTGAGCCTCTGAGAATTTCCAGCACATTTCTTGTTGGGATTTCAGATTTCCATTGACTGCAGTGGCGTGAAGAAATATGCTTGATGAGGGCATTTTTAAGATCTGGAGAATGCCACCTGGGATAGTAATGAAACGGGTTCATAACCAACATTCAAATGAGGCTCGATTAAGAAAGGGAAAGTGACTGAGATGAGCACTGACAGAGGAGTGATGTATTCTCAAGGATCATCTTTATTTGCCATATACATTCACATGTATTAGGAATTTCCTGTCGTGTGTTGGTATGACATGTAACAAACAGCAACATTCAACAATTATGAAGAATAACAATGAAGTTAGAGGTTAAAGTTCAGATATGGAACAGCACACCCAAAACGCTGGAGGAACTCAACAGGTCAGGCAGCATCTATGGAAATGAAAATGCGTTAATGTTTCAGCTCAAGATCCTGAAAATGACTGGAACTAATGGGAGAAGGAAGGCATAAACACCAGCATTTATTTACAATACAAACAGCATTATAAAAAGTAGTTTAAAGTGTTTACAATGCAGTGCAGTGATGGGTAAGAGATGGGGGGCGGGGAGGGAGTGTAATGGTGGAGTGCCTAACTAGAATGGTTGATCAGATTGACTGCCTGGGGAGGGGAGGGCAGAACCTTTTAAGATGGCATGTATTTTTCTTTTTTATAGCCCTATAGAGCTTTCTAGAGAAAGAGCTCTTGGAAAATACAATTTGTTGGGTCTGCAGAATATGCAATGAACAGCTGAATAACTTCCTGATGTGTTGTATAATTGATATTTGTTCACTGTTAAACGTGAAGACATGGAAACAGGCTTTATTCAAACAGTGTACATACCTGGGTATCTTGGCAATGCTAACAGGACCCACTTGATTTTTGTCATTCCATTGAAATTATTGGCTGGGATCAAGTGAATTCTGTAAGTGTCATGAAAAACTCTAAGCCAGCTCACAGAACAATCCTGTACCTCCTCTATTTCTTCCTTTAACCTTTTCCATTTACATATCTATTTACTTTATTTTCTTTATCTATTTTGTGATACAGCCTGGAGTAGCATCTTCTGGCCCTTTGAACCTACCAACCTGCATATTTTTGATCTGTTGAAGTAAATGAGAGGATCCTGGAAAAACCCATGCACTATCATTGAAAATTATCAGTGAACCTTTGAGGGACCAGAAAATTAGAGGATCCTAATGTTATTCAGCTCTTTAAGAAAGGCTCTAAAAGTAAACCAGGAAATTATAGACTGATGAACCTGACAACATCTACCATCTACTATCCATGTACCTATCCAAACTTCTCTTAAACGTTGAATCAAGCTTGCATGCACCACTTGTACAGGCAGCTCATTCCACACTCTCATGACTGTCTGAGTGAAGAAGTTTCCCCTCATTTTTACCTTAAACTCTGAGGTGTATTGATAGGGTTAATGCAAGCAGGCTTTTTCCATTGGGGTTGAGTGGGACTACAACTAGAGGTCAGGTGGAAAGTTTGGATTGATGCATGGATGGTAGATGGATTACTATCGTCTGGGCGTAGGTCAATGGCTCTAGGCAGTTTAAAAGGTTCAGCACAGACTAGATGGGCCAAGGGGCCCGTTTCTGTTGTACTTTTCTGCGACTCTAAAGTATACATTCCATACAGACTCATCAGAAGTCAGAATTAGACCCAAGTCTCCAGAGATGAATCAACTGCTCTATTAGCCATGTCATTATGCCAGCATTTCTCTTTCTGACTGCTCTGAACCCTCCACGTCTGCACTTGATTAACACCCAGTCATTGAAGGTGATGTGCTCCTCTTGCTGCTTTACTGAAACAGGAATAGCGGGGTTGATACTGTAGCACAGACAACTTTCACTGTTCCAGGATAAGGAGGTAGAGTCAGAAGGTATACACAGCCTGTGCACCAGTCTACTGCCCAGATATCAGTATCAGATATATCGATTGAAAGAAAATCAAGACTAAAATTAAAATAAATAACACCATTAAAATGGCTATAACATAATTTCAATGAGTAGTATTATAAGTATTAACAGCACAATTAAACAAAACAATTTTGCAAAGCAGTGCATCTGTGCATGTTTGGAGCACTTCCAGGTTATTTTGCTCACTCAGAATAAAATGAATCTCAAAGGAAAGTATGAAGAATTCTTTTTTAAATTCACTTAATAGTAATTAATAAAACAATTTGACAGATATTTGCTACAAAGGAAGCACACAATGTTAAGGTGTTGAGGCGAACCTCAACATTCATCAAGCAAGCACAGTGTGAGGCAGCAAAGAAAAGGACAAATAGACGTCAGCATAATCTTACTTGACTCAAAAGAAGGGAAACAATAAAATTGCTGTAAAATATTGGGACCAGGCCAGGCAAGAACACTGGGGCCCTACTTACAGGGGAAATAAAAATGGACAATAAAATCAAGCTCAACAATTAAAAGGGCAAGAATAATGTTTGAATCCTGTAGACAGAAGATAGCCTCTGGAGAGATGAAATCATGTGGAATAACTGAAAGAGCAAGATGAATAAATCTTGAATGATTTACTTATTTTTTGATGTGTTTATGTAATAAGTATTATTTATTATCATTAGTTCCTGGAGCTGAGCCAGCTTTCAAAATGCCTGCTGGAGTTCAAAGAATGTAGACTTACCAATTCATGACAATTGCTGATTGGTGGATTTGAAAACAACTAACATTTTGCTTGGCTGCTTTTGTGATATTTGCTGCTTCCTGGCTTGCAGATAACAAGTAAATGGAAATTAATGGAATATTTGACTACATTAGTTTGTCATTGGCAGACAGCATTTGAGTCAGGCACAACCTTTTTGTTTGTTACACCATGGGAGGCTAAGCACGTATCTTGAGCCCTGACTGAAATGTTGTTTCTTAATTCCTCTCCATTGATGCTGCCTGACCTACTGAGTTCTTCCAGCATTTTGTGTGTGTTACTTTTGTGAATAGTTCTCTTTTTGAGAAGTTGTGCATATTTAACATTATGTATTCTGGTGTGCTTCCTTGAATACAGTGATTATGAGGTTATTCTTGTGACAATGGCAAGGGTTGCAGGAAGCAACAATAAATTCAAGTCAATCTTGCATAATAAACTTGACTAATTAGATATTTGTGCTCCGAGTAAGCACCTCAGAGGGAAAGGGATTAGGAAAGACAGCTATACCCACTCTCCAACACAAAATACTCTGCAGATGCTGGGGTCAAAGCAACATTCACACCACGCAGGAGGAACTCAACAGGTCGGACAGTATCCGTGGAAATCAACAGTCAACGTTTCCGGCCAAGACCCTTCGTCAGGATGAAGGGTCTGGGCTCAAAATGTTGATTGTTCGTTTCCGTGGATGCTGCCTGACCTGCTGAGCTCCTCCAGCGTGTGGTGCATGTTGCTTATACCCACTCTCCTCCTGCTAGTTTCCAATGTTTCTGCCAGAAGTTTTCCAAACATATGTGGTGGGGAGGGGATGTGTCTCTACCAAAGGAGGTGTAAGGTTCTCCTTCCCTCTGCTAGCCTGCAAGTCACCCTTGGACAAGATGTAGTACCTGCTTAGCACCAACTCCCACACCCAATCAGGGTTTACTGAAGCCACGGGAGTAGGTGGCGGATTGTCGTATGGTTATTCTATTCAATTCAATTCGTATTTAATTGTCATTTCAACCATGCATGTATCTTCATGAATGCAGCCAAACAAAACAGCATTGCTATAGGGTCAAGGTGCAAAACACAATACAAACAATCACATACAACACAAAGCATACATAAGATAGCAAGCACAAATAATATCACAATCAAGGAACAGAAGAGTGAAAAAGAATTCATGTCATCAATCCGCAGTTGACTTCAATTGAGCCCATCTCCTCCAGCCTGGATGCCGCACCCCTCGCTCGGACCACAGCCTGAGACCCAGTACACACACGTGCATCTGTACCTGTTGATCATCCTATAAACTAATCTAAAAATTCAGCTGTCATTGTCCTAACTTGCATCAAGCCCTGTTTGCATTTGTTTAAAACCTCTCCCACTTACAATGGCTCCTATTAAACAATACTCATCCATGCTTGCATGCCCCTTGTTGGCCTCAACCTTCTCTACCCTTATTATATCTTTAACACTACAGTTATACTTTTAGCACTCTTCCAATTTTGGCTTCTTGTTTATACCATAATCTGTTAGACTGATATGAGCACACTTCCACTTGCAAGAGGTTGGGGCTTTGGTATGACCTTCCTACCCTTTTGCCTTTGACTTCCTACCTGTTTTACTTCTGACACACCTCACTGTCAGGTGTCTGTAAGCATGCCCACGAGGGTCACCATTTGAAAAAAAATGGTAAGCCACAACAACACGTTAGAACAAGGGGTCTTATTTAGTGTCAGGTGAAAAAAAAGACCAAAAGTTGCAAAGACAAAAGTATTTACAAGTAGACAAACGTGTGTACAAACATTTACAAATATCGAGAGGCTTTCTGCATGGCATACTTTGTCCTTAACTTTCCAGTATGGCTATTCACCAACCGTCAAATCTAACCTCCACACCTCTGCTCCAAATGGACGCCCCTCTATTCTAAGTCTGTACTCTCTGATCCTAGACCACCACCCCCCCACTCCAACACCCAACCCACCAAGGCCTCCCCACACCCGAGAGGCTTCCATGAGGCCACTCCCAGACACCCAAACTCCAGCAAGCACAGGCCCAATGCCACCAAACCACACGACAAGACCCCACTCCTGCAAACCTCCCCCAAACCCCCTCTCACACATGCTCCACCTCCCAGACAAGGGGCCCAAAATTAGCCACATCACTCCAAATGAGGCCCCATACCATATCCTTGCCTCCACACTCCAGTTGTCCCAGGTCAACGTTTTTCTCTGGTGGAGGAGGTCTGCTCAGGCCAGCTCATAGCTCTCGGAAGTCCTGCAGGAGTATTTTTCCCCAGGCCTGCTGCGTGGAGATGAGCTGGCTAAGAAGAGCTGCCAGCTTTGACATCCCCACAGACTTCCCTGGCTACTCAGAAGGATCCCAACGTGTCTTGGGCTGTGCACCTCGGGCCACATACTCTTCCTCGGACTCCATCGTGTCCCACTATCTGTCCTCATGAGACTCCATGTCCGTAGCATCTGGCTTAACTCTGGTCTGTGAGCACAGCCTAGCTCTTTTCGGCAATGTTACTCCTTCAAACCTATCTTTTTAACCAAGCTTTTGGTGTTTGCCTTAATGCTGCTAATTTTTATTCACTAAGTTACCTGTGAGATAGCTTGGGTAATTAAAGATGCTGAATAAAGGTTAATTAAGGCAGGATGGCGGTGAAGCAGTTGTACAACACTTTGCAGCACCAGTCTTATACACAGGGTTTGATTCCCACCACTGTCTGTTAGGAGTCTTCCATAATGACTCCATTTTACCACATGGGTTTCCTCTGGATTCATCCCACCTTGCGGGTAAAGCCCTCCCCGCCATTGAGAACATCTACATGAATTGCTGTCGTATCAGTAATCAGGAAAATAGCATCAACCTTTAAAGATCCCCACCAGCCAGGTCATACTCTCTTCCCGCTGTTGCCATCAGGTAGAAGTGACTATAGACACACACCACCATGTTGAAGAGCAGTTATTATCCTTCAACCGTCAGGCTCTTGAAATAGCGGGGATAACTTTGCTCAATTTCTCTTGCCCCATTATTGAAATAGTCCCACAACCAATAGACACTCTTTCAAGGACTCTTCATCTCATGTTCTTGTTATTTATTGCTCTTTGCTTGTGTATATTTGCATTAGAGCTGTTAGTTGTCTTCTGCACTCTGATCGAACACATTGGCTGGGCGGTCTTTCATTGATCTTATTATAGTAAAGTTATTATTCTATAAGAATATGGTGAGGGGAGGGGAAAGAGTACAGTCTGGCAGGTGATAGGTGAGGAGGAAGGAGTGTGGGTGGGGTATGGAAATGAAATAAGAAGCTGAAAGGGGATAGATGGAAGGGCTGAAGAAGAGGGAATCTTACGGGAGACGAGAGTGGAAGAAAGGGAAGGAGAAGGGTCCAGAGGGTAGTGATGAGCAGGTGAGAAGAGAATACTGAGTGGGATACCAGAAGTCTATTCTACACAACGATAGATACTAGGCCTGCCGAAGGGTTTCGGCCTGAAACATCGACTGTGCTTTTTCCCATAGCTGCTGGCTGGCCTGCTGAGTTCCTCCAGCAGTTTATGTGTGTTGATTCTATAGATTTGTTGAGTATGCCCACAGGAAAATGAATCTCAGGGTTACTATGGTGACATATATATAGTTTGATAATAAAATTTACTTACAACTTCGAACATTCTAAATTTGCATGATTAGGGTTATTGAGTTGTGGGCATTACAGGTTGACGCTGGAGACTTGGTAACACTATGGGTTGCCCTGCACAATCCTCGGTGATTTGTTTTGATACAAACAATGCATTTCATTCTATAGTATGATGTACATGTGACAAATAAAGGTTGTCTTTAATTACATTCTTGCCATAGAGGGAGTATAGAGAAGGTTCACCAGATTGATTCCTGGGATGGAAGGACTTTCATATGAAGAAAGACTGGATCGACTAGGCTTATACTCACTGGAATTTAGAAGATTGAGGAGGGATCTTATTGAAACATATAAAATTCTAAAGGGATTGGACAGGCTAGATGCAGGAAGATTGTTTCCGATGTTGGGGAAGTCCAGAATGAGGGGTCACAGTTTAAGGATAAAGGGAAAGCCTTTTAGGACCAAGATGAGGAAAAACCTCTTCACACAGAGAGTGGTGAATCTGCGGAATTCTCTGCCACAGGAAACAGTTGAGGCCGGTTCATTGGCTATATTTAAGAGGAAGTTAGATATGGCCCTTGTGACTAAAGGGATCAGGGGGTATGGAGAGAAAGTAGGTACAGGGTTCTGAGTTGGATGATCAGCCATGATCATGCTGAATGGCGGTGCAGGCTCGAAGGGCCAAATGGCCTCCTCCTGCACCTATTTTCTATGTTTCTGTGTTTCTATTACTTCTGTGCTTCATCCTGTCCTTCAAGAAAGAGGATCTATGTCAAGTGATTGTCGTGCTATTAGTTTGCATGATAGGGCTGACAGTGTTGAATATCCAGCAATGTATTCAGCCTGTGAGATATGGATGGGAGGTTTGTAACAGTGCTGAGTGTGAGGAGGAACTTTCAGTCATATCTTTGCTCGCCGTGGGTCCTAACTGATGAAGATTGAAGGTTACCAGCAAGGGCTTGCATGTGACATAAATGACCAAATGTTCAGAATTGCTCTTTATCTCTTCCTTCCAGGGATGAAAGGCCAAAGCAATCCTGGATAATTTTAATCATCCAGTCATCACAGATCATTGGATAATAAGGAGCCATAAAATGAATTTTTCCTCTCTTAATGCCCAGGATGTTGAAATTCCAGGGAGATGTAAGTAACTGCAGATGCTAAAATCTGGAGTAACATTTAATTAGTCACTGTCTGCAGTGGTGGAGGGAATGAATGCTTAACATTCTGATGAGATGCCAGTCAAGTCGGTTGCTTTGTCCTGGAGTACACAGAGCTCCCTCAGAATTGTTGAAGCCGCATTCACCTGGACAAATAGCAAGTATTCCATTACTCCTGACTTGTGCCTCATTAGTGACAGAAAGACCCGAGGGTATCCACACACTACAGGATACCTGGCAGGCAACTTGGTATTAATGTGACTAATGCAGCTGAGTTTTTTTGTCAATGTTGATCCCCAGGATACTGATTGTTGTGGACGCAGATGAAAGTAATACAATTGCATATCAAAGGCATATGGTTAGATTATCATTTGGTGGAAAATGTTATTCATCAGCGCTTCCTTGGCATGAATGAAACTTGCCACGTATCAACCCATGCCTAAATGTTAAACACAAGAGATTCTGCAGAAGCCGGAAGACTGGAGCAGCACACACACAATTGCTGGAGGAGCTTGGCAGGCCAGGCAGCATCAGTGGAGGGGATTACACAGTTGATGTTTTGGGGTGAGACCCCTCATCAAGACTGGAAAGTAAGGGGGCAGAAACCAGAGTAAGAAGGCAAGGAGGAGGGGAAGAAGCACAAGCTGGCAGTCCAAGGGAGGGGAAGGTTTCCGTTCCTTTTCTGACATGTCTATACACATCTCTTTTACTGCCATTTTGAGTCAAAACTCTGGCTGGATGTGAAAACCTGATACTCCATCTGGGTAGACTCCAACCTGATGGCATGAATATTTGATTTTTCTAACTTCTGGTAGTTTCTCAACCCCTCCCCCAATCTTTCTTTTTCCATTCCCCATTCTGGTATTCCTCTCAGCATTCTCTTCTCTTCTCCTACTCATCACCACCCCCTGGTACCCCTCCTCCTTCCATTGTCTCCTCTCATCTCCTGTAAGATTCCTTCTTTTTCAGCCCTTTAACTCTTCCATCTCTCCCCTTTCAGCTTATTTTATCTCCCTCTTCCACCCACCCTCCCATCCTGTCACCTTGTTTCACCTATCACCTGCCAGCCTGTACTCTTCCCCCTCCCCTCACCTTCTTATTCTTACTTCTATCCCCTTCCTTTCCAGTCCCGATGAAGGGTCTCAGTCCAAAATGTCGACAGTTTATACCTTCATTGTTTAATCATGTGTCATGAGTGATCGTGGTCTTGGCAAGCTTTTTTTTGACAGGAGTGGTTTGCCATTGCCTTCTCCAGGGCAGAATGTTTACAAGAACGATGTGTGAGCCCAGCCATTACCAATACTCTTCAGAGACTGTCTGCCTGGCATCAGTGGTCGCATAACCAGGACTTGTGATGTGCACCAACTACTCCCGAGGCTTTACGTGACTCTGATGCAGGTGCTACACTTTGTCCAAGGGAGGGAAGGAGTATCTCACACCTCCTTTAGTGGTGTAAAGGAGGTGTACTCCTCCACCTGGCCACCCACAACATTTTCTGTTGCCAGATCTGTGAGTACCTTCAGCATTTTGCACGTGATACTTGACTGTTGCTATGATCTGCTGAATATAGGCATGTGTGCTTGATTCGATAAGGATTTGTAAACGGAATTGACTCTTTACCATTGACAGTGAGGAGGTATAGGAGCCTGAAGACCCACACTCAATGACTCAATGAAAACTCCTTCCTCGCCAGCATCAGATTCTTATATGCTCCATGAATCCATGAACATTATCCCATTATTCCTTTTTTAGCATTTTGTAATTGATAGAATTTTTTATGTTTTTGCACTGTATTGATACTGCAAAATAAAAGATTTCACATCTTATAAGTTATAACAGATTTGATTCTGATCAATGAATATCTCCGCTGCTGACATTTTGATGGAAAAAAAGTAGTTGAGGACATTGTTGATAATTTTCATGCCTAGAGCACTGTCTACCTGAACTGAAAGGAAACTACAGGCCATTAATCTTAACAGCAGTGCTAAGAAAATTGCTGGAAGAGATCCTGAGAAATAGGATCCATTAGCATATGGAAAAACCGAGGACTAATTACGGATAATTAGCACAGCTTTGTGCATGGAAAAGCTTGTCTCTGGAAATTTATTGACTCTTTTTGAAGATGTGACTGAAAGGGTTGATGATGGCAACATGACAGATGTTGTCTGCACGGATTTTAGCAAGGCTTTTGACAAGATCCTGCATGGTAAGCTGCTCTGTAAGTTTAAATCCTGTTGGCTTGGTGGAAGGAATCAGAGGATGATATTGAGGGACATTTTAGGCCATATGACCATAAGTTATAGGAGCTGACTTAGGCCATTTGGCTCTTTGAGTCTGCTCTGCCGTTGGATCATGGCTGAAACATTTTCCCTCTCAGCCCCAATTTCCTGCCTTAGAAACATAGAAAACATATAGCACAATACAGGCCCTTCAGCCCACAAAGTTGTGTCGAACACATCTGTACCTTAGAAATTACTAGGCTTCCCCATAGCTCTCTATTTTTCTAAGCTCCATGTACCTATCCAAAAGTCTGTCAGAAGACCCTATTGTATCCGCCTCCACCACCGTTGCCAGCAGTGCATTCCACACACTCACCACTCTCTGCATGAAAAATTTAGCCCTGACATCTCCTCTGTACTTACTCCCCTGGACCTTAAACCTGTATCCTCTTGTGGCAACCATTTCAGCCCTGGGAAAAAGCCTCTGACTATCCACACAATCAATGCCTCACATCATCTTATGCACCTCTATCAGGCCACCTCTCATCCTCCTTCGCTCCAAGGAGAAAAGGCTGAGTTCACTCAACCTATTCTCATAAGGCATGCTCCCCAATCCAGGCAACATCCTTGTAAATCTCCTCCGCACCATTTCTATGGCTTCCACATCCTTTCTGTAGTGAGGTGACCAGAACTGAGCACAGTACTCCAAGTGGGGTCTGACCAGGGTCCTATATAGCTGCAACATTACCTCTCGGCTCCTAAATTCAATTCTACGATTGATGAAGACCAATACACTGTACGCCTTCTTAACCACAGAGTCAGCCTGCACAGCTGCTTTGAGCGTCCTATGGACTCGGACCCCAAGATCCCTCTGATCCTTCACACTGCCAAGAGTCTTACCATTAATACTATATTCTGCCATCATATTTGACCTATCAAAATGAACCACTTCACACTTAACTGGGTTGAACTCATCTGCCACTTCTCAGCCCAGTTTTGCATCCTATCGATATCCCACTGCAGCCTCCGACAGCTCTCCACACTATCCACAACACCTCCAACCTTTGTGTCATCAGCAAACTTTCTAACCCATCCTTCCACGTCCTCATCTACGTCGTATGTAAAAATCATGAAGAGTAAGAGATCCAGAACAGATCCTTGAGCCACTCCAATGGTGACTGAACTCCATGCAGAATATGACCCCTCTACAACCACTCTTTGCCTCCTGCGGCCAAGCCAGTCTTGGATCCACAAAGCAATGTCTCCTTAGATCCCATGCCTCCTTACTTCCTCAATAAGCCTTGCATGTGGTACCTTATCAAATGCCTTCCTGAAATCCATATACACTACATCTACTTTTCTTCCTTCATCAATGTATTTAGTCACATCCTCAAAACGCCTTCTCCCTGTATCCCTTCATGCCCTGACTTATCAAGAATCTATGAACCTCTGTCTTAAATGCACTCAATGACTTGGTTTCCACAGCCACCCGTAGCAATGAATTCCACAGATTCGCCACTCTCAGGCTAAATAAATTCCTCCTCATCTCCGTTCTAAAAGGATGCCCCTCTATTCTAAAGCTGTCCTCTGATATTAGACTATCCCACCATAGGAAACATCGGCTCCAATCCACTCTATTGAGGCTTTTCACACCTTATTGTTCTGAATTCCAGTGAGTTGAGACCCAGAGGCATCGAACGCTCCTCACAGGATGGCCTTCAATCCTGGAATCACTCTCGTGAGACTCCTTTGTATGCTGCCCAATGTCTGCACATCCCTTCTTAGATAACGGTCCCCAAGCTGCTCACAGTACTCCAAGTGAGGTTTCTCAAGTGCCTTATAAAGCCTCAGCATTATGTCCTTGCTCTTATGTTATAGTCCTCTTGAAATGAGTGGTGACATTGCATTTTCCTTCCTCAATCTGCGAATTAAACTTTAGGAAATCCTGTACAATGGCTCCCAGGTTTCTTTGCTCCTCACATGTTTGAGTAGAGGCCTATGACCAGCAGTGTGCTTCCTGGATCAGTGCTAGGTCAACGGTTGTTCATCATTTTGCATGAACAGCTTACCTGAGAATGTAGTTATTATGGTTAGTAAATTTGTGTGCCATTCCAAAATTTGGGGGCATAGTGAACAATCAATAAGGCTTCTAAGGTTACAACAGATCAACTGGGAATCTGGGCAAAGGAAAGTCAGATGGAATTTTACTCGATATGAAGTAATGTGTTTTGGGAACTTAAAGCAAAGCAGTCAAACAGTGTAAATGGCAATGTTTTTGAGAGGGTGGATAGGGGTGCATGTGCTGGAGAGGTGTATAGGTGATCAGAGCAGAAAGATCTAGGGTTACAGTGCATGGTTCCATGAATGCTGTGACAGAGGAAGACAGTGCGGTGAAGGTACCATATTAAACATTTGCCTTCATCATTTTGGGAACTGTGTACAAGTGATAGGACATCACGTTTTGCCTGTAAAATATGATGGTGAGTCTGCACTTGAGCACTGTTTACAGCTCTCCTTGCCACATTATATCAAGGATGTGACTAAGCTAGAAGGAATGCAGAAAAGATTGTTTTAATAATATTACTCTGACTGTAGGGCTTCTATTATATGGATAACTTGGATAGACTGACACAATCTTCACTGGAGAGAAAGAGACTAAGAGGTGACCTGATGAACGTTTATAAAATTATGATGAGCAAAGACAAGCGGATGTTTGCAGTCATAGAGCTGGGGAGGCTAAACTGGAGGGCCTTGGAATAAGCGAAAAAAAAAAACAGTTTAAAGGAGACATGATGATCAAGGTTTTGGGTATTTCACCAGTTTTTAGCGAACAGGACAGATTTGGTATTGGTTTATTGTAGTTACGTGTGTCAAGTTATGTACCCTCCAGACAGACATTCTGTACCGAGGCAGAAGCAGGCTATCGTGCTATAGTTCCAGAGAAAGTGCAGTGCAGGTAGGTAAATCAAGTGCAAGGTGGATTGAGAGTTCAAAATCTCATCTGTCAGTACATGAATATGTCCATTCAAGTGTCCGATGATAGCCTCAAATATCCCCGCCATCCAGGCCATGTCATTTTCTCACAAAAGGAAGCGATAGTGTCATAGTTACGGAGAAAGTGCAGTGCAGGTAGGTAAATCAATGTCTGGAAAGAGCTACAAAAGCCTGAAGTCCCACACCAGCAGGTTCAAGAACAGCTACTTCCCTTAATCCAATAGGTTCTTGAACCAATCGGCACAATCCTGATCACTACAGTTTGGCAACGACTTTGATCGCTTTGCATAAAAATGCACTTTGTTTTAAATTTTGTTTTCAGTACCACAGCTGAAAGGTGTTCTGATGGTCATAGTCTTTTCTGCATCCAGTGTTACTGGTTTTGGCCTGTTCCCATGGAGAATGCATTGGATTGACGGAGACTGATTGTTATGATGGTGGATATCTCAGGAGGAGGCTGAGATAGATTATCATCCTGGCACTGAGAATTTCAGCCTTTCATTTGGCACTCACCCACTGGTCTTTGCCAAGATTAGGAAGAGCACATTCTTTGAGTTTCCATCTTCCACTAGCTGCTTTATTGTTCAGCATCTTTCATAACTAAAAATAGTCTGTTGCTCCCTGTTTATGTTGTTCTGCACACAAACAACCTGAACTGCAGCCACAAAAATCTGATCCCTTTAATGCTAATGGACACATTTCAGGCAGCACCTGTAGACAGAGAAACGGGCTTACTTGTTAGGCTGATGACCTGTCATCAATACTTGAAAAGCCAACAAAAGCAAGTGAACTTTAAGTTGCTGAGTGGGTGAAAGGTGGAAAGAACAAAGGCAATGTGAGTGACAGGGCGGGGATGTTGTTGCTGTCCATAAAAGTGAATACTTGTTAATCCTCATGGATCAGTCTGATCTAGGTGTAACTGGAAGGAGATGACTAAAGGGGAAAAATACTATGCTGCAAATATGACAAAAGTCACTGAAAATCTAAATTTAAAAGTGTATGGAAAGCTTTGAATTCTGGAAAACTGTTGGATGCTGAGTGGCTGACGAAGGATCCCTCAGCAGAAGTATTCACTGTTTCCTTTTCTACAGGGGTGGCTCGACTTGCTTACCTTTTTCAAAAATTCCCAGTGTGTGTGTTTGGGTTTTTAAAAATATAGTTCTAGCTTGCTGGACAAGTCTCACCACCTCACTGTTAATGACCCACTGCACAGATCAAGAGGCTTAGTGTAAAGTGCCCCATTAACTCATCTTGCCACAATCATTCCTTGTGCTCTACATTTCCACCAATCGCCTCTAACCCCTGTTTCACTACTCCCCTTCTCTTCTTTCTACTGACCTGGTGCAGGGGTTTTGTTGCAAAATATCGACAATTCTTTTCCTTTCACAGATGCTGCTTAACCCGCTGAGTTCCTCCTGAAGAGTGTTTGACGTTTACTTTTGTCTCTGCTTTTTATTCACATATTTCCAGCGCCATCAGAAACATTTCAATCATAAAAGCTCTGCTCGTCAGGAAATGGACCTTAATAATTCATTTACTCAACCTTCCGATCAATTGAGAGATCGCCACCTATTTAAAACTACTCTTGATTTCTCCAGAGTAGAAAAAAAAACACTAAATAATGTGAGAACCTGCTCAAAGATGTAGTAATTAAAGCTCTTGGTATCATGTCAACAACTGCTTTAAACTCGTACTGTTATTTCAAACAAAACAAAATCCAAAAGATAATAGCCCACACTGTATACTCCATGGGTGTAGTCTTTGTTATTTTGCTAAAGGCACTTATTGATCTGTTTAACATTAGGGAAGGTCTGGATAATTTTATTTTCTCTTGCTGGATGTAACATATATTCTAGAGCAAAATTCACTGCCTGGTTTAAAGGTTGTGAAAAAAAATCACTGCAGAGGAGAAAAAAAGTCAGCTTTTTTTTTGGTATTTGTTGCATCTCCGTATGAAATTCCTAAATTAAAAATAAACACCTTATTAACTTTCTATTTGAAGAAAGGCATACATAAGAATGGCAGAACCTGCCCTTTCAAGCCTGTTCCACCATTCATCAAGATCATAGCTGATTTTCTACCTCAGCACTATGTTCCAGCACCACCTTTTAATTCCTTTAGCCTTCAAGAATCAAACAAGTTCTATCTTGACTGAACGTAATGAATGAGCCTCCAAGACACCTGGAGCAGAGAATTTCGAGGATTTACATTCTAAATGGCAAAATTGCTTTTCATCTCAATCCTAAATGGGCCAATCCTTTTTCTCAGACTATGACTTCTGACTCTAGGGGGAAAAAAACCCCTCTACATCAAGTGTGTGGACTCTACAATATTTCTTTGTGAATTTCAATAAAATCTCCAGGATTTGGGATGTTTTGTTGAAGTTATATTGGACATTAGAGTGGCCTAATTTGGAGTATTGTGCACAGTTGAAGTGAAGCTGTTGGATGTGGGTTTGATTTCAACATTTAGGAGAAAATTGGATGGGCACATGGATGGGAGGGTATGGAAGACAACATTGGAGCAGGTAGCATGAGCTCAGCATAGACTAGATGGACTGAAGTGCCTGTTTCTATGCTATAGTGTTCTATGACTCTGACAAACTCTTCACAAAATGGGCCTAGACCTCTATTCTCTTCTCATATAGTAGATCCACGATATTTCTAGAACTAATCTAATAAACCCTCACCGTGCTTCCTTTACTCAAAATGTTCAAAGTAAATTTATTGTCAAAGTCAGTATATGTCACCATATACAAGAATATGATTCATTCTTTTCTGGGCATACACAATAAATTCATAGTAGAATCAATGAAAGACCGCACCTACTGGGCGTTCAACCAGAGTGCAAAAGGCAACAAACTGTGCAAATACAAAATGGAATAAATAATAAAAAATTAATAATAAATAATAAATAAACAATAAACATCAAGAACATGAGGTGAAGATTTCTTGAAGGTGAGCCCATAGATTGTGGGAACGTTTTAATGACGGAGCAAATGAAGCTGATTGAACCCTTTTGGTTCAAGAGCCTGATGATCGAGGGGTAATAACTTTTCCTGAAGCTGCTGGTGCGAGTCCTGAGGCTCCTGTACCTCATGGCAGCAATGAGAAAAGAGCATGACCTAGGTGGTGGGAGTCGTGATGATGGATGCTGCTTTCCTGCAATAACACTTCATGTAGATGTGCTCAATGGTGGGGAGGGCTTTACCCATGATGAACTGGACTGTAACTAATAATTTTTGTAGGATTTCGCATTCAAAAGCATTGGTGTTCCTTTACCAGGCTGTGAAGCAACCAGTCAATATACTCTCCACCACACATCTATAGAAGTTTGTCAAAGTTTTAAGTGTCATGCTGAATCTTCGCAAACTTCTAAGGAAGAAGAGGCACTGTCGTGCTTTCTTCATAATTGCACTTAAATGTTGGGGCCAGGACAGCTCTTCCAAAATTATAGCACTGAAGAATTTAAAGTTTCTGACCATTTCCAACTCTGATCCTCCAATGAGGACTGGCTCATGGTTTTCACTTCCTGAAGTCAATCAGCTCCTTGGTCTTGCTGACATTGAGCAGTTGCTTGCTGTTATGACAGCACTCAGCCAGATTTTAAACTCCCTCCTACATTGTTGATTCATCACCTCCTTTGTTTTGGCCTACAGCAGTGGTGTCATGGCATTGGAGCTGTACTTAGCCATAGAGTCATAAGTGTAAAGTGAGGTCAACAAGGGGCTCAGCACACAGCCTGGTGGTGCACCTGTGCTGATGGAGATTGTGGAGGAGATGTCACAATTTGAACTGACTGGGATGTGCAAATGAGGAAATGTGAGAATCTAATTGAAAACACAAAGTACACTGTAGATGCTGGGGTCAAAGCAACACGCACAACATGCTGGAGGAACTCAGCAGGTCGGGCAGCATCCGTGGAAACGAGCAGTCAACATTTCGGGCCGAGACCCGAAACGTTGACTGCTCGTTTCAACAGATGCTGTCCAACCTGCGGAGTTCCTCCAGTATGTTGTACATGTTGCGAGGATCTAATTGAACTAGGAGGTATTGAGGCCAAGGTCTTGGCGTTCAGTAATTAGTTTTGAGGGGATGACCGTACTAAATGCTGAGCTGTAGTCAACAAAGAGCATCTCGTTGTATGCATCTTTGCTGTCCAGATATTCCAAGGTTGAGTGAGTGGCCAATGACATGACACCTGCTGTGGACCTGTTGGTCCGGTAGGCAAAGTGGAG
Organism: Hypanus sabinus; assembly: GCF_030144855.1. Taxonomy (NCBI): domain Eukaryota; kingdom Metazoa; phylum Chordata; class Chondrichthyes; order Myliobatiformes; family Dasyatidae; genus Hypanus; species Hypanus sabinus. Next base: position 35,243,081 of record NC_082711.1, on the reverse strand, counting down.
TGGAGGCAGGAGTTGCCTGAGAAGTCACCATCTTCTGCCATTGGATGATAGTCATTGAGGCAGGTTACCATGTTCTCCTTAGGCATCAGTTTAAGTGAAGTCTGCTTGAAGCAGGTGAGTACATCAGACTGCTGAAGCGAGAGGTTAAAGTTCTCAGTGAACACTCGAACCAGTTGATCAGCACTGGTTTTTATTATACGCTTAGCTAATCCATCAGGGCAGGATGCTTTCTGTGGGTTCACCCCACCCCCACCCCTCCACAAAGGCTGCTTGCACGATGAAATCACAAGATCATCAAGGGCCGTAGGAGTTTGTGATGGTTCCTCCATGTTTTGATGGTCAAACTGAGCATAGAAGGCATTGTGCTCACCTGGAAGCGAAGCACTGCTGTCACCTATTTGCTTGCTTTTACTTTACAAGAAGTGATAGCATTCAAGCCCTGCCTCAGCTGTGGACAATCGTTTGTTGATTCAGGTTGAGCCTGGAATATATCCCTTTTTGGCAGACAATCAAAACTGTAAACAATATTTTTGGTGCGATCATAGCAGTTTCTTTCCTAATGGTTTGCTGCAGAAAGCGGCATCTTTAGCATCTTGAGAATGATCCAAAGTGAGAATCTGAATCATAATTATGAGCACCTCCAGTGGGGAAGTCTAGGACCAGAGGTCACTACCTCAGAATAGAGAACAGAGTTGAGGAGGAATTTCTTTAGCCAGAGGGTAGGAAATATGTGAAAGTCATTGCCATATCTGGCTGTGGAGGCAAAGTCATATATGGCTGAAATGGCGAAGCAGACCCAATGGGACAATTGGCCTAATTCTGCTCTAATGTCTCATGGGCTTATGGTCTTTTGTTGTAAAATTTTGTTGTTTAGTGGCAATACTGTAGTACAGTGCAATACATACATAAATTGCTATAAGTTTACACAAATAAATAAATAAATAGTGGGAAAAGACAGTAAAATAATGCAGTAGTGTTCATGGACTTATGGACCATTCAGAAGAAGAAGCTATGTGTCTCAACCCGAAATAACCACTGCTTACTCTTTCCCATAGACGCTGCCTGACCTGCTGAGTTACTCTAGCATTTTGTGTGTGTTGCTTGGATTTCCAGCATCTGCAGATTTTCTGATTTTGGTTCCTAAAACATTAAGTGTGCAGGCTCCCCACCTCTTCCCTGACAGCAGTAGTAAGAAGAGAGCATGTCCTGGATGGTGAGGGTCCTGGTGAGGGTGCCATCTTCCTGAGGTAACTCCTTCTGAAGATGTTCTTTTTGCTGGGAAGGATAGGGCCCCTAACGGAGTTGATTGAGTTTACAATCCTCCGCAACCTTTTTCAATCCTCTGTGTTCGAGCCTCCATACCATTCAGAATGCTCTCTGCAGTTTAACAGCCAATGAGACATTTCTGGATTCAGTGTCGTAGGAAACATAACAGTCACTAAAAAGGCAACAAGTTGCCATAAACTGCAATAAGATACTAACTGAAGTTCAGTCATTGCTTTGTGCTATTGGGATAACTGGCTTATTCATCCTCAAGTCTAAGGAGCTTTAGAATCTAATTGAAGAGGCAGGTGATTTAAGATCTCGCCCAACCTTCCTTCAGCACCATAATGGAAAGCTTGCATTGACCTGAGCACTGAAGTCACCAGTGTGTGATATCTTCTTTATTCTGATGGGAGCTGGAAAACAGAACCCGCAAGTGAAGTAAATACCATGTGAGAAGAAACAAGACAGACTGCACAAGAGAGTAATGAATGTGTTGACAGTGTGACAGTATAGAACATAGAATCTGAACTGTACATATTACATGGATTTAAAAAAATTAAAAAATCAAAGAAAATAAGCAACAAGATAATTATCTTGACTGGATTGTTGTGTCAGAAGGAGACAGAGTTGATGGGTTGAACAGCGTCCTTTCCTATCATAATAAATAAGTAATAACCTTTGAGATTGATCTGTTAGGTCAAATGGTTTGTTTCCATCCTGTACCTAATATAAAACATTTACAAAATAGCTCTCCTAGCCAATAAAGTTGAAAAAGCTATCACATGTTGGGCGGAAGCAGACACGTAGCTTGCTTCCTCTGGAATAATCCCAAAAATTGCTGTAAGTGGATTAGGTTGAACATCCATATCTATAACTTTAGATAATATTCCAAACACATCCCTCCAAAAATTATTTAAACTTACACATGACTAAAACATATGAGTTTGAGTAGCAACTTCTACGTTACATCTGTCACAAATAGGGCTTATATTAGGAAAAATATGCGCCAATTTATCTTTGGACATATGGGCCCTGTGTACTATCTTAAACTGAATTAAGATATGAATTAATATCTAATAATATTAGTATCTAATTAATATCTAATTAATATTAATAATTAATAAGAATTAATTATTGACTAAATAATTCTAACCTGCCTACTGATTTCTATTGGCTCTCCTCCATTATGTCATGTCTAAGCTTGGAGAAAATTAGAAGCGGGACATTTGATACATTCTTTAATTTTGAACAAGTCTGGTGACCCTTTATTCAATATTTTCACATGATTTAAGTTATTTTTATTTATTTATTTTTCTTTATTCTCTTTGGGGAAAATCCTTATGTGTGAAAGTTCGGAGATGACTGGAAGAATGTGTTTTTTTCCTCTCTCTTTTTTTCTAATTTTATCCTCATTTGGAATGCCCAATCTTTCTTTTACTTTCCTTTTTTTTTCTTTTTTTTGGTTTCAGTTTAGTTAGTGGGGTTTTTTTTCTTTATCAATAAAACTTCCAATCTTTTTTTATGATTGCTATGAGGAGTTGTAGATTTTTTTGACCATTGTATATATAACAGCATAATATTTTATATAATATATAATATAATGCAGAATATAATGTTACATTTATAAAGAAAATGCACTGCAGACGTACAATAAGGTGCAAGGCTGTGAAAGATAAATTGTGAGGTCCGGAGTCTATCTTATCTTGCAGGGGGTTCTTTCAATAGTTTTGTAAAGCTGAGATTGAGCCTGGCAGAATGTTCTTTCAAAGTTTTGTACTTCCTGCCTGATGGCAGAGGGAGAAGAGAAAATGTCTGGGGTGGGATGGGTCTTTATTTTGGTTGTTTTACTGAGAAAGTGAGAAGTGTCGACAGAATCAATCGAGAATAGGCTGAACTTTGTGATGTGCTAAGCTGTGCCCAAAACCCTCTGCAATTTCTTGCAGAGTTGGGCAGGGAGTTTCCATTAAAAAAACACGCATGCTTTCAGATAGGATGCTTACTATGGTGAGGGTCTATAAAAATTGGTGAGGCTCAACAGGAATATGCCGAATTTCCTTAGACTCGAGAATAACTGTGTGTTTTCTTGGAAATGACATCTACACGGTTGGACCAGGATGGGATATTAGTGATGTTTAAACTGAGAAACCTGTGCACCATCCCCTTCCTTAAGTCAATAGCCATCATTCTTGTATAGCTGACATGAAGGGAAAGGTTATTGTCATAACACCAAGAAAGTCAGCTCTTCCTCCTGCACTCTGACATACACACATGCATAAACAAATGGCAGTACTGTTCAGCCCTCAATGTTATAAACACAATGGATTTTACTGCTCAGAGACACAGGAGATTCCGCAAATGCTGGAAATCCAGATTAACACACTCAAAATGTGGAAGGAACTCAGCAGATCAGAAGGCATCTATGGAAAGGAATAAACAGTCAACGTTTTGGGCCAAGATGGTTGATGAAGGGTCTCAGCCCAAAACATCGACCGTTCATTCCTCTCCATAGACCCTGTCTGACCTGTTGAGTTCCTCCAGAATTGTGTGGCTCTTACCACTCACCTCACTGTGTCTTCATTGTTCATTCCACTTCTTGCTCACCACCCCACTCTGCCTCATTTATTTATACCATTCATTACACCACACAAACCTCTCATGCTACTTTTAAAGACACTCAAGGTTTCTGCCTTTACTAAAATGGTCCTGTTAAAAATTAACAGTTGCTATGATCCTGCGAATCCACCATAGCTTTATACCAGTGACATCTTCTTCTCCTTGGATAATTCAAGCTTAAAAAGAAAAAAAATTAATAAACCAGGATTGGAAAGTTAATCACATTCAATGATAACTCACAGGGTATGGGCTAGCAGCAAATTTGATGGAGTAGTGGTGAAGCTTGCAAAGAGACTATGGTGCTGAAGACAGCTAGGTAGCCTGAAAGGACTAGAATAAGCCTCCCAGGATTGCAAAGTAGGTGGAGCGGACAGAACCCAAAACGAGGATGTATTTGCAAGTCACACCCCACTGATTTAAGATTATTTGTGTAATTATTCAGAGTGTTGGATAAAAAGATTTAACATTTTCTCAAGCTGCAGTCATTCCTGGCCCACATTTATCAAAGAGCTAATGGCAAAAATGAAGCAGAGTTTCCATCCACTATCTTCGGTTGATTTGCCTGACGGTGAGTGAACACATTGCGACATAAAGATTTATGACGCAGTTTATAGAAAATCAAGCGATATCCTCAGCGATGTGTACCAAGGATCTTGCAGCTGTTCACCCCGTCAACCTCAGATCCATTGATGTCAATAGGAGTGAGCCTGTCTCCATTCCTCCTGTAATCCACAACCAGCTCCTTTGTTTTTGCAGTATTGAGGCAGAGTTGTTTTCTTGACACCACTGTGTCAGGGTGATGACTTCTTCTCTGTAGGCTGCCTCATTATTATTATTATTTTTAAAAAATATGGAACGCTTCATGAATTTGCGTGTCATCCTTGCGCAGGGGCCATGCTAATCTTCTCTGTGTCGTTCCAATTTTAGTATATGTGCTGCCGAAGTGCATTATTATTTGAGATAAGGCCAATCAATGTAGTATCACCTGCAAATTTAATTAGTAGTTTGGAGCTGTGGGTGGCGACACAGTCATGGGTGTACAGAGAGTAAAATGAGGGGGCTTAGGACATAGCCCTAGGGGGCTCCTGTTTTGAGGGTCAGAGAAAGAGGTGAAGGTGACCACTCTTACCATTGCCAGCAATCTGATAGGAGTCCAGGATGCAGCTGCACAAGTCGGGGTGAAGGCCGAGATTTCTGAGCTTCTTGTCAAGCCTGGAGGGAATTATGTGTTGAATGCTGAACTGTAATCCAAGTTCAGCATTCTCATATAAGCACCCTCCCTCTCCAGGTGCGTAAGGATGGTGCATGGAGTTGTGGTTATTGCGTCATCTGTTGACCGGGTTTTTTAGGATTTTCCATTCAAGGGCATTAGCATTTCAATACCAAGCTGTGATGCAACCAGTCAATAAACTCTCCACCACACATCCATAGAAGTTTGTCAAAGTTTTATCTGTCTGCCAAATATTCCTACTCCACAGAAAGTAGTACTGCCATGCCTTCTTTGTAATTGCACTTACATGCTGGGCCCAGGACAGACAACCAGGATTTCTGAATGACTGGACAGCAGATTATTGAGTTTCACAGCATTTGGTGTAATTACCTAACATGTAATTTACAGGACTACGGACAAAGAGCTATGAAGATGTAAATCGTCTTCTTTGGCTATGACAGGCTCTTTTTGTTTTTATACACTTCAAAGATTACATAGAAAATAATGCGTGCGTTTGTGCAGCAAAGATTTAAAAGGTAATTCACTGGAAACACATTTTTACCAGGAGAATCTTGAAATACTCAAATTTAAAAGAGAACAGAAAAGACTAAACAGAAAAGAAACACACTTACAGTGCACAATATCACTTCAGGCAGTCCGGAAGTATTTCCCTGTGAATAGAATACTTTAAAAATGGATCGTAAAGTGGGATCATCTTGCACATTATCAAAATCCCACAAAGAGCGATGTGATAGTAACTCAAAAACCATTATTATATTGTATGTTCACAGGCTGTGGACATCACAGGTAAGGTTAGAGTTTATTGCCTATACTGAAATGCTCCTGAATAGAGATAAGTTAGATAAAAGCCAATCAGATTAATGGGTCTGCAGCGTTTAATAAGACTGCAAGACCATATAAAGTAGTAAAAGGAAGAAATTCATGTTTAATGCAACATTCTTCAAGTCAATTAAAATCAATAAATGCAGCTGCTGGAAACCTGAACTAAAACAAGAAAATGCTGGAAATGCTCAACATGTCAGATGCATTTGGAGAAGGGGAGGAGAGGGGCAGAGGTGGGAGTGAGGTACCATTCAGCTCATAATGTTATGCCCACCCTTTCAGAATCAGAATCACTTTGTAAAGCATCTCAGAATTGATAGTGGCTCAGTGTCAAGCATGAAACGTAGAACAATGCCATAACAGACAACACAATAGCAACCAACAAGACAATAGAGCAAACAGCCATGGGCAATCAACAAATAGCAGAATGGTCACATGTGCAGGCATCAATAATCATACTTAAATAAAAGTGAACATAAACAGATTCAATAATTCTCAACAGAACAAGGAGAGCAGGTGATGCACCATCAATAACTCTAGGAGACTGGAGGTGAATGATAGGCTTTTATTAGCAACAAAAAGGGAGCACGACATCTCGGAGACTGAGGGAGGAGCAGTGCCCCAATCGCCTTTATCCAGGGGTCTGTGGGAGGAGCCACAGGAGCAGTCAGCAGAGGGGCATGTCCAGACAGGTATACATAATTTACCACAACAGGAATGATCTTTGAGTGGACGGTTGCGATATTACACATGAGTAAGTATTGTTGAGAAGCTGGATAGCTGCAGGCATAGTCCTGGTGGTGTTGGACTTGTAGTGTCTCCCTGATGGCAATTTAGTGAATAGGTGACTGGTAGAGTGGGTGGAGTCAGCAATAGTTTTTTAGGCTCTTTGCTCTGGCAATGAAATGGTCTTTCAATATCAGTGGCTAACAGCCAACGATCTTCTCTATTGAGTGAACAACTCGCTGCAACATGGACTTGGAGAGTGAGAAGATGGTGAGAAACCAAATGGTGATAGACGTGGTCATAACACTCTCAGTTATGACTGTGTAAAAATTCATCAGGATAGGCCCTGAGATGTTAAGTTCTCTAAGCTGGTGTAGGAAACATATCATCTCAATTGACATTGAAATCCATTAAACACTAACCCCCTCCCACCATATAGCCATCCATTTTTATTTCATCCATGTGCCTATCTAAGAATCTCTTAATTTCCCTTAATGTATCTGCTTCTGCCACCAGCCCTAGCAGTGATATTGCTTTTCCATTTGATTTATTTTGGTGTACTTGTGTTGGCAATGATCTGGATGACATCCAAAACAAAGCTTGTCATTGTGCCACGATACATCTGACACTAATAAACCAGTTACCATTACCAAGTAATTGTTATCTCTGCTGATATCCTAGAGGATACCCCGAACCAGGCATGGAGAAGGAGCCTTTGTCAGTCAGCCTGTGTTCTGTTGAACTGCTTGGAACTAAAGGAGTAGCATCAAGACTGGCACAGGGTTAATGCAATGGAATGGATGCCTGGAAGCTAGTGATTAAAATTGGTGCTCTTTTACCTCTGATTGATGGTAAGTTAGACAGTGGGAGTAAGAAATCACTTTCTGTTCAAGAAGGTGCCTGTATAATGATACACAAAACTAGACTGGGTAGGCTGTCAGTGACGATGATTGCCCCTGTCCACCTGTTCAGTAAGTCTTCAAGACCCTGCAGATTAAAATTAGCCTAGTAGATTGTGTCTTTTGGAAAGGAAGATTTAATATGCTTTCACTTTTAGCATGTTGCTCTACATGCAGACCTCAGTAGTGTTGTGCAGATCTATGGAAGTGTGAAGTACCGTTGAAGTTGTTGTGAATCTGACTTTGTCAGAATTGTCATCCCTGGTCTGGAAGATGCTTCAAGTTTTTCTCACTGGTGGTAATGGGTGTGGAGAGCATACTCTAAGGCAGGAGTTTCAAACCTTCTTTTAAATGTCATGGACCAATGCCATTAAGCAATGGGTCCATGAATCTCAGGTTAGGAACCCCTGCTCTAAAGGAAGCTCATATTCTGACTCACAATACGTGGAAAATGGGCATCGTATTGTAATTGTAATAGTTTCTACAAGGATGTACTGTTGCATTGTGGAGTCTTTCTGCTCTCTGTTGCTGTTCACTGTCTTGCCTTCTCTTCAAATAACAATATCTTATCTTGGTTACCAATGTTCTCAACATTAATGAGCAGAACAAAATTGGTATTGGTAGTGGTTAATTATTGTCACATTTATCAAGATACAGTGAAAAGTTTGTCTTGCATACTGTTCATACCAATTATATCATTACACAGTCCATTGAAGTAGAATAAGGCAAAACAATAACAATGTAGAATGAAGCATAAAAGCTGCTGAAAATGTGCAGTAAGGTAAACAATCAAGTGGAAGATCATATCAAGATAAATTGTAAGGCCAAGAGCCCAGTCTCAGCATACAAGAGGCCCATTCAAGAGTCTAATAGCAGTAGGATAGAAGTTGTTCTTGTGCCTGGTGGTCATGCCTTCAAGCCTCTGTATCTTCTGCCCGATTGTAGAAGGGAGACTAGAATAGGCTATTGATGATGTTCACACCTATATCAGCATCATAGCAATGATACAGTTCTGATAATACACTTACATGATATATTACACTGCACCACAAGGATAGAATGAAGCTGCACAACTAAACATTAGAAGTTCTTCAAAGATGCATGGCCCAAGTTCTTAGGAATCACAGGAATCAGAGACCTTTGGCCAAAGCAGCAGGAGCTATCATTGAGCTAAGGCTACCTGAAGAGAGACTGAAGAGTGATGGTTCTGGTTGTATTGCAGGTAGATTTCCAGTTGGATGTCACAATTGCAAGGACATCTGCTGGAGGAGCTTAATGCTTGATTCAATATCTATAGAGGGAAATGAATTGTCAATGTGTCAACATTTCGGATCAAAACACTGTATCAAGACGTATTTTGACTCAAAGCATTGATGATATCTTCCACAACCCCTCCCCCTTCCTACTATGCTCTTTGGACCACTGATTCCCTGTTTGTTGCCCCAGATTCCATTATCTGCAAACACTTGTGTCTTGGCTATCATGGGTCTGAGAATGATCAGGCCAATGAAGATCAGGTGGATTGCTTTTTGGTGCATCAGGTCAGCAGACTTCTTCCGATGCAAGTTGCAAGTGGCTGGTTCAAATCTTTAAGCAGGTGCCCAATAACATCATTCTACTGGAAATGGTCTGTTTCTAACTGTTCAGGTTGTACACCCATACAGAACAGACCTCAGTGGCTCTGAGGTTAATTTGTAGTAGATGGCCTTCCCGTAGAATTGGGTTTCAATAAGGGTCCAAAGTGCAAGTCAGCACTGTTCATCATATTCTAGTGGAACGTAAATGTCCCCATAGTATCTGACGAAGGGTCTCGGCCCAAAACTTCGACAGTGCTTCTTCCTATAAATGCTTCCTGGCCTGCTGTGTTCCACCAGCATTTTGTGTGCGCTGTTTGAATTTCCAGCATCTGCAGATTTCCTCGTGCATGCAGTATCTAATGAGGTTGCCAAAAGATCTATCCACACAGAGAAGATGAAGCAGCAGTACCTGGCAAAATGTCCATTTTCCTACAAGTCCTCTGCAGCCATTGTTTCTGAATTGTGTACTGGAGCACCACATATCAGAGAGCACGGTGGCGCATTTGATTTGCATCACCAGCCTGGAGGATCTGGGTTTAATACCTGCCACTGTCTGTAAGGAGGTTGTTATGATTTCCCCATAACTTCTTGGTTTTTCTCCATGCTCTCACATTCTAAAAGGTTAATGAGTTGTGGGCATGCAATAGGCTGCACGGCACAATCCCTGCTGATTTCATTTGACGCAAACAGCACATTTCACTGTATGCTAGAACTACAGGTCGAGAAGTAGAAGGGTTTCAGTGGGAGACACCATAGCGTAGTACCGTCCATGGAGGATGTTGAAGGTGGCATTACAGAGTGTTGGGAATCAAGAACAACATAGTGAAAGCAAGTGACAGTCTGAAGGTTTATGTCAAACTCTTAGATCACGGAGAGAAGATGGCGTTCAAGAATGTGCAAGCAGGTGACATTTTCAATACAATACATATAGAAATTTATTTGTAAAAAGTAGATTGACACAGTGAACAATTACATGGGACATTTATCAAGGGGAATAGAAATACATTTTAGAATAAGTATGAGGTGAGATGAATTCTGATAGAAGGATTCAAAATGACAACATGTTACAATGTTGGAGAGTTCTCCCCATTGGATATTGCAAAGGGTAAATTTAAGATCATTACCAAACAAGAAATAAAGAGAAATATATTCACACATTTCAGAACACTATTACCAGAAAAACAGAGTTCATAATAGTCCTGAAAAAATAGAGAAATAAATAACCTTAAATAGCAATGAGATGTCACTATGACTGTTATTTTCAAAGAATAGGCAGAGGTACAATGTAAGAATGGTATGATTTTATAACTGAGAGAGCAAAAGAACATTTGAAAGAACAAAATGTAACACATCTCACAGAGATGCATAGATGAGAGATGTTATTTGTCTTTGCAAATTTGCAAAAAAATTACTACAGAACTGACAACCTCCAAGAATCATGGGCAATAAAAAAAGAGGGGCAGCAGTACCAGCTGTACTCCTGGATTTAATAAATAACATTGTGATTTTTTTTCAGCCAGTCTGATTAAAACTGTTCAGAATTTAATTAGAGTCATAGCAAAGGCTCTTCGGCCCATCCAGTCCATGTCAAGCCATTTAAACCTCCTATTACCATCGACCTGCACTGGAACCATTGCCCTCCATACCTCTACTATCCATCTACCCATCCAAACTTCACTTAAATGCTGAAATTGAGCTCACATGCACCACTTGAGCTGGCAGCTCAGTCCACACTCTCACAACCCTCTGAGTCAAGATGTTTCCCCTCATGTTCTCCTTAAACCTTTCACCCTTAATCCTTGATCTCTTGCTGTGAACCCACCCAAACAGTGCCTGCTTGCATTTACCCTTTCTATAATCCTTATAATTTTGTATACCTCTATCAAATCTCCTCTCAATCGTCGATGTTCCAAGGAATAAAGTCCTATAAGTAAGGTCTTCCAGACCCAGCAACATCCTTGTAGACTTTCTCTATAGCTTTTCAATGTTATTTCCATTGTTCCTGTATGTCCAAATTTGGCCTCACCAATGTCTAATACAAATTCAGTTGTGAATAAGTGAATGGCTTTGGACTTAAACCAGGCCAGCAAAAGTGAAAGCTTAATCTTGTTAGTTGCCATGAAAGAGCATACTCAGTTCAGGCCGAGACCTTTCATCAGGACTGGAAAGGAAGGGGAAAGAAGCTAGAACAGGAAGGTGGCGGGAGGGAGAGGACTACAAGTTGGAAGGTCATTGATGAAGCCAGGTGAAGGGAAAGGGAATGGGGAGGAAGTGAGAAGCTGGGAGATGATAGGTCGGAAAGGTAAATGGCTGAAGAAGAAGAAGAAGAAGAAGAAGAAGAAGAAACCAGATAGGAGAAGACAGTGGACCTTGGGAGAAAGGGAAATAGGAAGGGTATGAGAGCAAAATGAGAAGAGAAGGGGGTAAGAGGATAGCTCGAATGGGGAATAGATATAGATAGAAGCAGGAGAGGGGATAAATTACTGCAAGTTAGAGGAACTGATAATCATGCTACCAGGTTAGAGAGCTGGGGTCCTAATTTTTTTGTATTATGCTATGGACCCCTACCATTAACTGAGCAGTCTGTGGACACTAGGTTGGGATCCCCTGACATAGAGGCAACCCAGATGGAATATAAGGTACTGCTCCTCCATTCTGAGAGTGGCCTCATCATAGCAGTATCCTCCAGAAATCTTTGTGTTACTTTCAAAAGGGAAATGAGCTTTAACATTTACTCAGCGGGAAAGCTAGAACGAAGCCTTTAGTTCAGGGGCAAAACGCCTTTTTCTGAGTCTTACATTTAAAATAAATTCAGCTTGAAATCTAGCTGAATTTTAAGAAACAGTTAAGGCCCATGTGTAGCAGTAAGTGCTCTGAATGATAGGTGATGGCCCAGGCACAGTTCCTGCCAATAGTAACTGCTGTACAGTATGATGAGAACTTGTTATTCCAGGAACACAAAATCCACCAACGCATCTGGCACAGATTTTCAGCTCTCACCGCCAGCTGTATTGTAACTTTTGTCTGTAAACTAGATGGAAAGATGATAATAAATGCCTGTGTTCTACATAGCAATTGTCTTTGTAAGCTGTGATCAAAGAACAACCCTTGTAAAAGCAAAATATAACAATAAACAAATACAAACTTGTCTTCAGAGTGCAAGCATGCCAGAGTCTTGCCTTTGCAGGGCTTCATTTACTTCTGTCTTTCTCAAGGTTTGATGCCTAGGGACAAAAGCAATAAAGAAGCTGAAAAACTTAACTGAAATTGTAGGAAAAGAGATTGCGGGCTATGCTGAATATTCTCCCATGAACGTGTTGTTGATACATTTCATCACCAAAGATTAACAAATCACTATTGACAATCTTTGGCAGAAGGAAAGATAGAGGAAAAGTTTGGAACATTTCAAGCATCATTTTAGGGGATTCTAACTCATTAATACTTTATCAATGATGTTTAATGCTTGAATAGTATCTTTACTCACTGAAGCTCAAGGAAGTGCTCACTGTGAAGGTTGCACAGGTAAAAGGTAAATTAAAACCTGCAAATTTATTTTGTTGTGATTTTTTTTTCTACCAGTTGGAGCTTTCCTAGAAACTGTGCTGAAGTTTTACAGACAGACAGACAGACATATTTTATTGATCCCGAGGGAAATTGGGTTTCGTTACAGTCGCACCAACCAAGAATAGTGTAGAAATATAGCAATATAAAACCATAAATAATTAAATAATAATAAGTAAATTATTCCAAGTGGAAATAAGTAAGTAATCTTCTGATGCCCTCATCTACAGTATTCAGCTAATAATTTTATCTGCAATTTTATCACATTTCACATTTGTTAAGTCCCCAGTCGTCTTAGAAGGATTGATCCTTTTGCCCAGGATGGTAAAAGGACAGTGTTGAGGAAAATACTTAGGAGATCCCTCCACTGATTACATTGGAATGGCTTAGTTAACTCAGGGCTTTAATTAACAATAATGATACAACAATATGTTACTTCTGGTATTGTTAATAGTCAATTGATTAATATATTTTCATTTTGCCTATGTAAAATATGCTACAGTTTTTGGAAATCCTTAATAAAAACATCTGTTCCACAGTTTTCTAGTGGCCTAAGATTGTAACTACACTCTGACAGATGACATTGCAAAACTGAAAAAAAGGTTAACATAGCAATACACAATGGCAAATATTTTCTCAAAAGATTCTAACAACTGGAACGATATTTGAGAATAAGAAGTGCATATTTAATTCTAAATTGTAATAATACTGCTATTTTTTAAGTGAATGAAAGTGAAAGCCATTTTATTCAACTCAAACTTCCTGCAGTTTTCAAGGCATGTATATCTTTGTGTTAAATGATTTCCCAGAGACTATATCAAACTCCATCTTGATATAGCTTGGACGGAGTCTTGAACAAGAACAAACACACTTTTTTCAAAAACAGAATCCAGTGAATTTGAGAAAAGCAGAAAAACTCTGGGGATGTTCGAGGAATCAAGCAGCATTTGTGGTGAGTGAAAGAGAAACAGTTGGTGGTTTGGGTCAGTGAATTTTAAATTTGTCTTTACAACGTGAAGAAGTCACCACCTGGTTTAGAGATGGGTAGAAGGACGTCTGTTGCTTTCCCAAATTCCATCTAGCCACGTTGAGAGCTAAATAATTTGGTTCTTTGCTGACTGATTTCTAGACACAAAATTGTTAAACCAAGTATTCTTGTTATGATATTGATGGAGAAACCAGCATGTTTTGTAATTAAGTATTCAAAATTCTTAAAACGTTCAATAGGGAAGCCTGCTATTGTAGCATAGTGATTAGCATAATGATTTACGGTGTCAGTGATCACTGATGGAGGTTCAATTCTGACTGCTGTCTGGAAGGAATCTGCACATTCTCCCATGAACGTTTTGGTTCCCTCTGGGTGCTCTGGTTTCATCCCGCATTGCAAATAGACGACAGATTAGGATCAGTGTTAGTAACTGAGAGGTATGCTTCGTTACTGCCAAAAACACGTCGACATTTATAGCTTCCCTCAGCACTTCCTCAGACCGTGTTGGTCAATGACATAAAGACACATCTCATTGTGTATATTGATGTTTCAATGTACACGTGACAAATAGAGCTAATTGATCTTTAATTCCCTTGTGCGAAGAGCTTGGAACAAATGTTCCCTATCCTAAAGGGCCAGAGCATTTAGAAGTGAAGTTAGATGGAAATTCTCCACTCAGAGTGTTGGATCTTTTCAAGTTTCTGCCCTCAGGGATAGCAACACATACAAAATATGTGTCAGGACTAACATTAGTCCTGACGAAGGGTCTTGGCCTGAAACGTCAACATCAGTCACATATATAGTCATATCACTATATTCAGAACTAAGATGCTGTACAATAGGGATTTGGGGACAGTGCAGGAGAGTGGCCAGGAACAGAAAAGTCATCCTAAACTTTATGGATACAGCCCAGTGCATCACAGGCAAAGCTTTCCCCGTCATTGAGCATATTTACAAGGATCACTGCCACAAAGGCATCTAATATCAAGGACCCACACTATCCAAGCCACGGTCTCTTCTTCAGTCAGGAGGTACAGGAGCCTTCTGCCGCAGTCACCAGCTTCAGGAACAATTATTACTCGACAACCATCAGGCTCCTGAGCCAGTGTGGATAACTTCACTCATCTCAACATTGAGCTGACACTTTCAAAGATTCTACAACTCATGTTCTCAGTATTATTTGTTTACTTTTTTATTATTATTTGCATTATTTTGTCTTCTTTTGTATATCGGTTGTTTGCCAGTCTTTATTATGTATAGTTTTTCATGAATTCCATTGAATTTCCTTTATTTTTCGGTAAAAGCTTGCAGGAAAATGAATCTCAAATAGTACCTGATGACATATATGTGTAGCCTGGGGAGAAATACACATGCAGGACAACAAATACTTTTTCCGGTCTTAAGTTACTTTATCTGTTTTAGATACTTTATTGCAGAAAGAGGGTATCAAAATAAAAGTGACAAAATAAATTAAAAAAAAACAGTTCCCACTATTGCAAGCAACACACACAAAATGTGTGTTAGGACTAATGTTAGTCCTGACGAAGCGTCTCAGCCTGAAACGTTGACAGTAGTCCTGACAAAGGGTCTTGGCCCGAAACATCGACAGTGCTTCTTCCTATAGATGCTACCTGGCCTGCTGTGTTCCACCAGCATTTTGTGTGTGTTGTTGTTTGAATTTCCAGCATCTGCAGATTCCCTCGTGTTTACCACTAGTACAACCTCAGTTTAACTTCAGTCTACACCCTTGCTATGTATGCATATGAAAATAACTAAAACAAAATATACAGAACCAATATGGTGATGGCAATTCTAAATAACACCAACCCTGTACCTCACACACAACATTAAAAAGTATGAATTAGTACATCTTAACCAAAAGATACACTCACATTTGGCACACACGTGCTCAACTTCCAAACACATGTAGACTAGACCTTGAAATGAATTCTCCTCACTCACACTACGTGAACAGAGATTAACACATTCACATTACTCTGTTACATTTACATTCAGTCATGAAACAATTAAGAGACAAATATACTTTTACAATATATTGCCTTGCAGTTGAATTACTAAAAGGACTAACCAAGCAGGTCAATTAAGGAACTATCCAGCACTGATCAATTTACTCGTGAAAATCTAAAGCATCCACATGTAAAACACATCAAATTACTGATATTCTAGATTTACAAACAAGTATAACTGAATTTACACAGATATTATCAAATATTACTCACCTTTCCTCACCAAACCTGGGAAAACCATTCGAACACTGTCCCTTCTAGAACATGGCAACTCTTTGTTCTGCTCCACCCATGCAAAATGACATCACCATTTTCTCTTAAAAGCACAGGCAGCTATTTTAGTATTACCAATGTGAATACATAAATGCACTTTAACAATAAAAAATGATAATCAATGGTCACCTAATTACATATATGTACTTTGATAATAAATTTACTTTGAACTTCGAGTGACAATGGGACATAAAATTCACCATGATAATATTGAAATGATGAAACAGGACAAATGTCCTACTCCTGTCCCTATTTCTTTGTCCTTGTGTTCTTATGCAGATGATACTATTGATTACCTCCAATTTTACTGAGGCCTGATTCTTGAATTGCTACCATTTTTTAAGGAAGTTACTTCCAGAGAGATATTACAGAAAGGAATTCTAAATTCTCGACACAGAGATGGATGAAGAAATTGCAATATTTGTGCAAGTTAGAATGGCAATGGATTTGGAAGGAGATTAAAAGTGTTAGTAGCCTCATGCACAATGCTCTAAAAGACCTTTCAGTGCTTTCAGTGTTTTTTGTGCTTGGAGCTAACATTCTTTCGTGTACAATTGTATGAATACTAACCATACATTTAGAGAGACTGCCATAATGCTTTTACATTACACCAATTCTTTCTAACAAACTTTGGCTTTAGACAGTATATGTCTTGTTGATCACACTGTGACAAAGGTGATTACACTGCGGCCTGCTCTTAGAAAAAACACATTCGAACGGCAAGGTGCATTGTTATGAAAGGCAGATGCCAATGCTGTTTCGGTAGGTTAACCAGCAGTTGTAAATTAACCTTACTGGAAAAGATAGCAATGTTGATGGGTATTTGAGAGAAAATAGAAGGGCTACATGGAATAAGGAAGAATAATGGGATTAGCAGAATTACTCTGTTGGGAACTGGCATGGACCCTGGTAGGATAAATAGCCTCCTATTGTGTTATAATAAGTAGGTAGGAATCTCATCCTAATATTTAGATTTCAGTTTTAATCTAATTTTGGCTGCCATTGTGTGCTCCTTGCCAGTGAGACTAATTTGTTATCATGAGAAGACATCATTCTGACAGAGAAACATGTTTGATATAAAAATGCTATTTAGAATGAAGACTTTTTTTAAGGTAATGATTTAGGTTTAAGGTGAATTAAAGCATATTTAAGGACTGAAACTTGTTTTTATCGAGGGTGTGGAGGGTCCTCCATTTTTAATGCCAGCAACAATATGAATTTCGGACCTCTACAACTAGGCCTAGGCAACAATCCTTAGCAACCTGGGAATCAAGCGTGATACAGGCCAACGAGCCTATTTCTGTGTTGTAGCAACACATTTAATCCCACTGCAAGCTTTTCTAATTTCCCATTGCACCCATTTTAATTCCTTTCCTAGTAAAACGGGCAAATATTGGTGCCACTTTGAGGCACGCCAATATCCTGGCCTCCCAGATCCTCATAGCTGTTCGGGAGAGAAAACTTCCAGATGTAGATATGGAAGTGGCAAGCAAGGTGCTAACTTATCTTTCATTGAGCACGTCCACGCATGATGGCGGAACAATCATAACCAGACA
Source organism: Hypanus sabinus (assembly GCF_030144855.1). NCBI lineage: Eukaryota > Metazoa > Chordata > Chondrichthyes > Myliobatiformes > Dasyatidae > Hypanus > Hypanus sabinus. The sequence continues at coordinate 35,225,542 of NC_082711.1, read as the reverse complement.
CTTCCTCACTGTTCACAGCCCCAAGATTCCACAGCCATACCAACCTTGTGTGAGCGGTAACAGCGAAAAGAAAACAAACATTTGAGGAAAAGTACTGGAGAAAAGTCCTCTCTACCCCTTTGGGACAATTAAAACCACACCAGGAAAGCTCATTAACCATGCGCTATGAGTTATCCACAGTTCTTCCACAGGATGCACTGTCCCTCTATTCATGCTAGATTAGCTGAATAAACTATTGCTGGGCCATTTTGTAAATACTAGTATACTCTCTAGACTTAAAGTGTCACAAATGGCTTAGAGATGTAATAATGACAGGTACTACAAAGGAATTCCGATACATGGAATATATACCACCAAACTTTGTGTTTTGTTATAAAAAGTTAAGAGCAATATTTCAAAAGATGGACATGATGACGGGATGCAAGAAAAAGAGTGAAGCCTTTGCAAGGCAAATGCTGGCTTTGTGCTTTTCTCTTCCCCCTCTCCAGGCCGGCTGTCAGCAGAACAATTCATGTGCCAGCGAACTAACTTGGAAGGCACAGATGGTTTCTACTGCCAAAATACTTGACAATTAGGACCCTGGCAAACGACGAAAGGAAAATCATTTGGCAAGGTAAATGGAAGCCGGGTTCAGTATTCTCCTCACTCGTCCGCTCATTTGCTGCTCAGCCTTCCAAAAACATCCAGATGTTTTGTTAATTCAGCAGTGGGTGGGGGAGGGGAGTGCTTGGAAGAAATAGACCGAGGAAAACACTTTGCCCGCAAAGAATATGGGCAACAAAATCTTCAGAATCATCATCTGATTTTCAGGTAAAATGCAAGTTATTTTACCATGCTTTTTGTATGTATCTGTATTAAAGTTCCATCGATGATTTAAACCCATCCCCCTCACTGGTGTTGTGCCTTTACTTAATGGAATTGTGGGAACCAGAGTGCAGGAAGGAAGCTCTTTTGCAGGTGTGTTGGACAAATACTACTTTAGAACAATGGGGGAACGCTCCAAATGAATTCATACGCTCCAACTGTTTACTTCTTTGCCTCTAAAGCTATTGGCAGACAGCACTTATTTTGTTTCCAGAGCTCTATCAATTGGGAGACTTTAAATCTCCCCTTTGTGGCATCACACAACTCACAAACACTGCATGCACTCAAAAAATTCAATAGGGGGAAAGGCTCTGGATTGCTCAGCGCCAGGTGAGGCAGAAATAAAAAAAAAACAAATTAAATGAAAATGGTAAATTAAGAACTATAGACATCTGCAATGTAAAACGGCAAGTAATCTGACTGCTCTAATTAAATATTGGCCTGGAAGCATACTTGGTAATGGTGCCTTACCTCTATTTTCTAGCCCTCAATATTCCCTTTAGGACTAGAATAACGGAAGTAAGTGGATGCTTCAGCAGGCAGCAAAGGAGCAGTAATTTGTCAGTGATACTCAGGGTCGGGCTGGTTAATAGGCTGGAAGCAAGATATTCAGCAAATCTGTCTCTCAAACACTGTAGAACAAAACAGTTTGCCTGGTTGTAAATAAAGACCTGAAGTACACGACAATGGACTTTGTAATGAACTTTTTATACAACATTGCTTCAGCTGCAAGCTGAGAGTTGCATCCAGTTCTTCGAGGAAGATGTGAGATGCTGCTGAAGTAATTTACCGCAGTGATTCTAGGGATGAGGGAGTGTCAGATTGTGGCTGCTTTCCTTGAAAATGGTCGGTTGCAAGGATTTCAGAAGGATTTTATATGAATCATGAACTAGATAGAAGAAAAGAAAAGAAAATGTTCACATTGTCCTGAACTCTTGTTAGTATCATGATTAGAGTCAATTCTGAGGGTAACAGTGGAGGCAAGATTGATGAACCATGTTTAAAAGGCATTTAGACAGGCACACGGACGGTCAGGGAATGGAGGGATATAGACCATATGCAGGTATTTGGGATTAGTTTGAGTTGGCCTCATGGTTGTCACAGATATCATAGGCCAAAGGGCCTGCTCCTGCACTATTAGCTTCAATGTGCTGTGCTTATCAAGTATCTTTCCATGTTTGCCTTCAAATACTCAAGGAATTTGCTTCCGCCACCCATTGGGGAAGAGCATTCCAAAGACACATAACTCACTAGAAAAAAATCACTCCTCCCCTATCTTAAATGGGTACCCTCTTATATTGCTGTCTTTTCTGGGTATAGTTTGTGGGATTGTGTAGTTTACAGTAGCATTAAAAAGGATGGTAAAGATATAAAAGCTGCAATTACAAAAATAATCCTAAATAACATACAATGGCAGCTTTCAGTAAAAAAAAATGTAAAAGTTATTTGGTACCCACAAAGTCTTTTTAAATAGCTGTGCATCTTAGGATAACAAATATTATTCCCAAGAGCCACACAGCAAAATCCTATAGTGTATGGTGTGCAAGTTGGTTCTACATGACTAACATATTGAAAGGATTTTCTCTGTTATTTTGGAAGCTAGAAAGAAGTAAGTCTTCCACAAGTCATGGCTAAGTAAGATGGGTGCAGTTCAGAAGAAGATGGGCCAATGCAGAAAGCATCAGGGACGGAGATAGGGAAGATCAGGTCAAGCATTGGTAGGGTGAGGGAAGAATTACATGGGGGTGGCATACCAGACTTTGCAGAACACGGGAATTAACCTTGTGAAGGGGGTTTGGGGGTGCCAGAGAAAGAATGCTTCCTTAAAGAGGATGTATTGCAATCAAAAATCAAAACAACTGTCATTTCTGGAGAAGCATTGGAATATAAATAGAAATAAAATGCCACAAACACTTAGTAAGTCAGGTGGCAGATGGTGAAAGGGTTAATGTTCAGGTAATTTTTATTTGAATTGGGTTCCTGGCACCAGACTTCCTGGACTGAATCTTGCCAGAACAAGCCTCATAGACCCTGTAAAAACCTGCTTCTGCAAAATTCTCTATCTTTTCTGTGGGCCATTCATTCAAGCGAATCTTATTTATCTTTGTCAGACTTACCACACTGTATGGTTCACTCCTGTTGCCTTCAACACAGCCAGGTTAATACATACTTCTTTGTTCAGTATCATCAAAACAGCAAAAATAAATAAAACTCTATCCTTTCATTCTAAGTATCTGGCATTCTGCAGCTTCAGCAATGTACCAATAATAGCAGTGTGGGATTCATCTACACTGGGACAGGAACTTCTGAACGTATTCCAGAGAAAACCATGGCTTACAAAAGAGATTTGGCTCTTGTGCTTGCTTAAATGACTGTGGGAATCCCCTCTACTCTCAATAGGGACAATCCTTTAAAGAAAAAAGAAGTATGATCTTCCCATCATGACAAATCAGAAAGCCCATGAGTTTGTTTGTTTTAATGAATCAGCTGATCTGTGATGGGAATGACTGAGATTTATTCAGTTTATTATTTAATCTGCTGATAGTTTCCTGTCACCCACTGCTTCTCCAAATGTGTGAATGGTAGACACTTCGGCAGCATTTGGCACCAACATTTCAGTCTGCTTTTAGAACCCAGATCCTCTCTTTAAATCCAACGATCTTTCACACTGCTGGATTCTGTAATCAACTATCCCAAAAATGCTGGCAACCCTCATAACAACTAGCACTTTGTTCAATTACTCATATTATATTAAAGTTCCGTATACACTCTTTGGCCACTTTATTAGGCACACCTGTACACCTACTTGTTAATGCAAATATCTAAACAGCCAATCAGGTGGCAGCAATTCATTTCATTTTCAATTATTTTATTGATTTAAAAAAAAGGATAGATACAAGTTGGAGAAGTTATCTCAAACACATATTTCGATAAAAGTACAAACAAAGAAAAGAATATACACTGTCAAATCATGTATAGTATAATATTGAGCTAATATAAAAAAAACACAGATCCTCGTAACAATTCATAGAAAAAAAGACTCAAAATTACTATTATTGAGAAAGAAAAAAAAAAACCACTAAACTAACCTAAAACTAAAAAAAAGGGGACTGGGCAGTCCATTTTGAGGATGTAATTAAAAAATGGAAAATTCCTTCTGGTCAAATCTAAAACTTTGCAGAGAGGAAAAAAATTACCTAAAAAAGAAAAATAAAAATTAGATCATATGAAAATATTGAAGTCGCCAGGTTTGCTCAAATTTAAAAGATGTATCAAACGTCCGACTTCTAATTTTCCCCAAACTTAAACACGAAATGATAGAGGAGAGCCAGTAAAAAAGAGTAGGTGGATTGGGATCCTTCCAATACTACAAAATAACTCTCCTGGCCAATAAAGTCGAAAAATCTATCATGTGTTGAGCGGAAGCAGGAACATTTCCTGTTTCCTTTGGAGTAATCCCACAGATTGCCGTAAATGAATTAGGTTGTAGGTCCAAACCTATGACTTCTGATAACGTTCCGAAAACATCGCTCCAAAAATCATTTAACTTTATACAGGACCAAAACATTTGAGTTAAGGTAGCCACATCAGTGTTACACGTATCACAGGTGGGACTTATATTAGAAAAAAATACGCTAATTTATCTTTTGACATATGCACCCTGTGCACTACCTTGAACTGAATCGAGGAGTGACGGGCGCAGATAGATGAATTGTTAACTAAATGATAAAATTTATTCCACTGATCACCTGAAAGTGACTCCTGAAGTTCCAATTCCCAAGCATGTTTAACCTTATCGTTAGACATCATTCGTAAATTCATTAGCCGTTTATATGGCAGCAATTCGATGCACAAGAGCATGCAGACATGGTCAAGAGGCTCTGTGGTTGTTCAGACCAAACATCAGAATGGGGAAGGAACGTGTTCTAAGGGAATTTGACCGTGGAAAGATTGTTGGTGCCAGACAGGGTGGTTTGAGTATCTCAGAAACTACTGATCTCCTGGGATTTTCAACAATCTCTGGAGATCACACAAGGTGCGATAAATGAAAAAAAACATCCAGTGAGTGGCAGTTCTGTGGGTGAAAACACTGCCTTTATGAGAGAGGTTAGAGGAGAATGGCCAGACTGCTTCAAGCTGACAGGAGGATGAGAGTAACTCAAATAACCTCCATGTTATAATACTGATGTGCAGAAAAGCATCCCTGGATCCACAACATGCCCATCTTTGAAGTGGATGGGGCAAGACCAGTAGAAGCCTATATCGGGATCCACTCCTGTACATAATAAAGTGGCCACTGAAGGTATGTAGCAGTGCGTATTGCTTGTTCTGCCAATTTATAATGCTGGGAATATGTAGAAACAGGAAAAAAAAAGCATAGAGCTGGTAGAACATTTGCAGGAGGTTTATTCAGCTTTCTACCCACATTGCACGTATACACATAACCATACTGCATGTCCTTCCATGCATTAAGAATACCGTTTCCAGGAATTCCCCTTTACCTCTGACTGGAGTTTTACTTTTTAGAAAGCAGCGGATTTTGAAAGGTACTTCGCATTTTTTCTCCTTTAAAAAAAACAGTAATGAGGAAGTTTCTCAAATAGAAACATAGAAACACAGAAAACCTACAGCTCAATACAGGCTCTTTGGCCCACAAGGTTGTGCCGAACATGTCCCTACCTTAGAAATTACTGGACTTCCCCAAAACCCTCTATTTTCCTAAGGTCCATGTACCTATTCAAAAGTCTCCTAAAGACCCTATCATATCTGCCTCCACCAGCATTGCCGGCAGCCCATTCCAAGCACTCACCACTCTCTGTATAAAAAACTTACCCCTGATATCTCCTCTGTACCTACTCCACAGCACCTTAAACCTGTGTCCTCTTGTGGCAACCATTTCAGCCCTGGGAAAAAGTCTCTGACTATCCACCCGATCAATGCCTCTCATCATCTTAAACACCTCTATCAGGTCACCTCTCATCTTCCGTCGCTCCAAGGAGAAAATGCCGAGTTCACTCAACCTATTCTCATAAGGTATGCTCCCCAATCCAGGCAACATCCTTGTAAATCTCCTCTGCACCCTTTCTATGGCTTCCACGTCCTTCCTGTAGCGAGGCGACCAGAACTGAGCACAGTACTCCAAGTGGGGTCTGACCAGGGTCCTATATAGCTGCGACATTAACCTTTGGCTCTTAAACTCAACCCCACGGTTGATGAAGGTCAATGCACCGTATTCCTTCTTAACCACAGTCAACCTGCGCAATTGTTTTTAATTTCTTATGGACTCGGACACCGAGTAGCAGAATAGAAAGCACCTTTAAATTTCTTTAAAAAATGGATGGTGGGGGATAAGATAAATCTTATTTTGCCGGTCCGAAAGAGGAATAGAAGTCCATTTTGCTGAGTTTTACTATAGGCATTGTGATGTCTTTTATTAGAATAGTCACAATACTATTATTTTTATTAGATTGATGTGTTCAGCGATAATTATACAGGATATCCTGGTGAAAATTCTTTAGAGTGAGCTCCTTCATTAACAAATGTGCAACTTCAAATGAGTATTTCTAAATAATGAGGGACTTGGCCACCTAAAAGTCTATTGGCAGATGCAGAGTTGATGTTTCCCCTTCCTGGTGTGCCTCAAACCAGGGGTCATAGTTTTTTCAGAATAGAGCCTTGATCAGTGAGGAGAGAGATGAGAACGAATGTTTACATGCACAGTGAGGTGCACCTTCAGAATTCCCTACTCAAAAGAGTTAATGGGGGCTCGGTTGCTCAGAATACTGGGAGCAGAGGTGATTATGTGTCAGGTGAATAAGGGATATTAGTGCATATTAAGAATATCAGGGAGGTTAGTGCAGGAAAAAATAACTGAGATTTCACTATGATCATATTGAATGGAGGAGCAGATAAAGAGAGCTGAATGGTGTCTTCTTGTTTTTACTTCTGATATATATATATATATAGAATACACAATGTTGTAGATGAGAGAGATTGAGAGAGAAAACTTAGATCCCCAGTGTTGTATTGGCAATTTTTTTGATGACTCACTTCCCTATCACACTGAAATGTTTTAGAACATTGTCAAAGGCATATGATCATCAGAAAGATTTAAAAACATTCCAATAGACATAAGATCATAAGGCTAGAAGACCATAAAGTATAGGAGCATAATTAGGCCATTTGGCCCATCGAGTCTGCTTTGCCATTTCATCATGGCTGATCTATTTCCCTCTCAGCCTCAGTCTCCTGGCCTTCTCCCCTTGTCCTTTCATGCCCTGACTAATCAAGAATCTATCAATTTCTGCTTTAAATATACCCAACAACTTGGCCTCCACAGATGCCTGTGGCAACGAATTCCGCAGATTCACCATTCTCCGGCTAAAGAAATTCCTCTTTATCTCCATTCTAAATGGGTGTCCCTCAATTCTGAGGCTGTGTTCTCTGCTGATAGACTTCTCACTGTAGGAAACATCCTCTCCACATCCACTCTATCGAGGTCTTTCAACCTTCAATAGGTTTCAATGATGTCACCCCCTCATGCTTCTGAATTCCTGTGAGTACTGGCCCAGGGTGATCTAAAACAAAGTAAGTGAGAACGTATTTAATGAGAACACATTAAATATTATCAAATAGCAATATTACTGCTATTATCCTGTTAGACGGGGTCAGACAAAGTGAGATGAAAGGAATTACTGTTTGTACAACAGCTATGGTTTGTGTAAAGTTGAGGGGCCACGTATGAAGTGTACATCCAAATCCTCTCCTCTTGCTGTAGCTGCTCTTCCTCCTGGGCTTAGTGACAAAAAAAGTCAGTCAAGTGTCCTGGCATATGACTTCCAGCTAATCGTGGATTATTTTGCTTGGCCTAGTGTGCATAGAAGTACCAGACAGGCTGAATCCCAAACATCTAACAGTCAGAAACTCCAAGAGTCAGCTTGATTTCACTCATTAAAAGATCATGACAATCAATTGGTATCAAATGGTCAAGAGCAAAGCTGAGACTCTAAGCAGAACCCAGTGGTAGAAAGCACTTAGAGTGATCATTGTCTGCAGCTCACATGAAGTCAGTCAAAATATTTTGATACTATTGTCTCAGGTTAATTGAAAATCTTTTAACTCTCCTTAATCTCCTTTGCAAATGAGCAAATTATTTTACAATTTCAAGCCCTGTAGAATTTTTAAAAAATCATGATTTAAAAGTGTGTGAATTCTTCCCCCAAAAGTACCTGTCATTTGAATGATTTTTTGTAAATCTCTCTGTGCTGAGAAGGGATAAAGAGGATGTTGGAGTGAAATTTATCTTCCTCAGTCATCCCAATTAAATTAAAGTCTGGAATCAGCAAATCTTTCCCTGACTCAAGGGAAGTTGACAAGGAATGAAAACCAATAATGTAAAAAAATGGACAAGCTGACGAAGAAAGTTTAATAATTTGGTTAGCATCTAAAGCAATTCTATTTATGTTATTTAAGAGGTAAAAATCAACTTCAGTGGTCTGGGTTTTTGCAAGAATTGCTGGCAATTACACTTAATGATTATTTAATAAGGTACACCCATACACCTGCATATTAATACAAATATCTAATCAGCCAATCATGTGGTAGCAACTCAATGCATTAAAACATGGAGACATGGTCAGGAGGTTTTGTTGCTGTTTAGGTCAAACATCAGAATTGGGATGAAATGTGACTCAAGTGACTTTGACCGTGAAATGATTGTTGGTGCCAGACAGGGTGGTTGGAGCAGCTCAGAAGCAGCTGCTCTTCTGGGATTTTCATGCACAACAGTCTCTCACATGTACAGAGAATGGTGTGCAAAACAAAAAAAATATCCAGTGGGTGGCAGTTCTGTTGCAAAAATGCCTTGCTAATGTGAGAGGCCAGAGAAGAATGGCTAGACTGGTGCAAGCTGACAGGAAGGTGATGGTATTTTAAATCACCATGCATTATAACGGTGGTGTGAAGAACAGCATCTCTGAATGCACGCACATCAGCCTTGAAGTGACTGGGCTACAGTGGCAGAAGTCCACGGACATACACTCAGTAGCCACTTTATTAGGCACAGGGGGTAGCTAGGTACCGCAGAATGTATATGCAACAGACCCATAATGCTGGAGGAACTCAGCTTAGGACAGTCGATGAAGTGTCTCAACTTGAAACGTCAGCTATTTATTTCCCTCCTTAAATGCTGACTCCCGCACTGTGTGTATGTGTGTTTCTCTCATTTGCAGAATCTCTTGTGTTGTCAATTATATACTGCTGCTTCATCTCCTCACATAAGTGCTGGCAAATTTGTTACTTTCATGCACCATGAATGAATATTCATGACCTAAACTTGCTAAGATTTGTCCATGATTATTTCTTAGACTGCACTCCATGTTCACTGTGGATGCACAAAGGCTTGAAACTTCCCATCACTGATAAAGAGGAATTTTCTCAAACACCTAAAGTAGATTTGACCTGCAAGGGACAAATGGTACCCTGTAGGTTTCTTGCTATCCAGAGCTGTAGATAGGAAAGGCTTAGAGGGATATGGGCCAAATACAAGAAAATAGGACCAGCTTAAATAAAAAACTTGACTGGCATTAATGTGTTGCGCCAAAGGGATTGTTACCATGCTGGTTAACTCCGATTCTAAATTGTGTGTCTGTGGCGACCCACTTTCTGCGCAGGCGAACCGGCTCACAAATAGCCAGCGCGCGGGGAGAGACCTTGGTAATGCACCTCTGACATCATTTCCGCCCGGAGAGGGCGGGCGCTAGGGATTGAAATACCAGCTCCGCGAAGTTTGAATAAACTAGTCTCGAAACGACTTACCGGCTACGTGTAGTTATTTCAGCGCTGTGTGCAGCACATTGCTACATGTCTTTCTTTAAATGTCTTTGGCATTTAGTTACTTTAGTTTTACATTTTTAATGCTCTATAATAGTTTGAATGATTGTGAAATGACTTTGAATGTTTCCAGCTGTCAGAGTCCTTCTTAATTGGACTTTTTTCGGTATCAACACAAAATGTCACTTATGTCAAGAAAACCTTATAAAGAGGTTCTTGCTAGCTCCTTTCAGTGAGGTATTGCCAAGATAACCATGCATGCTAAGTGACTGATTTCTCCATGGTCAGCAGACAGAGTGGGCAGGTCAGAGTTGATGACAAGTTCTAGCCCTTGATTTCAAAGTTAACTGTGTTCTATGTTTTCCTTTACAATAGGATATCTGGCTTAATTAATCTGGATATTTCCTTAACAATTTAATGATTAGTACTGGCTGATTGGTAGAACTGTTGTATTGGAGAGGACACCTGAACACACATTGATACTCCTAAGCATTGCTAAAGGAGTGCCACACTAAAAGAAACTGTTAGACAATGTCTTGTTATGATTTGACCCAGACTAGCATGGAAAACAGAACAAAAAGTGTCTAGTGTGAACAATACTTCCACTTAAGATTCTCTTGGTAACTGGAGTTTGATAAAAAAAAATACAGTAACAATTATTCATAGCATGGAAGCAGTTTCTTCGAGTCTGAATCAGCATACATCTACATTAATGCCATTTCATTCTTCTCACATTTCCTCAGCTCAGCAAGATTCTACCACTCAGTGTTACGACCGAGCCAGCTTCCGGGGTTTAGGCGCACTGACTCTCCGGAATATGGATAGCTGGTGTGGCCCCTTTAAAGACTCAGACCTGACCCGCTAATTGGCAGCCATGTTTTGGCACCAGGATTTTAATACTTTAAGAACACCTTAATGGAGGTTTGGTGCTTAATCGTCCGCTCTTCTTTGGATTCTCCTCTGGTGTCTTATTTAGTACCCTGCCCTCTTCTCAGTCTTGTATCGTGTCTACATTCTACTCTCGGATACTCCAGCACTTGGGTCCTAACCAGCCTCGCCTAGGTCTCTCATCACACCCAGCTCTGTGCTAGGGCAATTTGCAGCAGCCATTTAACAGACCACTCCTCATGTTATTGGGATATGGAAGGAAACCAGGAAAATTGGAGGGAACCCATGCAGTTGAAGGAAGAACGTGCAACCTCCACAGGGCCATCACTGGAGTTCAATATTGAACCCAGGCTGGTGAAACTGTGAGGCAGCAGCTCTATCACCTCATTTGCACACCACTGTAGTCTTAGTGTTGGTACCTGCAACAATAATCATTAAAAAGCTATTACATTCACTGATGGCCCTCATTTGAGAGAATCTGCCATCCTTACCTGGAACAGATCCACAAGAGACTGCAGATGCTGGAATCAGTAACGTCAAAACAAATTGCTGGAGGAATTCTGTGGGGCAGGCAACATCTGCAGGGGGGAAGGGATAGTCAGCATTTCAGGTGGAGGCTGTCCATTTCCTTCCGTAGATGCTCCCTGACCCATCGAGGTACTTCAGAAGTTTGTCCGTACCTGGTTGTTTAATATGTTATTCCAGGCTAGCTCCAACTTTCGTGACTTTTACAAGTTTAAAAAGCTACTCTGTTATATTAATAACAGTGTGCTTAGTCAAAGATAGCGTTAGGATAAACTTCAAGAGGACTAGCAATGGGTTAAGAAGTGACCTTACCACTCCATCCCAAAAGGAATGGGATTCTGCAATACCAGCAGTCCTTCTTAACAATGCTTCAACCCTGAAAAGTGAATGAGGGGAAATGCTCGAATCACATTCGAGTGAAGCAGGTTAAACTTGGAAGCAATTTTGTTTACGTGGTGTCTGTTACAAATCCAGTCGACAAACAAAATGCAGCCAATATGAACGAAATTAAGTCCATAATTATCAATCAGATAATGTACTTTCATGCTATTAGTGCTTTGGCTGAGGCATAGTCTTTGGATTCAGGACTAGTTCACTTGCTAGTGTTTGTAAAGTGTCAATAGAAGTTTAGTAGCAACCTTGGAGAGCAGATAGTTATCCTTTAATTAGCTGCAACTGCGTTATGTATTGATTTTTGTAAGTTCTGTTGTATTTCTTTCTCCGTAAATGTCTGCGAGAAAATAACTCTCCAGGTAGTATATGGTAACATATTCAATACATGCTTAGATAATAAAGCTACTTTGAACTTTGAGTTAACACCTTCTTTCCTGGTAGCAAAGTTGAGATAGTGTAATATATCCATATGGTGTAAGTGTGAGTGTACAATGTGGTAGGACCTTGATACATGGTTGCACAGTTTGATAGTGGCTGCCTTTAGGATCAGGCACCTGTTGTTAGGACTCCCTGCTCTGAGTGATGGCACTTACACCAACAATAGCACTAGGCCCCTCCTTCACTAGATCATGGGTGAATTGATGAATGACTCCAACTTTGATAAACAAATAGAACATCTGACTGGATTAACTTTGCCCCTAATTCTCCACATTGCCCCATTACGAGAACAATGTGCAAGTTTTGCAGAGAGTTCACAAGAGGTTTATCAGGATGCTGGTGGAATAGAGGGTGGACAGGGTTGGTAGATTTGGATTGTTTTCTCTGGAGTGTCAGAGAAAGAGGGGAGAACCAAAAGAGGTTTATAAAATTAAAAGAGACATGGCTAAGGTAGACGGCAGCATTTTCATGAAATTGAAATATTGAATATTAGAGGACATACCTTTAAGATGAGAGATGGAACTTTAAAGGGAGGTACCTGGATTTTTTTTTGACATAGAATGCTTGGTGCCCAGGATGCACTGCTGGGAGTGGTAGTGTAAGCAGGCAACATAGTGGCATTCAAGAGGCTTGATATGTACAGTACGTGAATATTCAGGGATAGAGGGATATAGATCATGTGCGGGCACTAGAAATTACTTTGATTTGGTATCGTGCTCAGCTCAGACAACATGGGCCAAAGGTCCCATTCCTGTGTGTAACGATGAATCCAGTTAGCAAGTCTGGCAAGTAAGATAGAAAACCCCAACTAAGTATATTAACTATTTGTTTAAAAACAGCAAACATTCAGCCTAACATTTATGATACCCAAGTTACAGAAACTAGAAAGCTGAACATTCAACGAACATACTTAGTTAAAAGTGTGTGGATAAATAAAGTAGAGAAAAAGGTTCTTTTTACAGAAAAAATAAATGCTTTTTTAAAAAGTGTGTGCAGAGCTTGCCTCCCAATCGTTATGGGCACTGCTTGCCTTAAACTAAAGAACAAGGAGGAAGCCCCTTCCACGTGAAATTAATTTATATTTGAAACTGGACACTAGGCAGCTAACCAATGGGAAAACAGCTGCAGTTTCTAAACTAACCAATCACGACAGAGTGACTTTCGATAAGCCACGCCCCCACAGGACACAGTGCTGCCGTATGCTATGCAAACCTATGTTTACTATGAAGTCTAGCATGGACTAGATGGGTCAAAGGGCCTGTTTCTGTGCTGTAGCATTCTATGTAAATCTATGTAAGCTGTGAAGTCTAGCACAGATTAGATGGGATGAAAGGCCTGCCTTTGTGCTTATTATTCTATGCAAATCTATGTAAGCTGCAAAATCACACTGGAAGCTGAGGCCTGCCTGATGTTTACAGTACAGGCATGTGAAATTATTCCGATGAATGATACGCTGCGATTGAACTAGCAACACACAATAGAAACTGAAGGAGCTCTAAATAACTTGTAACTTTAAACCACTTTCGAAATGCAACAATGCTAATATCATGTTTGCGTAACAGTTTTCTGAGAAAACCGTGCTAGTGAGAACATGTTACTTGGCCAGTCAAGTTATGTTCCCTTTGATGGATTAAGCACAACATGTACAGTCATAAATCTCCTGGGAGAGCTTGGGTAAAGGTAAAAAAAGAACATAGTGAACTGCTGTGAATTTTCTCCACAACCCCTGACGAAAATTAGGTTATGAACTCCGGAGTTATAAATGTAATGTTACAATCAGATATAAGCAGTCACATTTTACAAAATGCAATCCTGGCATGACAAGAGTGCAGTCTCACTGGAGGATTTGATCATCAGTTCCTGCACTTACACTGTGGCCATCCAGTTTGCTCATTTATGGAAGAGATGAAGCAGTTTTTCAGTCAACAACTTCTAAAATAGCCCCCAATCAATTCAGCCCAGTACGTTCATGAAATTATAAAACACAAATCTAGCAACAGAGAGTGAGTCATTAGGATTTTGTAGAAAAAGCTGGCTTGGCAGTTTACGTGACATGTTCTCACTCAAACGGCACTGACATGCTCGGCGAATTTCCTTTGATAGACTGCAGTGGCAAGATGAAACTTGCCCAACAAGAACAAAGAGCGACAAGAAGACAGAGGTAACTTGCTCACACCCACTAACCAGTTCTGCAAAATGCAGTGACTTGATATTATGATGTCTTACAAGCTCGAACAAATTGCATGTTCCTCTGGTTGCTGGTAATTGGTTAATTATTATCAGATGTACAGAGGTGAATTGAACAGCTTTATTTTGTATGTCATCCATACAGATCATTTCATCACATGCATCGAGGTGTTAGTACAAGGGAGAAGCAATAACAAAATAAAAGCAGAATAAATCATACTGTTACAGAGAAAATGGCAGATAATAAGGTGCAAGTCCATGACAAGATAGATTGTGATGTTCAGAGTTCAGCTATCGCACAAGAGATCCTTTCAATAGTCAATAACAATGGGAGAGAAGCTGTACTTCGATCTCCTAACACGTGCTTTTGGACTTTTGTATCTTCTGCCCAATGGAAGGGGTAAGAAGAGAAAATGCCTGGGGTGGAAACGGTCTTTAATTATGAAAGTTAATTTACTGATGCAGTGAGAATTGTGGACAGAATCCGCGAAGGGGAGTCTGGTCATTGTGATGTGCTGATCTGTGTTCACTACTCCCCACTATTTCCTGTGGCCTTGTCTCTGCTCTGTATTTGCAATACAATATATATTATATACATATATATATACGTATTATAGAAGAGAGATCAAGTCAACCAGCAGGGCTGTAGCTGAGGCAGCAGAGGCAGGATCATCATGGGTGTGGACCAAGAACGTCCAGAGGGGCAGATAGTCGGGCAGTGTATCCATCTTTTGCAAACTCTTCAGTAGCTGCGTAGATACCTGAAGAGTAGACTATCTGTTGGATGGAAGTGACCAACAACTCTGATAGAGGCAGATGCCAAGTTGTTAAGCTCATCAGTGGGAGATGGTGCTTTAGCACTGCTGGCCCACCACCTCGAGGGAGTCTTCTTGGGGCTCCTGGCTGTCCCGCGATCTAGACTTAAGCTCGGGGTGACTGTGCCTTTGCTGTTGTAGCCCCTAGTCTGTGGAACAGCATTCCCCTCCCTATCAGATCTGACCCCTCCATCTACTCTTTTAAATCCAGGCTCAAACTTTTATTCACTAGCGTTTGAATCCTCCTCATGTGGCTGACTTTTAGCTTGTGCCTAGGCCCTTGTGTTGTTTATTTTGTGCCTCTAAGATGTTTGCCTTGTTGGTTATGTCTGTGTTTCTTGTATTTGTGATTTTAGCTATCTGCTCTGATCTGTACAGCACTTTGGTCAACGTGGGTTGTTTTTAAACGTGCTATATAAAAAAACTTGACTTCGATAATACTCTGGACTGCTCCTGGGTAGAGTCCTAGCCAGTCCACGATATAACGATAATCAAAGCACCAATACCACATCGAACAATCAGGTGTACTTCTGGGGAAGTAAGAATGGAGACTGAGGTCCTTTAACATCTGCCGGACGATGCTGAGGATGTTCTACGAGGCTGTGGGAAGTTAGAACCTCCAGCACTGGCACATTTTTGTCTCTTAGAAGCAACATCAGACAGTCGGGCATTGTGAATAATGTTTAGTTCCCAGATACCCAAGTGCATCTATCGACCTATCGACCCGTCAGCCTGACATCAGTAGTGGGGAAGATGCTAGAGTCCATTGTTAAGGATGAAATAGTGGCATATCTAGATAGCAGTGATAGGATTGGGCCGAGCCAGCATGGATTTACCAAGGGTAAATCATGCTTGACGAATCTGTTTGAGTTTTTCGAGGATGTAACCAGGAAGTTAGACAGGGGAGATCCAGTGGATGTAGTGTACCTTGATTTTCAGAAGGCAGTTGATAAGGTCCCACATAGGAGATTGGTGGGTAAGATCAAAGATCATGGCATCGGGGGGAAGACATTGACATGGATAGAAAACTGGTTGGCATTTAGAAAGCAAAGGGTAGCGGTGAATGGGTGTTTCTCGGAATGGCAGGTGGTGACTAGTGGGGTGCCACAGGGCTCGGTATTGGGACCACAGCTGTTTACAATTTACGTCAACGATTTAGATGAAGAATAACATCAGCAAATTTACTGATGATACTAAGCTGGGTGGCAGTGTGACATGTGATGAAGATGTTAGGAGAATTCAGGGTGACTTGGATAGGCTGGGTGAGTGGGCAGATACTTGGCAGATGGTGTTTAATGTGAATAAGTGTGAGGTTATCCACTTTGGGAGTAAGAACAGGAAGGCAGATTATTATCTGAATTGTGTAGAGTTAGGTAAGGGAGAAATACAAAGAGATCTAGGAGTCCTTGTTCATCAGTCACTGAAGGTGAATGAGCAAGTGCAGCAGGCAGTGAAGAAGGCTAATGGAATGTTGGCCTTTATTACAAAGGGAATTGAGTACAAGAGCAAGGAAATCCTCTTGCATTTGTACAGAGCCCTGGTGAAACCACACCTGGAGTATTGTGTACAGTTTTGGTCTCCAGGGTTAAGGAAGGACATCCTGGCTGTAGAGGAAGTGCAGCGTAGATTCACGAGGTTAAGTCCTGGGATGTCTGGACTGTCTTACGCAGAGAGGTTAGAGAGACTGGACTTGTACACGCTGGAATTAAGGAGATTGAGAGGGGATCTGATTGAAACATATAAGATTATTAAGGAATTGGACAAGATAGAGGCAGGAAATATGTCCCAGATGCTGGGAGAGTCCAGTAACAGAGGGCATGGTTTGAGAATAAGGGGTAGATCATTTAGGACAGAGTTAAGGAAAAACTTCTTCTCCCAGAGAGTTGTGGGGGTCTAGAATGCACTGCCTCAGAAGGTAGTGGAGGCCAATTCTCTGGATGCTTTCAAGAAGGAGCTAGATAGGTATCTTATGAATAGGGGAATCAAGGGATATGGGGACAAGGCAGGAACCGGGTATTGATAGTAGATGATCAGCCATGATCTCAAAATGGCGGTGCAGGCTTGAAGGGGCGAATGGTCTACTTCTGCACCTATTGTCTATTGTCTATTGATCATAAGCGGGCCGAAACTCCTGAGGACAGGCGGCAGATCAACTGATGATCCCACTGATGATAGCACAGGACAGTTAACATCTTAGTCCACGTGTATTTTCAATTCTTATTCATTAAGCTCAGCAAAGATATTTTATTAAATTTTTTTTTTAAACTTCAAATGCTTGAAAAATGGAATAAAACCAGAACATTTTGGAAATGCTCATCAAAGTGCATTTTGTTAAATCAATAAGCAGTAGTCTAACGAGAGGAGGGGCTGTACTGGATCTGGTATCAGGTAACGAGCCTGGCCCGGGGATTGACCTTTCAATAGGTGAACAGTTAGGGAACAGTGACCACAACTCCTTTTAAGATAGCTATAGATGAGGATAATCATAAACCTTGCAGGAGAGTATCAAATAGGAGCAGGGCAAATTACAAAAGCATTAGGCAGGTACCAGGGAGATTTAACTGGGAACAGCTATTTTTGGGCCAGTCCTCATCTGAAATGTGGAGGGTGTTAAAAGACCAATTGCACAGAGCACAGGATGGACATATTCCACCTAGGAGAAAGGACAAGTATGACATGGTAATAAAACCTCGGATATGAACAGAAGTGATGAATTTAGTCAAGAAGAAAAAGGAAAAGTGCAAAAATCTTAGCAAGCTAGAATCAAACAAACCCCGAGCGATTACATTTTAAAAAAAGCCGGAAAAGAACTCAAGAAGGGAATTAGGAATGCCAGGAGGGGCCATGAAAAGCCATATAAATAGGATTAAATAGAATCCCGAGGCATTCTATGTGTACATCAAGAGCAAGAGGATAAATAGGGAGAGGATAGAGCTACTCGCTTAGATATGGGTCAGGTCCTTAATAAGTACCTTACAACTGTATTTAACAAGGAGAAGGACGTAGAGAATAGGGAGACCAGTAAAGAGTGTATTGATATGCTAGGACATCTTAAGGTAAAGGAGGAGGTAGTGTTGGGTCTCTTGAAGAGTATTAAGGAGGATAATTCCAGGACATGATCGGATATACCTCAGGTTTATTGAGGAAGGGAAGAGAACAGACTGTTGGGGCCCTGACCAATATCTGTGTCTTCTCTAACCACAGGTGAGGTCCTGGAAGAGTGGCAAGTAGCTAATGTTGTTTCATTAATCAAGAAAGGAACCAGGGATAATCCTGAAAACTATTGACTCCTGAGCCTCATGTCAGTGGTAGGGAAGTTACTGGAGAGAATTCATAGGGATAGGGTTTATGAACATTTGGAAAACTATGGCTTAATTAGGGAGCAGGAGCATGGCTTTGTACAGGGCAAGTCATATGTTACTAACTTGATTGAGTTTTTTGACGAGGTGACGGGGTGATTGATGAAGGTAGAGCTATGGGTGTGGTCTATACGGATTTTAGTAAGGCAGTTGACAAGGTCCCTCATGAAGGCTCGTCCAGAAGATTAAGATGTATGGGATCCATGGCGAATTGTCTATTTGGATTCAGAACTTGCTTGCCCATTGAAAACAGAAGGTAGTAGTTAAACAGACTTATTCTCTCTGGAGGTTTGTGATTAGTGGTGTTCCACAGGGACTGTATGGGACCTCTGCTGATCATGATGATTATAAATGATCATAAACTGTAAGTGAGTGGAGATGATACAAAGACTGACGGTGCTGGGAATAGCATAGAAGACTGTACTTCTTAAACAGTGGAATATAGATCAGTTGCAGATATGGACGGAGAAATGGCAGATAGTGTTTAACTTGGCCAAGTGTAAGGTGTTGCACTTTGACAGGTCAGCTGTAAGGAGATGGTACACTGTTAAGGTTAAGAGGGATCATGGGGTCCAAGTTCATAGCTCCTCGATTGTAGTTACTCTGGTTAACAAGGTGGTTAAGAAGGCATATGGCATGCTTTCTTTTATTAGTCAAGGCATTGTGTTAAACAGTCAGGAAGTTATATTGCAGCTTTATAAAACTCTAGTTTGGCCACATCTGGATTATTGCATACAATTCTGGTCGCCCCCATTATAGGAAGGATGTTGAGGCTTTGCAGAGATGCAGAAGAGGTTTACCAGCATGTTACCTGCTTTCTTCAGTGTGGCAGAGGCAGAGGGGAGATTTGATGGAGGTTTATAAGATTATGAGAGGCATAGATAGTATCTTTTTCCTAGGTTTGAAATATCTAATACCAGGAAATATGCGTGTAGCATGAGAGGGGGATAATTTCAAAGGAGATGTGATGGACAATTTTTTTACACAGAGAGAATGGTACCTAAAATGTTCTACCTAGGGTGATGGTAGAGGCAGTAACATTAGAGAATTTAAACAGACATTTAGATTGGTACATAAATGTGAGGAAAATGGAAGGATGTGGACATTGTGTAAGCAAAAGAGATGAGCTGTTAAGCCATTTAATTGGTTCAGCACAACATTGCAGGCTGAAGGGCCTGTTCCTGGGTTCTACTGTTCCATGTAAATCAGGCAGGAAGAGAAATCTATCAGTTGTGAGACTCTTTGTCAGAAGTGAGAAAGAAAGAAAATACTTTGTTAAATGTTGTGTGGTGTTTCACTCAAGCAAAGAAAACAAATGAAAGAAGTCGTAATTGGATGACAATTGGATGATAAATGGCTTCCAATACTGAGGACTGCAATCAAACTTGACATGGTAATGGAGGATTAGAGATCACACTTTTACAATCAGTTTAGTTGCAATTATCTCATTTCTAATTGATAGTGAACTGGAAGTGATGGCTGCAATGATCAAGGAAAAATGTTCAAAGTTTCATTTTATTGTCCAAGCATGCATGTATAATACAATTTAGGTATTTGTCTATTCCAGAGTTGTATCATACCTGCACACTTTGTGACAGGATCTCGGAAATATTTATGGGTACAAAGTCAGTAATGGGATTGATGCTCTGTATTCCCTCCCCGTATATGGTAAACGGCAGGAAGGTGGTGCAGGGAATGATGTGACTTTGCAACGATGCAGGATTGGAGCAATACAAAAGCAAGAACATCACAGGGTTTGTTGCTCCTTTCACAACCATGGGATGCCCCAAAGAGCTCTTCAAACAAAAAAAGATAGTATAGATAGGATTGTAAGACAGGAAAATCACAGCATTGCTGAAACACAGGAGGAGGATGTTTGGTCTGTCAAATCTGTTATGGATTAATATAAGAGAAATCTAGCAAGTCCACTGTCTCATCTTCTTCTCAACCTCTCGCAAATTCTTTCCTTTCACTTTATTATCCAATGCAGTTCTGACAAAACCAATGAAGGAAAAAGAACACAGAGAACTATGGACCAATTAACCCAACATCAATAGTAATGAAAATGCTGGAAGTTATTATTAAAGAAGTATTATCAGGGCATCTCAAAAATAATGATAGGACTGGGCAGAATCAACCTCGATTTAGGAAATAGAAGTAACAGTAGACAAGCTGGATGGAATTGTTCAGGGTTGCTACTTTCAGGATGTATGGGGAATTACGGGTCGGAATCAGAATTAAAATCAGAGTCAGGTTTAATACCACTGGCATATATCATGAAGTTTGTTGGCAACAGCAGTGCAGGACAATGCATAAAAAGCTATCATTTACAGTAATGTGGTTGGCATCTGCCTGTCTCGATGGACAACAGATGGTCATCGTCACTATCACAAGCCTGGGCAGAAGGTATGGAGATCCTGAGATGTCCCTCTCGGCCTCCACCAGTGTAGTTCAAAGGAAAGCTTATGAAGCAATACCTTTGGCTCCAACTTGGCTGCCAGAAGCATGTTCAATGACTTCACAATGGACTTGCTCTCTGGTTTACTCCCATAGCCTTCGCCTCGCCCGAGGCTGCCCTCAAGGCAGTGGAGCTATTTACCCATATCTGGGGCTCTGGTTCATAAGCACCAGGGCTTGTCCACATGCTGGTGGGCCTGCCTGTTATGTGTGCAGGGGCCAGGCCTCCTCCCCATCCTCTGTAGTTCAGCCTGAGTCCAAAAGGAGTTCAGTTTCTGTGTGTCACCAGCAAGGAAGCACCACATGAGGCCTGCTGTTGAAGAGGCCCTGTACTGGCAGGGAGAGACCTGCACATTCAGTTCTCCTTTTCATGAGACTGCTAGCCAATGGTGGAAGCTGAAAGTGAAAGCGACAAGCACTACCCACTACGCTACCACACTAGATGTGTCACGACAGCCATCTTAACAGTAATAAATAAATAAAGGACAAAAAATAGGGAAGTAGTGTCCATGGGTTGATTCATTGCCCATTCAAAAATCTGATGGCAGAGGGGCAGAAACTGTTCCTAAAATGTTGAGAATGTGGCTTCAGGCTTCTCTATCTCCTCCCTAATGGTAGCAATGAGAAGAGGGATGATCTGAGTGACGGTGGTCCTTAGTAATGGATGCTGCCTTCTTGAGTCATCGCCTTTTGAAGATGCCCTCAATGCTGGGGAGGCGAGTGCCCATGATGGAGCTGATTGAGTTTGCAACCCTCTGCAGCTCTGCAGAGGTCCCTCCATAACAGACAGTGATGCAACCAGTTAGAATGCTGTCCATACTATATTTGTAGAAATTTTCAGGAGTCTTTTGTGACATACCAAATCTCCTCAAACCCCAAATGAAATGTAGCCACCATTGTGCCTTCTTTGAAATTGTATCAACAGGTTGGGTTCAAAGTAATCCTTCAGAGATGTTCTCAGCTTCTATTGGCCCTTATTGAATGCCAGGGCAGGCTTGGGGCACCTGGATACCTACCCCGAATCCTATTTTCTTGTGCTCCAGTGAATGTGGTTTAGTTGTACATTCAGAAGGCTTTAGATAAGATGACATCTTGAAGATTATTAGATCTTACTGTGGTAATTCAGCATTTGAATTACCAGGCCACTAATCTAAAGACTCCAGAGCACAGATCTCAAGTAGCATTGGGACATGAGCAGACTGCTGAGATTCAAAGCTGTCTAGAGAATAAATACCCCTCAGGAGTAAATACTTCATGTGAAAAGTGGTTCAGCAGTGATCATCATGAGAAGTTAAACATAAAATTAGCTTAAAGCAAGAGGCTGATAATGTTACCAAAAAAAAAAAGAGCCTTAAACTTTGGGAATGGGAACAAATTAAAATTCACCACAGAATGATGAAGATAAAGAGAAAGAAAATAACCATGGCAGCACCAGAAGAATATTTAAGTAACTGGACTAGTAATCCAGAGCCTGAACAAACAATCCACAGACTAGAGTTCAAATTGCATCCTGGCAACTGCATAATTTAGCGACCTCAGACATAACAGCACTGTTGTAAATGCCCATCAGGATCTGTAGTGTCCTTCGAGGGAGGAAATATACCACCTTTACCTGGTCTCATTATATGTGTCCAGGCTCACCAAAGTCATTGACACATAATTGTTCCCTGAAATGTCCAAGAAAACTATTCAATTTAGAAGATTTTGGAGTAGTTCAGTTCATCAGGTGGCAGCTACGGCAGGAAATAGACAGTCAACACTTCGTGTCAAGGCCCTTCATCTTCACAGATCAAGCGTTGCCCATTTCCTTCATGGATGTTACCTGACCTATTGAGGTTCCCGAGCAGCTGTGTGCTGCTGCAGATTCCAGATTGTGCAGCCCCTTTTGTCTCCATCTTGCTAACTATTCCATATATATTTATGGAATTCTGAAGCAGGTTGAAAGGCCAAATTATTATTTTACTTATTCACTCGTAGAGTATGAACATCACTGGTAATGTCAGCATTGTTGTCTATAGCACATGGCTCTGGAAACAAAAAGGTTTTTAAGAACCAATTGAAGTAAGTTTGGAGCCACATTTAAGCTGAATTGGATAAGGATGGCAGGTTTCCTTCCCCAAAAGGTATTAGCAGACATGTAGTTCCGAACTTACTGCTACTAGTTTTATTTTTTCAAGCCAGATTTATGCAACTGCTTGAGTTTAGATTACCGTATCTGCCACAATGTATTTGAACTTATGTCTTTGGTCCTGAACTCCGGATGCTCATCAGTAGCGTAACAATAAAGACTCCAAATGCCAAACAGCCCATCCCTGCTTTGGTCTCTTACTTCCTAAAGATAAACATCTTATTGTAATAAAGAAGCTGTTTAAGGTCAAGTCAAGTCGAGTTTATATTCATGTGCACAGTATGGTAAGGTGCGCTACAATGAAGAGCAGCACCACAGGTGTGTGCATCCAGACAACACACAGATTATAAATAATACATTAATTGTACATTAAATTATACCATATAGTGGGAAAAACACTACAAAAATTAAGAACTTGCTGCAAAAAAACCCCACAATCAACACAATTGAAGATAAGTCCATGGTTATGCAAGAGGTGGTCTTTAGTACCCATTGCTGAGTTTAGCTTAGGGTCATGCAGGCTGGTTCAGCAACCTAATTTATGTAAGAAAGTAACTGGTCTTCAACCTGGCTGAGTGAGATCTCCACTTCTGTATTTCCTGGCGAATGGTATCAGTGAGAAGAGGGTAAGTCTCAGATAGTGAGGATCCTTAATGAAATGTGCCACCTTCTTGAGACACCATTGATGCTGACAGTGTTGAAGAGGGCTGGGCCCATGATGGGTTGGACTGTGTCCACTGCTCACTGGAGACACCTTAGGTTGCTGTACACAGGAAGTTCTGTACCAGGCTACGAAGCACTGAGTCAGGATTCTTCCAACAGTAAACTTGTAAAATTTATTAGTTTGCGTCCTTATTCATTCTGATAGTCCAGATGAAGGGCCTTGTCCCGAAGTGTTGACTGTTCGCTGTTTTCAATAGATGCTGCCTGGCCTACTGAGTTCCTCCAGTATTTTGTGTGTGTTGCTTGAATTTCCAGCATCTGCAGATTTTCTCTTGTTTGAAGTTAGTTTGAGTGTTTGAGGGCATGACAAATTCCCTTAAGTTCACAAGGAAGTAAAGGCACTGGTGCCCCTTCTTCATGTTAACATTTATCTGCTTAGCCTGAGAAAGGTCATTCAAGTTGTTGACCCGCCTGGGAATTTGAAGCTGCTTACTCTCTCCACCTCTGACTCACCAATGAGAACTACCATGTGGTGACCCAACTTCCCCTCTCTGAAATCAATGATTAGCTCCATGTTGACATTAAGTGTGAGATTGTTATTACAACACAACTCAACTGGATGTCCTATCTCATCCCTGTACACTGATTCGTCCCCTCCTGTGAACTGGCCAGCAACAATAGTGTCATTAGCAAATTTCTAGATGGTATTCGATGTGTGCTTATCCACACAATCATGGGTATAGAGCAGAGCAGGCGTGCTAATCTTATAGACTTCAGGTGCACCTGTGTTGATGATCTGCAGGAAGGGAGAGGGACATAAAAAATAAAAAGATATGAATTGAGAACGGGGCAGACCACTGCTCTCTTTCCTGTCTAACCCGTTTGTGTATCAGGTATCTAACTATTCCTATATTAAAATATTCAAAGGTTCTGCTTTCATCATCTTTTTATTCCAAAGCTTCATCATACTCAGAGATAATAATAGTCACTCTGTTTTAAATGGGTGACTACTTAATTTTGAATAGTGGCCTCTAGTTTTTGATCCCCCCCCCCCCACAAGACAAAACATTGTGTGCATGTCTACCTTGCCAAGATCCCACAATATGGTCTAAAATTTTATCAAGTTGAGAAAAAAATAAGAAACTAGAAAGATGAAGATTACTTGACTTACTCTGTGATTTAAGAACTTAGTCTTTACAAATACACTCAATGACAACTTTATCAGGTCAACAAGTACATCTGCTCATTGATGCAAATATCTAATCGGCCAATCATGCAGCAGAAACACGTGCAGATATGGTCAAGAGGACCAAACATCAGAATGTGCTGCCAGACAGAATGGTTGGAGTATATCAGAAACTGACAGTCTGGGATCTTCATGCACAATGGTCTCGAGAATTTACAGAGAGTCGTGTGAGAAATAAAAAAATCTACTGAGTGGCAGTTCTGTAGGTAAAAATACCTTGTCAATGAGAGGGTTTAGAAGAGAATGGCTAGACTGTTACCCCCTGACAGGGTAATAGTATCTCATATGGAGAAGATCCTGAGAGGCAGGATTTATGAACATTTGGAAAGGTATAATATGATTAGGAATAGTCAGCATGGCTTTGTCAAGGGCTGGTCATGCCTTACGAGCCTGATTGAATTTTTTGAGGATGTGACTAAACACATTGATGAAGGACGAGCAGTAGATGCAGTGTATATGGATTTCAGCAAGGCATTTGATAAGGTACCCCATGCAAGGCTTATTGAGAAAGTAAGAAGGCATTGGATCCAAGGAGACATTGCTTTGTGGACCTAGAACTGGCTTGGCCACAGAAGGCAAAGAGTGGTTGTAGATGTGTCATACTCTGCATGGAGATTGGTGACCAGTGGTGTGCCTCAGGGATCTGTTCTGGGACCTTACTCTTCGGGATTTTTATAAATGACCTGGATGAGGAAGTGGAGGGATGGGTTAGTAAGTTTGCTGATGACACAAAGGTTAGAGGTGTTGTGGATAGTGTGGAGGGCTGTCAAAGATTACAGCAGGACATTGATAGGATGCAAAACTGGGCTGAGAAGTGGCAGATGGAGTTCAACCCAAATAAGTATGAAGAAGTTCATTTTGGTAGATCAAATATGATGACATAGTATTAATGGTAAGACTCTTAGCAGTGTGGAGGATCAGAGGGATCTTGGGGTCTGAGTCCATAGGATGCTCAAAGCAGCTGCGCAGGTTGACCCTGTGGTTTAGAAGGCATACAGTGTATTAGCCTTCATTAATCGTGGACTTGAATTTAGGAGCCGAGAGGTAATGTTGCAGCTATATAGGACCCTGGTCAAACCCCACTTGGAGTACTGTGCTCATTTCTGGTCACCTCACTGCAGGAAGGATGTAGAAGCCATAGAAAGGGTGCAGAAGAGATTTGCAAGGATATTGCCTGGACTGGGGAACATGCCTTATGAAAGCAGGATGAGTGAACTCAGCCTTTTCTCCTTAGAGCGACGGAGGATGAGAGGTGACCTGATCAAGCTGGATAAGATGATGAGAGGCAATGGTGTGAGATGTCAGGGGTAAGTTTTTCACTCAGAGAGTGGTGAGTGCATGGAATGAGCTGCCAGCAACGGCGGTGGAGGCAGATATGATAGGGTCTTTTAAGAGACTTTTGGATAGGTACATGGAGCTTAGAAAAATAGAGGGCTATGGGTAAGCCTAGTAATTTCTAAGGTTGGGACATGTTCGACATAACTTTATGGGCTGCAGGGCCTGTATTGCGCTGTAGGGTTTTCTATGTTTCTAAAATCACACATTACAACAGTAGTGTACAGAAGAGCATCTCTGAATGTATAACACATCAAACCTTGAACCTGTAGCAGCAGAAGACCGTGAAAATATACCCAGAGGCCATTTTATTAGGTACAGGACATACCTAATAAAATGGCCACTCAGTGTAGATATGAGTCATAAATATTTCCCCCAGTCAATATGACTGGGTTGATTACTAGCTTAATTACCTGAGTATATTTGCATTACTCCTGCTCTAGGAATAATAATATTGTAATCAATTCCTATAGCTGGCTTAATTCTATACAGAACTATGATCTATGATCACTATCCAAATGAAATAATCTCTTTAAATTCACAGTATCCAATATCTGAAGACCTGGATCAAGTGTTCTCTCCTATTTATCCCCCAGAACACCAAAACTGATTTTAACTGTACTGTGTGGGACAGCGCCAAATGTTTGAGAAAAGCCCAAAGTCTGAGTTACAAATTTTGCTGAGATTGTAGAAAGGAAGGTAGATGGCAGTAGGAGTTTTCAAAAGATCTTGGATGAAGAAAGCTTCAAGAATGCCAATTGGTCAGAAAAAAATTGCAGTTACTGGAAATCTGTACAAAGAGAAGAAGATACTGGAAGATGTCAGCATTTTCAGAAGAGTCAGTGGGGAGAATAACAATGCATTTCAGTTCATGGAAATCTCCTTGGAACCGGAAAAGTGAGGAGGCAGATGTCTTTTATGCTTTGTGACAGTGCGCACATTGAAGTTCTTAAGGTAATGCCTACTTTAAAACCTGATTAGCACCGGTAATAGAAGTATTTGAAACAAGTTGAACTAGAATGCAACAGCTGTAACTGAGGGGAAGAGAGAGAAAAAAATAAAAGGTGTAATTTATGTCTTCTCTGGACAAGTAAAACATTTATAAAGTACAACAATGGTTTAGCATAAATACTTGACATACTACTTGCTTGAGATTTAGGCTGGCTATAGTCCCTAAGACTCACTTTGACAGTCAAAACTTTGTAAGAGCAGTAACCCCAGACATTTGAATGGTTGTGCAAGTTTTATTCAGTGTAACAGAGGCGGACTCACAGTTCAGAGACATTGGTCCAAACGCTGTGAGGTTCAGCTAAGGAATTGAAAGATCAAACTGGAATTTGTGAAAATGATTTTAATAATTTTGACCTTGAAAGTAGCAGAAATGTAATTTTAAAATAAAACATCATTAGAGGGACAAACATCTGCCAGCCTTACCAGTCTGATCTGCATAATTCCAGGCCCTCCTCATGTGGCTGACCCTGAAGTGGCCACTTAAGCCACTCAGTTGAACCATAACAGTTTCATTCATACATGCAGACCACAAAAGTGTTAGGCAATGACTCTAAACAGAAACAGACCATAAGAGTTAGGAGCAGAATGAGGCCATCAAGTGTGCTCCAACACTCCACCCTGGCTGACTTATTAACCCCCTCAACCCCATTCCCCTGCTTTTTCCCTGTATAACCTTTGATGCCCTTATTAATTTGACAATATCCACTTTAAATACACAAAATGACTAGGCCTCCACAGCCATCTGTGGCAACGATTTCTACAGATTCACCACCCTCTGGCTGAAGAAATTCCTCCTCATCTCTGTTCTAAGCAGATGCCCCTCTGTTCTGAGACTGTGTCTTCTGATCCCGGACAGTCTCACTATTAGAAACATTCTCTCCACGCCCTCTCAATCTAGGCCCTACAATATTCGGTAGGTATAAATGAGTAACAGTAAATGATGGCTTTGTTCGTAACATTCAGATCATGAAAATTGAATGAATTAAAAAAAGATGTTTGTAAACCACTGCTGCTCCAGTAGTTCACTATTACACTATTTCTGGTACCATTCTTTTTGTAACCTTTATTAGTTGATAATTTTATTATGGAAGCGTTCAATAGCTAAGAGAACAAGGAATTCTTCTCAACGGAGTGGGCTTTCAGACTGGAGTAGGAAGAATGGTTGTAAAGGGCTTCACAATGTATTATCCCTGGGGTAGACTCCATGTGTACTCCAGTGTACTAGCCATGACCAGTGCAGCACTATCTTTAATCAGGGCTGCTTTGAGTTTGAAATGATGCCGTTCAGTGTGAGGCTAAGATCACGAATCCTGTCAGGGAAAACTACAAAAGAATGAGGTACATCTTGTCTTTGTAGACACTGAGAAATAGATGCTGTAATCTGGAGCAACACTCAATCTACTGGAGTATCTCAGCAGATTGAGCAGCACCTGGAGGTGGAGTTTAGGAGGAGAAAATGGCACCTAACGGTGACTCCTTTGCATGCATCTTTGGAAACAGCTGTATTCCCATCTTTAATGTCTCTATTTTTTCCTTTCAGGGTTCTTTTGAAGACCCTGACCTTCAGTTGCACACTGACTTCGTTTCTTTGCAGGAGTGGGACCCACTGTCGGGGTTTCACGACTGGCCGCTATTCGATATGCCAGGGATGCGGCCTATGAGCTTCGCTCGCCTTCAGAGGCCTGAGATCACGTGGCTCTGGAGACAGGGGGACTAAAAGTCAGTGCCTCTGCAGAAATCCAGTGCGTCATAGGAGACGGAAGATCGAAAGCAGTATGCTGGCCGCTGGCTGTGGGCCCATAGACCTGAGTTCTTTGGGCACAGAAAAAATGAAGCAATGGACCCTTAACCTCGTAAATCAGTGAGTTGTTTGTTATGTCTCTCCTCTCGTTGTGAAACGGAGACATTTCTTTCTCCCTTATTAGAGAGAGAGAGAACTTGTGGTGTGTCAAATACTGGGTGAGTGAGTAGTCTTTGGGGTAACTGCAAGTCTGTGTCTTTGCTGATACTTTGCTGCACACTTGAGTGTTCAGTGGCGGGAGCTCATTCATTCTTTGAGGCACTCCTCTATTTTCCTGGATGGTTGTGAAGAGAAAAGCATTTCAGGATGTATATTGTATACATTTCTCTGACATTAAATGTACCTTTGAAACCTGTGGCAGGAAAGGAATTGTCCGCGTTTTGGCTCAATATCCTGCTCCGGGACTGAGAGTAGGGAGCAATTTGGCCAGTGGTGATAGGGAAGGAGCATAGCCAGAAAGGATTCTGATGTGGTTGGTGTAAGGTGATAGACAAGTGGTACCATATAGGGGAGGTAAGAGGGAGTGGAGCTGGAAGATTGTGGCTGGTGAATGATAAATGGAGGCAGACAAAGAGAGAGAAGGAAAAGGAAAAATAAATACAACAGAGGGAGCAAGAGGAATGTGAAGATGGGAGACAGCTGATGGAGGAAGAAAAGTGGGAACACCAAGCATCACCTGAACTGAATCTGGATGAGTAAAGGAGGAGATAATGGGAACTGTTAGAGGAGAATGGAGAGGTGAACAACAGCTTGAACAAGGTAGGGGTGGGGGTGTCGGAAGTCTGTGTATGAAGTAGATGGATGCAGCCAGGAGGGGGAAAGGGAAAAAAGAT
The DNA here is from genome assembly GCF_030144855.1 of Hypanus sabinus. NCBI lineage: Eukaryota > Metazoa > Chordata > Chondrichthyes > Myliobatiformes > Dasyatidae > Hypanus > Hypanus sabinus. The sequence continues at coordinate 35,195,767 of NC_082711.1, read as the reverse complement.
TAGTGAAGGAGCTGTCTGGGGGGGGGGGGGGGTGGGATGGGAAAATGGAAAAAAATTGGAGGAGATGGGATTAATAAACGATCAAAAGTAAAAGAAATTTGGAATAGTGGGAGTGGAAATAAGAATCGACAAAGAGGGTGTTGCTTATCTAAAAATAGAAAGTGCAATATTCATGTAATTGGGTTGTAGACTACCCAGTTGCAATAGACGGTGTTGCTTTGTCAGTTTGCATTAGGCTTCATTTTGGCAGTAGAGGAGGCCAAGGATTGAGAAGTCATTGTGAAATAGGGAGGAGAGTTGAAATGGTTGGCAACCGGAAACTCAGGATGACCACTTCAGACTGAGTGTAGAGGTCCTGCAAAATGGTCGCTGAGCCTGCCCTTGGCTTTCCTGATGTAAACGAAACTACTTCAGGAGTACCAAATGCAACAGACAAGTTTAGAGGAGATGCTTGTGAACCTTTGTCTCACCTGGAAGAATGGTTTATGCTCCAGAATATTGGTGTGGAAGGAGGTGGAAGGACAGATGTTTCACCTACAGTGAGGCCAGGGGAAAGTGCAGTGTTCAATGAGTTATCAGCGTGGGGTCAGGACATGGCTGACATGGCAGAAGAGCTCTACTTCACATTAGACTGGAACACTTTGATGTGTGGGCGCAGGTGTACAAAGGTGAGGGCTTTGCTAAGGACTGACTGTGCAGCTTTAGGGATAGGGAACTTAGGGAGGGGGAAGGTGATGACCTAGCCGGAGTTAGAACTGAGTCAGGGGATTAGGGTCAGAAGAAGGGGTTGAGGGTGGGCAAGAGAGATGAGATGAAGGGGCAGGATGAGGTGAGAATAAAGGGTATCTCACAGAAAAGAAGGGAGGAGAGATTGGACACAAGGTCAGTAGTTGAAGGGCTGTGGTGAGGACAAAGATGGAGGAAGGAAGAAAGAGATGTGGTGGAACATTGGGAACTTGGGGCAGTGTGGGAAACTAAGGTGGTACCGACAGAGCATCAGAAGAAGAATGAGGAATTCCTGTGGTTTTGGTTGACTGGGTTAACAAAGAAAAAACAATACATGTATTTCTTTAAGGCCACACACACAAAAAAAAGAAATTACTTTCTATTTTTCATGTTCCAGAATTTTCCTGGCTGACACGACAAATTAAATACAGTAGTTAATCAAAGGAAGGATTCTAGTCATTGCAACAGGTCTGAGAATTGGAAACATTTTAGAAGTCAGCAGAGGAAGGTGAAGAAATTGATAAAAGGAAGGCAGAATTTAAAAGTGAACTTATCTAGGAGAAACGCAAAAATGGATTTACGGGTATTTAAATTGGAAAGGAAATGCAAGGGTAAATGTAACTCCATCACAGGCAGAAAGAGCACATTCACAAAGAAATGTTCCCTAAGAAAGCAACACTCATTATCAAGGACCCACGCCATCCAGACCATTCTCTCATTTCACTGCTACCAGGTCTCAGACCACCAGGTTCAGAAATAGTTACTACCCTTCAACTATCAGGCTCCTAAACTAGCATGGATAATTTCACTCACCACAGGTCTGAACTGATCACTGACCACTTTCAAAGTCCATACAACTCATATTATAATTAATAGTATCATAGATTATTTATTTACATATATGTTATAATTATTTCTATTTGCTTTTCTGTACTTTGCACAGTTTGATTTATATTGCACAGCAGTCGCTTGTCAGACTTTGTGCATAGTTTTTCGTTGGTTCTTTTGTATCTTTTTATTCTACTGTGAATGCTTGCAAGAAAATGAATAACAGGGTGGTAATATATGTACTTTGATAATAAATTTACTTTGAACTTATGAGGAAATGGAAATGGCAGATAAAGTAAAAACTTCATATTTGCCTCAACAGAAGAAAATACAAGGATCCTGTCAGAATTTCCCAAAAGTCCAATGAGAATGAGGATCTGAAGAATATCCATTTTAGTAAAAAAATGTACTAGGCTGATTAGTGAAACTAAAACCTGCTTAATTCCAAGGACTTGATGATCTGCATTCCAGAGTTTCAAAGGAGATGGCTTGAGAGATAATAAATCTCTGGTCATCAGCTTTCAAAGTTATCCAGATTGTGGGGTGGGAAATGTGACCCAATTATTTAAGGATGGAGGAAAGACAAAATTGGACAGGGATTGGGTCTGTTCCCTAGTAGTAGGGAAAATGTTAGAATCTATAACAATGGATGTAATTTCCAGAACTCCGGAATATGAATAGCGAGATTGAACAGAGTTAACTTAAATATGTGAAAAAGAAATTATGACCATAACATATAGGGGCAGATTAGGCCATTTGGCCCATCAAAACTGCTGTACCATTGCCTCCTGTCAATCAGCCACTGCTTTATCCATGCTAGAAAATTCCCTGTAATACTATGAGATCATAGCTTGTTAAACAGCCTTATGTGTGGCACCTTGTCAAAGGCCTTCGGAAAATCCAATACATAACATCAACCAATTCTCCTTTGTCTATCTTGCTTGTTACTTCTTCAAAGAATTCAAACAGATTTGCCAGGCAAGATTTTCCCTTGAGGAAACCATGCTGACTTGGGCCTATTTTATCATCTACCTCCAAGGACCCTGAAACCTCATCCTTAATAGATGACTCCAACATCTCCCAACCACTGCGGTCAGACTAACTGGCCTATAGTTTCCTTTCTTCTGCCTCTCTCCCTTCTTGAAGAGTGGAGTGACATTTTCAATTTCCCAGTCTTCCGGAACCATTCCAAAATCTAGAGATTCTTGAAAAATCATTACTAATGCCTCCACCGTCCCTGCAGCCACTTCTTTCAGAACTCTGGGTTGTACACCATCTCGTCCAGGAGACTCACCTACCTTCAGACATTTCAGTTTCCCAAGAAACTTCTCTCTAGTTATGGCAACTCATACACTTCATGACCCCTGACACCTGGGACTTCGATCATACTGGCAGTATCTTCTTGAGGAAAAATTATTATTCAGTTCATCCGCTATTTCTCTGTGCCCCATTGCTCTCTCTCCAGCATTATTTTCCAGCATTCTGATTTCTACTCTCACCTCTCTTTTACACATTTTTTACCTCAAGAAACGTTTGGTACCCTCTTCAATATTATTGGCTAGCTTATTTTCATATTCCATCATTACTTTCTTAATGACTTTTTTAGTTGCCTTCTGTTGGTTTTGAAAACTACCCAATCCATTAACTTCCCACATATTTTTGTTCTATTTTATGCCCTCCCTTTGGCTTTTATCTTGGCTTTGACTTCTCTTGCTAGCCACGGTTGTGTCATCTTGCCTGTAGAATACTTCTTCCTCTTTGGGGTGTATATGTATATCCTGTGCTTTCTGAGTTCCTTCCAGAAATTCTAGCCGTTACTGCTCTGCTGACATCTTTGCCAGGGTTCCTTTCCAATCAATTCTGGCCAACTCCATTCTCATGTCTCTGTAATTCCCTTTACTCCACTGTAATACTGATGCATCTGAATTTAGCTTCTCCTTCTCTAATTTCAGGGCAAAATTTCAGGGTAAAGGTTTATGTTTTACTTTATGCTATCTAACCAATTCTGGTTCAGTTCACAGCATCCAGTCCAGGATAGCTGATCCCCCAGTGGGCTCAACCATGAGCTGCTTTAAAAAGGCATCTAGTAGGCACTCTAGAAATCCCCCCTTCTGGAATCCAGCACCGAGCCGATTTTCTCAATCTACTTGCAAATTGAAATTAAATTATGTCTGATTAATCTATTTGGAATTCCTTGAGGAAGTGGTTAGTACAACAGATGAAGTGAGTGTTAGTAGAGGTGCCATATGTAGATTTGCAGAAGACCTTTGATCAAGTCAACGAAGATAGAACACACGTCAGGCAAACTTGTATTGTTTTCTCCAAGATGTCAGAAGATGAGGGGCAAACTGATAGAAGTGTATCTAATTATGAGAGGCATAGATAGGATAGATTACCAAGGTAGAAATGTCAAATATGAGAGGGTATGGCCTTAAGGTGAGATGGGACCATCTTGATTTATGAAGCAAGGTTTTTTTTTCTACAGGGACTTTGCTAGGAAAAATGGTGGAAGCAGATAAAATAGCAACATTTAATAAGCAATTAGAGAGGCACGTGAACAGGCAGGAAATAAGGGCATTCATTTAGATTGGTATCAGAAATGGCATAAACATTGTAGCTGAATGGCTGTTGTGTCCTTTGTTTAACATTTCGTGTTCCATGCATCAGGAGCAGAGCTTGGGAGGATAATGGCGCCTAATGGCGACTCCTTCACTTGCACCTTCAGAAAGAGCTCTATTTCTATCTTTGATAACTCTTTTTTCCCTTTTGAAGACCCTGACCTAGAGTTACATGCTGACATCAGTTCCTTGCAGAAATGGGACCCACTCTGGGGGGCTCACGACCGGCCGCTTTTCGATATGCCTAGGATGTGCCTGGAAGACCACCATGCCTTCAGGGTTCTGGATTTTCATGGCTATTGAGTCGGGCAGATTTGAGGTCGGTGCCACCGCCACCTGATGCATTGTGGGAGATGAAGGATCGTAAGCAGTGAGCTGGCTACTGGCTGTTTGCTCAGAGACCTGAGTTCTTTGGGCACAGAGCTCGGAAGAAGTGACACAACAGACTTTTAGCACCATTAGTCAGCGAGGTGCTTTGTTATGTCTCCCATCTCTCTGTGAAACAGGGACACCTCTTTTTCCCTTATTAGAGAGAGCAAGAGCCTGTGGTGTGTTGAATTACTGGGTGAATGAGTAGTCTTTGGGGTACTGCAGGTCCGTGGCTTTATTGATGCTTTGCTGCACACTTGAGCGCTCGGTGGGGGTGCTGATGCTTTTTTGCTGGTGGTGGGGGGTTTGTTGCTTTGCTGCTGCTTATGCGTGGGAGGGAGAATGAGGGGGCTTTGGTATTCTAGCATTTAACTGTCATTGAATCTTTGGGGCACTCCTCTGTTTTGGTGGATGTTTACAAAGAAGAAGAATTTCAGAATGTATATTGTACATGTTAAATGTACCTATTGAAACCTATTGAACAATGATGCGCAAAACAGAGTACTGGTGTGTTGGAATACTTCTTTCTAAAATTATTTAGGAACATTTATGATACTATGTAAAGCTGATTTATGTTCAACTTGCTTGTTGTTGAATACAGTATCAATTATGCTCCAGTACAGATTATGTTCTGCCAGTAAATGATTGTTCATCAGCAGAAATTGAGCTGATTATTAAATTATTAATTATTAAATATTTGTGGTCGAAAAGCAGGACTAAAGCCTTCTTTGGGGTACATGAAACTAATCATTTAAAAAGGAAAACACATTTATAAAATCACTTGAGCAAAGAAATAGAATCATATTGGTTTTGGAATTACATTCACCTGAAATGATTCTCTCCAACATGTTGATCCATTGAAAACAGCTAAATATAACTCTTCTAAAACAGTGGAGGGGAGAAATTCAGATCAACAGATTAAAAATCCAATCAATTCAAAGCTTGCTGTTATTTCTTACTATCTTTCCTTTCGGTTAGTCCTGACAAAGAGTCTCGGCCCGAAACATCGACAGCGCGACTCCCTATAGATGCTGCCTGGCCTGCTGTGTTCCACCAGCATTTTGTGTGTGTTGTTGTTGTTTGAATTTCCAGCATCTGCAGATTTCCTTGTGCTTGCTATTACTTGTTATTTTTTCCCGTACATGAATCTTCATATATTCCTTTGGAGGGAGAGACAGAGAAAGACAGCCTCACCACTGTCTCATTTTCAGAAAAAAATGGTAGAATGTTATGTAATGATTGATTGAGCTGACACATCTGGGTGCAGCCATTGACTTATATTACCAGCACTGTAAATGGAAAACAAAGCAATGGTCTTTTAATTGGAGATTTGATTATCCATCAGTATATTACTCATTACCTTGTCAACGTCCTAGCCTAAGGCAAAAATCTATGTACGATTCAAATGTTTCACATTGTCATTTAATCCTTTCTTGCTCTAAGGTTGCTTAGATCAAAAACAAGGTTGTTGCTTCTTCTTGCACCACCCAAATTTTGATTACTTCCCTTAATTGGCCATAGTGGGCAAGGCTTATTGACACGTTGACATTCTTGAATTTGACATCCTCTCCCCAGAGACACCGATTATTCCTGATTCTTTGTCCCTGTTGCTGTTCCTGATCAATTGCATCTCAGCCACGTACATCTATTAGTAAATAAAATGTATTGTTTTCGATTGAACACTTTTGCTCAGGAAATAAATTAATTTGAATTTCCTTTCCTTTAGAGTACAGAAGTCTAGGACTAATTGGATGTCACTTTCAAAAAATCAACGCAAGTTCCATGGAAAAGTGCCCTCATTCTGCATTATGTGATTCCACGATTCTACCAGTCATCTATGCTAGCTGTAATTATCTGCCATTTGACTACCTATAATCAATAATTATCTAACACATTGGTCTCTTCTTGATGTTGTTTACCTTAGATATTTGCATATTATTTTATTCATTAGGAAGGGATCTGACAGGTAAATAATTTCATTGCCCAGAACATATTTGAGGTTCACCTATCAATTCTAACTTTTCAAATCAGGTTTTATATCATTGGAGCATGTGGTGAAATTTGTTGTTTTGCGGCCACAGTACACTGCAGTTCATAAAGAACTATGAACGGCAATAAGAAAATGTATATAAAAATTAAATCAAATAAGTAGTACAAAAAAAAGAGCTAAAATAATGAAGTAATGTTCATGGGTCGGTTCATTATCCATTTAGAAATCTGATGGTAGAGGGAAAGAATTTAGAAACATAGACACATAGAAAACCCACAGCAAAATATAGGCCCTTCGGCCCACAACGCTGTGTCGAGCATGTACTTACTTTAGAAATTACTTTACGTTACCCATAGCCTTCTATTTTTCTAAGATCCAGGAGTCTCTTAAAAGACCCTATCATATCCGCCTCCCCAACTGTTGCTGGTAGCCCATTCCACAAACTCACCGCTCTCTGTGTAAAGTACTTACCCCTGACATCTCCTTTTTACCTACTTCCTAGCACCTTAAACCTGTGCCGTCCTGTGTTAGCCATTTCAGGCCTGGGAAAAAGCCTCTGACTATCCACACAATCAATGCTTCCCATCATCTTATACCCCTCTATCATGTCACCTCTCATCCGCCATCGCCCCAAGGAGAAACGGCCAAGTTCACTCAACCTATTCTCATAAGGCATGCTCCTCAATCCAGGAAACATCCTTGTAAAGCTCCTCTACATCCTTTCTATAGTTTCCACATCCTTCCTGTAGTAGGATACCAGAACTGAGCACAGTATTCCAAGTGGGGTCTGACCAGGATCCTATATAGTTGTAACATTACCTCTTGGCACTTAAACTCAATCCCATGGTTGATGAAGGCCAATGCACCGAATGCCTTCTTAACCACAGAGTCAACCTGTGCAGCAGCTTATATTTGACCTACCAAAATGAATCAGCTCACATCTATCTGGTTTGAACTCTATCGGCCACTTCTCAACATAGTTTTGCATTCCATTGATGTCCCACTGTCACCTCTGACAGCCCTCCACACTATCCACAACACCCCAAACCTTTGTGTGATCAGCAAATTTACTAACCCAATCCTCCACATCCTCATCCAGGTCATTTATAAAAATGATGAAGAGAAGGAGTACCAGAACAGATCCTTGAGGCACGCCACTGGTCACTGACCCCTGTGTAGAATATGACCCGTCTACAACCACTCTTTGCCTTCTGTTTGCAAGCCAATTCTGCATCCACAAAGCAAGATCCCTTTGGATCCCATGCCTCCTTACTTTCTCCATAAGCCTTCAATTGAGTACCTTATCAAATGACTTGCTGAAATCCATATACACTATATCTACTGCTCTTCCTTTATCAATGTGTTTAGTTACATCCTCAAAAAATTCAGTCAGGTCGTAAGGCATGACCTGCCTTTCACAAAGCCATGCTGATTATTTCTAATCATATTATGCCTCTCCAAATGTTCATAGATCCTGCCTCTCAGGATCTTTTCCAACAACTTACCAAGCACTGAATTGAGACTCACTGGTCTACAATTTCCTAGACTATCTCTACTCCCTTTCTTAAATAAGGGAACAACATCTGCAACCCTCCACTCCTCCAGAACCTCTCCCATCCTCATTGTTGATGCAAAGATCATTGCCAGTGGCTCAGCAATCTCCTCCCTCGCCTCCCACAGTAGTCTGGGGTACATCTTGTCCAGTCCCAGAGACTTATCCAACTTGATGCTTTCCAAAAGCTCCAGTACATCCTCTTTCTTAATGTCAATATGATCAAACTCTTCATTCCTCTGTAAGTCATCCCTACAATTGCCAAGACCCTTTTCCATAGTGAATACTGAAGCAAAGTATTCATTAAGTACCTCTGCCATCTCCTCTGGTTCCATACACACTTTTCCACTGTCAGACTTGATTGGTCATGTTCTCTCACATCTTAGCTTACTTCTCTTCACATACTTGTGGAATGCCTTGGGGTTTTCTTTAATCCTGCTTACCAAGGCCTTCTCATGGCCCCTTCTGGCTCTCCTAATTTCATTCTTAAGTTGCTTCCTGCTAGCTTTGTAATTTTATAGATCTCTATCATTACATAGTTTTGTGAACCTTTCGTAAGTTTTTTTTTCTTCTTGACTAGATTTTCAACAGCCTTTGTACACCATGGTTCCTGTACCCTACCATCCTTTCCCTGTCTCATTGGAATGTACCTATGCAGAATACCACACAAATATCCCCTGAACATTTGCCACATCTCTGCCATACATTCCCCTGAGAACATCTCTTCCCAATTTATTCTTCCAAGTTCCTGCTTGATAGGTTCATATTTCCCCTTACTCCAACTAAACACTTCCCTAATTTGTTTGTTCCTATCCCTCTCCAATGCTATGGTAAAGGAGATAGAATTGTGATCACTATCTCCAAAATGCTCTCCCACGGAGAGATCTGACACCTGACCAGGTTCATTTCCCAATACCAGATCAAGTACAGCCTTTCCTCTTGAAGACTTACCTACATACTGTGTCAGGAAACCTTCCCTGAACTCACCTAACAAACTCCACCCCACCTAAACCCCTTGCTCTAGGGAGATGCCAATCAATATTTGGGAAATTAAAATCTCCCACCACGACAACACTGTTAATATTACACCTTTCCAGAATCCGTCTCTCTATCTGCTCCTCGATGTTCCTGTTACTACTGAGTGGTTTATGAAAAACTCTCAGTAGGATTATTAACCCATTCCTGTTTCTAACTTCCACCCACAGAGACTCAGTAGATAATCCCTCCATGACTTTTTCCTTTTCTGCAGATGTGACACTATCTCTGATCAGCAGTGCTGCACGCCCACCTCTTTTTGCCTCCCCTCCTGTCCTTTCTGAAACGTCTAAAGCCTGGCACTCTAAATAACCATTCCTGCCCCGACCCATCCAAGTCTCTGTAATGGCTGCAATATCATAGCTCCAAATACTAATCCACACTCTAAGCTCACCTGCTTTGTTCATGAAACATTGAGTGTGTGCCTTCAGGCTCCTGTAGACCCTCCCTAATGGTAGCAATGAGAAGAAGGCACGTCTTGGATGATAGGGGTCTTTAATACCTTTTCAAGGCATCTCCTTTTAAAGATCCTAGTGCCATGATGCAGCTGGTTTTGACTTTGCAGTTTCCTTCTTTACTCTCTTGAATGTAATACAGACCTATGGTGTTATGTATGTGGCTGAGACCCAGTTCGCTGACGCCAGTCTGTTCATTTTCTGTTTCTTGGGAACACTTTAATGTATTGTGAATTGTTTCAACATTGTGGCACTATAGCAAAAAAGTATCCCACCATCAGTGTTGAACTCAGCATCTTAAAAAATTCAACTGACACAATTTTTTTAGCATTTATATTGCTTTCAGCTTAAATAAAAATACTTTTATCTACGGACCACTTGCAAAATAATTGGAGTGTTTGAAATTTAGGCGTTTTGTGGCTTATAACTTCCATATAGAACATTTCCCACTAGGGACATATAAAAAGGACATAAGCTATGATGCTCCTCACAACCTCCCTTTGATTGTTGTTACCCATGGGGAACGGCATTCCTGAGCTACGCTTGTAACACTTTTATTGGAAAATGATTTGTCGTAATAGAGTATAGAACAAATTTTCCAGTTTTACATTTCTACTTGAAAAGACTCCCTAATGGAAACAAGGTTGGAAAACATTATCCTTTTGTTTGGATTTTTGAAGGCACGCATTACTGGTGGAAACTTAAGGAAGAAATATGCACTCAGTACTTACTTTATTAGGTACGGTAGGAACCCAATAAAGTGGCCACTGTGTGTATGTCCGCGGTCTTCTGCTGCTGTAGCCCGTCCACTTCAATGTTCGACATGTTATGCATTCAGAGATGCTTTCTTACACCACTGTATGGCATGGTTATTTGAGTTGCTGTAGCCTTTCTGTAAGCTTGAACCAGTCTGGCCATTCTCCTCTGATCTCTCTCCCACAAAGCTGCTGCTCACTGGATGTCTTTTGTTTTTCACACCTTTCTCTGTAAGCTCTAGAGACTGTGTGAAAATCCAAAACTGGCAATTTCTGAGGTAATCAAACCAAGCACTCTGGCACCAATGATCATTTCACAGTCATTTAGATAATGTTATTTTACCACCCTGTTGTTTGATCTGAACAACAATTGGACTTCTTGAGCATATCAGCATGCCTTTATGCATTGTTGCTGCCGTATTATTGGCTGATTAGATATTTGCATTAATGAGCAGATAAACAGTTTTATCAAATAAAAAGTCCATTGTGTAGATTATCCATTTTTGTAGGCACGTATCAGTGGTGCAATCTTCACGAGGAAGTATATGAGACATACTTATAATGTTGCTTTTGCTAAGACACAGAGTAAATCTTGTCTACTTCTCAGAATTATATGAGCAAAGACACTCTAAAAGTATTTCTTTAGCACTGAGGAATTCTTGGATTTTCTGAAGTTATGAAAGGTGTAATGTTATTGCAAACCTTTGTGATTTGTTTCTGAAAAAAATAAAGTTACAAATAACTCAAAATGAAATACTAGTTATGTTTGTTACTTTTTACCTTAATCTCGGAACAGAATTCTGTTCACCTTTTTATTTGTTCAAACACAGTTGGTCATAACTTACAGTTCCTCTTTTTGCTTTGTAATTTCCTTTCATGCATTTTCACAAGTTAAATGAATTCATTGGGCAGCATACATTGTTTCTTCATTATCTTCTCTCAGTTACTTTGGCCATGATGCAACATTTTTAATGGGAACTTAATTTCTCTTGCATTATTAATACCTGTATGTATAATTTGGATGAAGTCTCTGGAAAATTAATATGGCTGCACTCCAAAATGCTGTAAAAAGTTTGCACCATTAGTTAAAATGGTCCAAGGAGAACGTAATGCAATTAACTCAGGGCTGTAGAAATAGAATACAGTCATCGTGTTGACCCCATATTGCCAGATCAATTCTAGGCCTGCAGTGTCTCGTAGGTGCTAGTATAATTTTTCTTCAGAATCAGAATCAGAATCAGGTTTATTATCACCGGCATGTGACATGAAATTTGTTAACTTAGCAGCAGCAGTTCAATGCAATACATAATCTAGCAGAGAGAGAGAGAGAGAAAATAATAAATAAAATAAAACATAATAATAAATAATTCTATCAATTATGTATATTGAATAGATTATTAAAAATGTGCAAAAACAGAAATATTGTATATTAAAAAGTGAGGTCATGTCCAAAGCTTCAAAGTCCATTCAGGAATCAGATAGCAGAGGGGAAGAAGCTGTTCCTGAATCGCTGAGTGTGTGCCTTCAGGCTTCTGTACCTTCTACCTGATGGTAACAGTGAGAAAAGGGCATGCCCTGGGTGCTGGAGGTCTTTAATAATGGATACTGCCTTTCTGAGACATTGCTCCATAAATGCAGCTGACTAGATTAGCAACATTCTGCAGCTTCTTTTGGTCCTGGGCAGTAGCCCCTCCATACCAGACAGTGATGCTGCCTGTCAGAATGCTCTGCATGATACAACTATAGAAGTTTTTGAGTGTATTTGTTGACATACCAAATCTCTTCAAGCTCCTAATAAAGTATAGCTGCTGCCTTGTCTTCTTTATGACTACATCAATGTGTTGGGACCAAGTTAGATCCTCAGAGATCTTGACACCCAGAAACTTGAAGCTGCTCACTCTCTCCACTTCTGATCCCTCTATGAGGATTGGTATATGTCCCTTCGTCTTACCCTTCCTGAAGTCCACAATCAGCTCTTTTGTCTTTCTGATGTTGAGTGCCAGGTTGTTGCTGCAGCACCATTCCATTAGTTGGCATATCACACTCCTGTATGACCTCTCGTCACCACCCAAGATTCTACCAACAATGGTTGTATTGTCAGGTGCACCAGTGTTGATCGTCAGTGAGGAGGAAATGTTATCATCATTCCGCACAGATTATGGTCTTCTGGTTAGGAAGTCGAGGATCCAATTGCAGAGGGAGGTACAGAGGCCCAAGTTCTGCAACTTCTCAATCAGGATTGTGGGAAAGATGGTATTAAATGCTGAGCTGTAATTGATGAACAGCATCCTGACGTAGGTGTTCATGTTGTCTAGGTGGTCTAAAGCCATGTGAAGGTCCATGGAGATTCCTTCTACCATTGACCTATTGAGATGATAGGCAAGGTCCAGGTCCTTGCTGAGGCAGGAGTTCAGTCTAGTCATAACCAACCTCTCAAAGCATTTCAACGCTGTCAACGTGAGTGCTACAAGCCAATAGTTGTTAGGCAGCCCACATTATTCTTCTTAGGCACTGGTATAGTTGTTGTCTTTTTGAAGCAAGTAGGAACTTCTGCCTGTAGCAGTGAGAGGTTGAAAATGTCCTTGAATACTGCCTCCAGTTGGTTGGCACAGGATTTCAGAGCCTTACCATGTGTTCCATCGGGACCTTCTGCCTTGCGAGGGTTCACTCTCTTTAGTCTGACATTGGTGGTGGGGAAAATGCTAGAGTCGGTTAGTCTGACATCGGTGGTGGGGAAACTGCTAGAGTCAGTTGTGAAAGATGTGATAACAGCACATTTGGAAAGAGGTGAAATCATCGGACAAAGTCAGCATGGATTTGTAAAAGGAAAATCATGTCTGATGAATCCTATAGAATTTTTTGAAGATGTAACTAGTAGAGTGACAATAGACAATAGACAATAGGTGCAGAAGTAGACCATTCGGCCCCTCGAGTCTGCACCGCCATTCTGAGATCATGGCTGATCATTCACTATCAATACCCAGTCCCTGCCTTGTCCCCATATCCCTTGATTCCCCTATCCATCAGATATCTATCCAGCTCCTTCTTGAAAGCATCCAGAGAATTGGCCTCCACCGTCTTCCGAGGCTGTGCATTCCACACCTCCACAACTCTCTGGGAGAAGAAGCTCTTCCTCAACTCTGTTTTAAATAACTGACCTCTTATTCTCAATCCATGCCCTCTGGTACTGGACTCTCCCAACATCTGGAACATATTTCCTGCCTCAATCCTATCAAATCCTTTAATTATCTTAAACGTTTCAATCAGATCCCCTCTCAATCTCCTCAATTCCAGCGTGTACAAGCCCAATCTCTCCAATCTCTCTGCGTAAGACAGCCCTGCCATCCCAGGAATCAACCTAGTGAATCTACGCTGCACTTCCTCAATTGTCAGAATGTCCTTCCTTAAACCTGGAGACCAAAACTGTACACAATATTCCAGGTGTGGTCTCACCAGGGCCCTGTACAAATGCAAAAGAACATCCTTGCTCTTGTATTCAATTCCCCTTGTAACAAAGGCCAACATTCCATTTGCCCTCTTCACTGCCTGTTGCACTTGCTCATTCACCTTCATTGACTGGTGAACTAGGACTCCTATGTCTCTTTGCATTTCTCCCTTACCTAACTCGACACCGTTCAGACAATACTCTGCCCTCTTGTTCCTGCTTCCAAAGTGGATAACTTCACATTTATTCACATTGAATGACATCTGCCAAGTATCTGCCCACTCACTCAGCCTATCCAAGTCTCCCTGTATTCTCCTAACGTCCTCTTCGCATGTCACACTGCCAACCAGTTTAGTATCGTCAGCAAACTTGCTGATATAGTTTTCAATGCCCTCATCTAAATCATTGACATAAATCGTAAAGAGCTGTGGTCCCAATACAGAGCCCTGTGGTACCCCACTAGTCACCTCCAGCCAGTCTGAGAAACACCCATTCACTGCTACCCTTTGCTTTCTATCTGCCAACCAGTTTTCTATCTATGTTGAAACCCTGCCCCCAATGCCATGAGCTCCAATCTCCTATGTGGCACCTTATCGAATGCCTTCTGAAAATCTAGGTACACAACATCTACTGGCTTACCCTCGTCTAACATCCTTGTTACACCCTCAAAAAACTCCAACAGATTAGTCAAGCATGATTTGCCCTTGGTAAATCCATGCTGGCTCAGCCTAATCCTATTTCTGCCATCTAGATGTGCCACTATTTCGTCCTTAATAATGGACTCAAGCATCTTACCCACGACTGACGTTAGGCTAACAGGGCGATAGTTCTCCGTTTTCTCCTTCCCTCCCTTCTTGAAAAGTGGGACAACATTAGCCACTCTCCAATCTTCAGGAACTGATCCTGAATCTAAGGAACATTGGAAAATGATTACCAATGCATCCGCAATTTCCTGAGCCACCTCTTTTAGAACCTTCGGATGCAGACCATCTGGACCCGGGGATTTATTAGCCTTCAGTCCTACCAGTCTACTCATCAGTTTCTTTCCTAATGTCAATCTGTCTCAATTCCTCTGATATCTTATGATCCTGGCCCATCCATACATCTGGGAGATTGCTTGTGTCCTCCCTGGTGAAGACAGATCTAAAGTATGCATTAAATTCTGTTGCCATTTCCCTGTTTCCCATAACAATTTCTCCCAATTCATTCTTCAAGGGGCCAACATTGTTCTTAACTATCTTCTTTCTCTTCACATAGCTAAAACAGGCTTTTGCTATCCCCTTTTATATTCCTGGCTAGACTGAGCTCATACCTGATTTTTTCTCTCCGTATTGCTTTTTTAGTTAAGATCTGCTGTTCCTTAAAACTTTCCCAATCATCTGTATTCCCACTCATCTTAGCCCTGCCATACTTCTTTTTCTTTAATGCTATACAATCTCTGACTTCCTTTGTCAACCACTGTGGCCCCTTCCCCCTCTTTGAATCCTTCCTTCTCATTGGAATGAACTGCATTTGCATCTTTTGTATTATGCCCAAGAATATCTGCCACTGCTGATCCACTGTCTTTCCTGCCAGGGCATCCGCCCATTTAACTTTGGCCAGCTCATCCCTCATGGCTCCATAGTCTCCTTTATTTAATTGCAACACTGACACCTCTGATCTGCCCCTATCCCTCTCGAATTGTAGATAAAAACTTATGTTATGATCACTACTTCCTAATGGCTCCTTTACTTCAAGATCACTTATCAATTCCTGTTCATTACACATCACCAAGTCCAAAATAGCCTCGTTCCTGTTTGGCTCAAGCACAAGCTGTTCCAAAAATACATCCCTTAGACACTCCACAAACTCCCTATCCTGGGGTCCAGCACCTACCTGATTCTCCCAGTCCACCTGCATGTTGAAATCTCCCATAACGACTGCATTACCTTTAGCACATGCCAATGTTAACTCCCTAATCAACTTGTACCCAATATCCACGCTACTGTTTGGGGGCCTGTACACAACACCCATCAGGGTCTTTTTACCCTTACTGTTCCTCAGCTCAATCCACACAGACTCTACTTCCCCTGTTCCCAAGTCACCTCTTGCTAAGGACTGAATCTCATTCCTCACCAACAGGGCCACCCCACCCCCTCTTCCCATATTTCTGTCTCTACGAAAGCACGTATACCCTGGTACACTCAATTCCCAGGCCTGATCCCCTTGCAGCCATGTCTCCGTTATCCCAACAATATCGTAGTTCCCCATTTTCATCTGAGCTTCAAGCTCATCTGTCTTATTTCTGACACTACGCACATTCAAGTATAGAATTCTTAGCCCATTCCTCCTCTCTTTGCTTAAAACACTGTCTACTGTACCTAACCCAGCTCCTTGAACTTCCATCGGGCAAATTGCACCCTGAATTTTGATGACCTTCTCAAGATCACCCAAACCTTCTACACATTTAACCCCATGCACCTTCTGACCAACTCTCTGGATCTGGATCCCTGCCCCCTGCACATCTAGTTTAAATCCCCCCGAGCAGCACTGGCAAATACTCCTGCAAGAATGTTAGTACCCCTCCGGTTCAGATGTAGACCATCCCTTCGAAACAGATCCCAATGTCCCTGGAACAAAGACCAATTATCCAAAAACCTGAACCCTTCCTTCCTGCACCATGCTCTCAGCCTCGTATTAATGTGCATAATCATTCTATTCTTCGCCTCACTCGCACGTGGCACAGGTAGCAATCCCGAGATTGTCACCCTGGAGGTCCTGCCTTTCAGCTTCACTCCTAACTCCCTGAACTCTCTAAGCAGGACCCCCTCACTCACCTTACCTACATCATTGGTCCCTACATGGACCACTACATCTGGGTTCATGCCCTCACTCTCAAGAATAGCCTGCACCCGATCTGAGATGTCCCGGACCCTGGCACCAGGGAGGCAACATACCATCCGAATCTCCCGATCTGCCCCACAAAATCTCCTATCTGCCCCCCTAACTATAGAGTCCCCTAAAACTATCGCTGTCTTCTCTTCCCTCCTCCCCTTTCTAGTTGAGGGTTCAACCTCTGTGCCAGAGGCAGGACCACTACAACCCATTCCTGGTAGGTCATCCCCATCAACAGTATCCAGTACGGTATACTTATTGTTAATGGGAATGGCCGCAGGGGTGCTCTGCTGTCTCTGCCTGCTCCCCCTGCCTCTCTGGACCGTCACCCATCTGCCTACTTCTTGGTTTTTTGGTGTGACTACCTCCTGATAACTCCTATCTATCTCTGCCTCCACCTCCCGAATGATCCGTAGTTCATCCAGCTCCTGCTCCAACTCCCTAACTCGGTCTGATAGGAGCTGCAGCTGGACGCACCTTTTGCAGGTGTGGTCATCAGGGACAACTGTGTTGACCCTGACCTCCCACATACTGCATACGGAGCACACCACTGCTCTGACTGTCTCCCCCATACCTGAACTGGATTAATAGAATAAGTCTAAAAAGCACCTAGCGACCTTACCTTCTTCCCCTCAGCAAGCAATCACAAGGCTTACCGAAGTCCCCTTACACCGAAGCCCACTTAGCCAAAGCCTAGTACTCTGCTTCCACGGACTCCGCTGCCCGCTCGACGCTGAGTGGATAGGGAAGAGCCAGTGGATATGGTATATTTAGATTTTCAAAAGGCTTTTGACAAGGTCCCACACAGGAGATTAGTGTGCAGACTTAAAGCACACAGTATTGGGGGTATGGTATTGATGTGAATACAGAATTGGTTGGCAGACAGGAAGCAAAGAGTGGGAGTAAACAGGACCTTTTCAGAATGGCAGGCAGTGACTAGTGGGGTACAACAAGGCTCAGTGCTCGGACCCCAGTTGTTTACTATATATATTAATGATTTAGATGAGGGAGTTAAATGCAGCATCTCCAAGTTTGCAGATGACACGAAGCTGGGCGGCGGTGTTAGCTGTGAGGAGGATGCTAAGAGGATGCAGGGTGACTTGGATAGTTTAGGTGAGTGGGCAGATTCATGGCAGATGCAATTTAATGTGGATAAATGTGAGGTTATCCACTTTGTTTGCAAGAACAGGAAAACAGATTATTATCTGAATGGTGGCCGATTAGGAAAAGAGGAGATGCAACGAGACCTGGGTGTCATTGTACACCAGTCATTGAAGGTGGGCATGCAGGTACAGCAGGCGGTGAAAAAGGCAAATGGTATGTTGGCATTCATAGCAAAAGGATTTGAGTATAGGAGCAGGGAGGTTCTACTGCAGTTGTACAAGGCCTTGGTGAGACCACACCTAGAATATTGTGTGCAGTTTTGGTACCCTAAATTGAGGAAAGACATTCTTACCATAGAGGGAGTACAGAGAAGGTTCACCAGATTGATTCCTGAGATGGCAGGACTTTCATATGAAGAAAGACTGGATCGACTAGGCTTATACTCCCTGGAATTTAGAAGATTGAGGGGGGATCTTATTGAAACGTATAACATTCTAAAGGGATTGGACAGGCTAGATGCAGGAAGATTGTTTCC
Source organism: Hypanus sabinus (assembly GCF_030144855.1). Lineage (NCBI taxonomy): Eukaryota > Metazoa > Chordata > Chondrichthyes > Myliobatiformes > Dasyatidae > Hypanus > Hypanus sabinus. The sequence continues at coordinate 35,177,481 of NC_082711.1, read as the reverse complement.
GATGTTGGGGAAGTCCAGAACAAGGGGTCACAGTTTAAGGATAAAGGGGAAGCCTTTTAGGACCGAGATGCGGAAAAACTTCTTCACACAGAGAGTGGTGAATCTGTGAAATTCTCTGCCACAGGAAACAGTTGAGGCCGGTTCATTGGCTATATTTAAGAGGAAGTTAGACATGACCCTTGGGGCTAAGGGGATCAGGGGTATGGAGAGAAAGCAGGTACAGGGTTCTTAGTTGGATGATCAGCCATGATCATACTGAATGGCGGTGCAGGCTTGAAGGGCCGAATGGCCTACTCCTGCACCTATTTTCTATGTTTCTATGTTTCTAAAGACAGTTTAACATTAGCCTCTGAGACAGAGATCACAGGGTCATCAGGTGCAGCAGGGATCTTCACAGCTGTAGTTGTGTTCTCCCTTTCAATGCATGCATAGAAGGTGTTGAGTTCATGCTACCATTCATACTATTGGGTTTCTCTTTGTAAGGAAGTAATGCCCTGTAGTCCCTGCCAGAGTTTCCGTGTATCTGATGTCACCTCCAACCTTGTTCGAAATTGTTTCGTCACACTTGAAATAGCCCTCCACAATTCATACCCGGTTTTCTGGTACAGGCCTGGGTCACCAGACTTGAATGTCACAGATCTAGCCTTCAGCAGATGACTTACCTCTTAGTTCATCCACGGCTTTTGGTTGCTGGACACATCAACAGCAGATTGATACAGGGAGAGGTTATCACCACTCTGGAGATGGAGGCGGAGTTAAGATGGTGCTAAACAGCCACTCCTTTGCTTGCATCTTCAGAAACAGCTCTATTTCCATCTTTAATATCTTTATTTTTTCCCTTTCAGGGTTCTTTTGAAGACCCTTACCTGGTGTTACACGATGACTTTGGTTCTTTGAGGGAATGGCGTTCGTTCTCAGGGTATCAGGACTGGCCAATGTTTGACATGACAAGGGTTCAGTCCTGGTGTTTGGAAGCCTAAGATCTTGGGGCTCGGGAGACTGGCAGGAGACTCGTGAGATGTCAGGGAAGCTGGAAAATCTTTTGCTGTGGGCCTGAAGACCTGAGATCTTTTTGATCTTCGGGCACAAAGCTCATAAAAAAAAGAGATGAAAAGGACTTTCTAACATCGTAACCCAGTGAGTTGTTGTTATTTCTCCTGCTTGCTGTGAAAATGGGGGACGCCTCCCTCTCCCTTATTAGGGAGAGAGAGAACCTATGGGTTGCTGAATGCTGGATGAATTGTGACAGTCTTTGGGGCAACTGCCAGGTCTGTGACTTTGCTATCTCTTAGCTCACGCTTGTGCTCGGTAGCGGGTGGGCTTTTTGTTTTACCGGTGGGGGGAGGGGGGACTGTTGCTCGCCACCGCTTATGCGTGGGAGGGGGGAGCTGGGAGGGATGGGAACTTTGGGATTCTCACGTTTTAACTGTCGTTCATTCTTTGGGGCACTTCTCTGTTTTCGTGGATGTTTTGAGAAGGAAAAGCATTTCAGGATATATGTTGTATACATTTCTCGGACATTAAATTGAACCTTTGAACTTAAAGCACATCCTAGAGAAGGGTACTCCAGCTGAATGAAGCACTCTTATTTGTTTAGGAGCTCGTTCCACCTGGGGGTACAATCGAGACTCAAGTACCAAGTGGATCCATGGTTTTTCAAAGCTATCATCGAGGCACTGGACAAAAATAGAAGAGATATCCTATATCTGAAGGATGTAAGGAAGCCCTTCAGTCACATGCTCAGCTGCGGTGGTGACTTTATTGAACCAAGACACTTTGAAAAGTTTTAATTTGCATGCCATCTAGACTGATCATTCCATTCATAAGTGTGTTGAAATAGGGCAAAAGGAAAACCAAAAGCAGAATGCATAATATAGTGTTACAGTTATAAAGGAAGTAGGAAGTGCAACGAGCATGATGAGATAGACTGAGAGATGAAAAGTTAATGGTTTGTTGTAGAAGAGGTCCATTCAAGAGTTTTATAACAGCAGGACAGAAGTTGTTCTGGCAGTGTGTGTTCCCAAGCTTTTATATCATCTGCTCAATGGAAGGAGGGAGAAAAGAGAATGGCTGGGATTCGAGAGATTATGTTAGCAGCAGGAAGTACTTACAAAGTCAATGGAGGGAATGCATGTTTCCATGAAAGATAAAGACTACATTCAGAACTCTCTGCAATTCCTTGTGTTCTTGGGTGGAACAGTGGGCATACAACTGGATAGGATGCTTTCTGTGGTTCTGTCTGCCTGGGTGCAGTGCTGCATGAGGTTTATTCAATTACTTTTAAGCCTTTCCAAATGTTTTAGAATTGTCGTTCTAGAGAAGGTTTTATGAATTGTAGAAGATCTTTAAAAGTATATTTAATTTAAAAAAACTACTTGCATATTGATGTATTCACAAATGTGCGACTTGCTTGAGGCATTAACAGAGGTGTTAAATTAAGTTGATTGAGTTGACCTCACCAATCAACCCAAGGCAAGTTAATTCTACAATGTTTGATCCAATTAGGGGCGAGATTACAAGAGAAAAAACAAAAGATCTAGGAAGAAGAGTAAACAGAATTCCTGGGGCACTGAAGGAAGGCATTCAGCCCATTGACTCTATTAAGCAGCATAATCAAGGGGGAGGGAAGTCTGCCTCACAGTGCCAGTGACCTAAGTTCATTCCTGTTCCATGTTCTCTCTGTGTTCACGTGAGTTTCATACAGGTCTTCTGGTTTGCTCCCAAAATTCCAAAGCTTGAAGGTTTGCAGATTAATCAGCCACTGTGAATTGCTCCTTGTGCATAGATGAGAAGTGGAATTTGTGGAGGGAGGTGACTGGAATGCGGAGAAGATAAAATACAATAACATAGAATTAACTCTTACCAGGCTACCAGCTGGGTACAGGTATTGATTATAACCAATGTTTCGATGGCAAACTCTGCCATGAAAAAGAATCAATGCTTTCCCAGCGCATATGACGAATAAACTCTTCTCTGTCTTTCAGCCAGGTGCAGGTATCGATTTTAACCTATACGTCAATGACAAACTCTGCCGCCTTCTTCAGGAATGATGAACCCTGATTGTTGCTGTTGCAGGGTGGCCTAGAATGGGAACTGATATTTATGAAGGACAGGTAAAATGGGAAGGCAGGTAGGACAGATGAAATCAATACAATGGTGTGGAAGGACATTGGCTCAGAAAATCTTGGTGTGCAATCTATTTGGGTAGAGATAAAGCATATAAGTGGCAAAGTGTGCTAACAGAGATCGTCTATTGCTCCCCAAATAGTGATGTAGGAGATGGAAGTAAACAAAAAAATTAGAAATGGTTGTAACCTTCATTTGTTTCATTTTGATTGGTCAATCCATATTTGTAATATATCACTCCAGGAGTGTGTACATGGTTGCTATTTTTTTATCTACCAATATGTTGAAGAGGCAACTATTTGTCTTAGACTGGATAATGTGTAGTGCAAAGAGAATAGTTACATTGAAAATGGCTCTTTGGCGAAGAGAGTCACAGTTGTAGAGTTATACAGCATGGGAGCAAGCCCTTTGGCCAAGTTAGCCCACGTCAACAAAGATACAGTAGCTATCGAAGCTAGACCCTTTGCCGTATGTTTGGCACATAAATATATATCATTTGTAATTAAGATTGAGAGTGAAATAGTAGAAACAGAAACTAGGGAAATAAATTTGAACCAAGGAAACCATGTGGGTGTGAATTGTGAATTGACTAAGCTAGATTGCAGAACTTTACAAAATGCGTAGCCCTTGGATTAGCAATGGATAATATCTGAAGAGTGCATACATTAAGTGCAATTATATCTTTCTATCTGGAACAAAATATAAGTCAGGAAAAAAGGCTCAAGTATGGTTTATGAAGGAAATTAGATCTAGAGGATCTATATGAAATTACCAGGGAGAACAGCAGGCCTGAAGATTGAACGAGTTTAGAAGTCTGCACAGGAAGACAAAGAGATTAATGACTTGAGGAAAGGTCGATCCTGAAAGCAAGTTTACTGGAAACATAAAAGCTCCTATAAATAGTTATCTCTTCTCTTTCTTTCCAGGCCAGCTGAAGGGTCTATGCATGCCTATTCATAAGATGATGCCTGATTGGCTGAGTTCTTCCAGTGTATTTTGTATGTCGTTGACAGTGAGGGTGAAGAGTAGATGGAACAAGCTGCCTGAAGAATGGCAGATGTGCATACAATTACTATATTTAAAGGTCACTATGACGTCTGCATGGATATGGGTCAAACATGGGCAAATTGGACTAGCTTCATTAGGCAATTCGGTTGGGATAGACGAGTTGAGCCGAAGAGTCTGTTTCCATGCTATGACTCGATGTGAATTGAGAAAGGTTAATGAAAACAAATGATGTACCCTGCAGTTAGAAATAGGAAAAATTATAAATGGAAAAGAAAAAAATCATGGAATAATCAGACATGTAGTTTAGTTCTGTCTTCACAAAGGAGCACAGCAATAAATTCCCAGATATGTTAGGGAACCAATGATCTAGAAGGAAGGAGCTGAATGAAATCAATAATGTAAGTGGTGTAGTGATGTTAATAGGCTAAAGGCTGACAAATCATAAAGCCCTGATGATTTAAATCTAGAGTACTAAAGGAAGTGGTCCTTGAAACTAGTTGGATTGGTGGCCATGCTCCAACATTCTTTTGACCCTTGGCCAGTTACTAGGAATCGATGATGGCAGACGCAATTCCATTATTTTAAACTGAAGGAAAGGAAGAAATAAAGGGATGACAAGTAAAGCTAAAATCAAGAGTGGAGATATTAGAATCTATGATAAATGATACAATAGTACAACATTTGTAAATCTTAAATGGCATTTGACAAAGGGCGATCTTGCTTCTAGTGCACAAGACATTTATACATTTAGAGCTTTTGTGCAGATTTTATCTCTTTAAAGGGAGGAAGAATATACTATTGATTTGAGTGCAACAGTGGCTTACTAGACAGATTTCTGTATGCCTGATTCATGTATGCTGGTGATGCAAAACTGTTTGGGATTGTGAGCAGGGAAGAGAATGTAAAAGGTTTCAGGGGATGTGGACAAATTGATTTGCTGCATTGGACTATGGCAGATGCAAAGTATGTGTAAAAACATGAGACACCCACTTTGATGCACAAAACAGAAACACAGAATGTATTTTAGATGGTGAGAATTGGAAAATGTTGATGTTCAAATGGACCTTGATATCCTTGTACCTGAGTCCTTGTAGCAGGTAACTGGAAAGATATTGTTGTTGTTCTTTTTCATGCCTTGTGGCACATCAGGTAGCATTTTTGCCATTTTCATAGGTTTGGACAGTTTTTTATGAGGCTGAGTTGCTAGCTTATCACTCAACTGGATACCACGCGCCTCAAAGTCCAATGCTGATGCCATGACACCACCAACTGGCTAATGATGTTAGTATTGGTTTATTATTTAGAAGTTTGAGAAGATTTGATATGTCACCATAAACTCTTCCAAATTTTTTTTATGCACACAGTGCAGAGCATTCTTACTGCTTGCTATAGAAGCATCAATGCACAGGATCACAAGAGGCTAGAGTGTTATAGACTCAGTTAACTCCATTGTGGACAGAACCCTCACCACCATTAAGGCCATCTTCAAGAGATGGTGTCTCAAGAAGGTGACTTGCTCTGTTCTTGATACCACCATCAGGGCGGAGGTACATGAGGTTGAAAACCCAAACTCAACAATTCAGGAACAGCATCTTTCCCTTCACCACCAGATCTTTTAATGGTCCAGAACCTGTGAACACTGCCTCATTGTCCCTTTTCTTGCACTATGTTTCATTTTTCAAATTTATTGTAATTTTATACCTTTGCACTGTACTGATGCTGCAAAACAACATATTTCATGTCATGTAAGTCAGCAATAATAAATAAGATTCTTTATTACTAATTTTTTATTGCAACACCAACAAATTACATTCAATACAACCAATTGCCAATTACATTTTGACTGTTTAACCCAGCCACCACCCAGCCTTCCTCACCATCACCCCTCTACCCCTCTCTCCCCCTATCCCTCTCCCCTCCACCAACCAACTGAATAGTAGTGCATACACAGACAGAGCATTCCTATTTTAACAGGAGATCTTTTAAGTTAGATATCAAATTTGTCCACATTAAGATTGTGTTTGGTCGTGCATCATTTACTCTTGTTGATGAAAGTTCCAAGTAAGAAATGTCCAAAAAGCTCCGAAGCCAGTGAGTACTTGAACTATCACGGGGAGGTTTCCAACGCTGGACTACAATCTTCTTAGCTGCAGTCAGGCCTGCCAGCCAGACTTTGTGTTTTTTCCGTAAGGGAAAGGTGGGAGATGTACAGCAGGGTCCATTGGTAATTGTAACCCCGTTAGTTGTGTAAGAGTACTGATAACCTTCCCCGACAAACCAAAAACCCCGGGACATTCCCATACAACATGTATAAAAGAGCCAACAGTTCCATGGGGGCAAAATGAGATTCTAATTCTGAATTTCTAGTCAGGCACAACTGTGTGGATCCCTGTCTGGGAAGCCCAGAACCTGTCTGAGACATCTTGAAAAAGGAGTAACAGCCTTTGAATAAAGAATAGGCTGTTTGCCACTGGAATGAAGAGAATTTTCTCCACACGTGATAGTAAACATTTAGAATATTTATCCTGGAGGAAACCCCTCTGTAGCCTCTTGTTATCCTGTGCATTGCAGCCTTCAATACAGCAAAAACAACAGGTTTTGGATAATTGGGAATATAGGAATATGGGAATAGTGCCAAGAAAATAGCATTGAAGTAGAAAATTAGCCATAGTCTTGATGAATGGAAAATAGCATCAAAGTCTAAATGACTTACACCTGCTCCAATTTTTATGTTCTCCTCTCCTATCTCCCTTTCTTCCATGGTCCACATTCCTCTCCTATCAGATTCCTTCTTCTCCAGCACTTTTACTTTCCCACACACCTGGTTTCACCTATCCAGGTAGCCTTCTTCCCCTCCATCCTCCACCCTTCTATTTTGGCATCTTCCCCCTTCCTTCTTAGTCCTTATGAAGGGTCTTGGCCCAAAATGTTGACTGCTTACTCATAGATGTTGCCTGACCTGCTGAGTTCCTCCAGCATTTTGTTGATGCTGCTTTGGATTTCCAGCATCTGCAGACTTCCTTGTCTTTGTGTTCTTATATTTTTATATCATAAGTCAGTATATTCTATCCAGAGACATCTCTTGAAACTGGGATCCACTGAAAACATAGTGAGGAATCAAAGTGACGATGAGGTAGGTTATGGATGGAAATCTGGGTAGGTGGATTATGTGAATCTCATAACTAATTGCAACAAGTCTCAGATGCAGAATTAAATATGGGTAAAGTGAAGGGAAACGTTCACATATACACTAGAGATTCTCTGATGCAGGAAATCCAGAGCAATACACACAAAATGCTGGAAAAAACTCAACAGGTCAGGCAGCATCTATGGAAATGAATAAACAGAATGTTTCAACCTGAGACCCTTCTTCAGAACTAGAAATAAAGGGGGAAGATGCCAGAATAAAAAAAATGTGTGGAAGGGAAAGAGAGATTAGCTAGAAGTGATAGTTGAAGCTAGCTAGATGGGAAAGATAAAAGGCTGGAGAAAATGGAATCTAGTAGGAGAGGAAAGAATGGACCATAAGAGAAAGGAAAGAAAGAGGGGCACCAGGGGAGGTGATCAGTAAGTGAGAAGAAGAGGTAAGAGCAAGTGGGGAATAGAAGTAAAGGGAAGGGGGAGAGAAAAAAAAAACCCCAGAAGAAATCAATATTTATGCCATCAGGATGGAGGCTACCTAGACGGAACATGAGATCTTGCTCCTCCACCCTGAACATGGCCTCATTGTGGCAAAAGAGGAGACCATGGACGGATATGTTGGAATGAGAACAGGGAACTAAAATGGTTGGCCTCTGGGAAATTGTGCTTTAGGTGGACAGAGCAGAGTTGCTTGGCAAAGTGGTCCCCCAATTTATATTGCGTCACACCGTATAGTGGAAGCCTCATCAGGAGCACCAGATACAGTAGATGGCTCCAACAAATTAACAGCTGAAATTTTGCTTTAACTGGAAGGACTATTTGGGGCCCTGAAACATCAGGAAAGCATCAACAGTAGCTTGTCCTGGTCCACCAAAGTAAACTCCATGACCAAATAAGCTCACCAGCACCTCTCCTTCCCCCGAAGATTAAGAAAATACAGCATATCCCTATTGACCCTTTTCAATTTTAATAGTTGGACCAAATGGACTATCTACACTTTTTGCTGCCTCAGAAAAACAGCAACCATAATCATAAATGCCTTCCACCCTGGACATTTTCTCTTCTTCCCCCCCTGCCCCCACCATAGGGCAGAAGGTACAAAAGCCAGAAAGCATATACCGCCAGACTCAAGAATAGATTCTATCCTGCTGTTATAAGTCTATTGAATGGTATCTTGTAAGATAATATGAACTCTTGATGTCAGAGTCTACCTTATCGGGGCCTTGCACCTTTCTCTGAGCTGTTCTTTCCCTATAACTGCTTCTGTCTTCTGCATTCTGTCAGTATTTTCTTCATACTACCTTGATGTGCTGATATTGTGAAATAACCTCTTTGGATCGCATGCAAAACAATTATTTTCAGTAGTAACTGCAGAAGCAGTTGTACGATCAATTGGGTTGAGTATAATGTTCTCCTGAGGGGATTCTCATGGATTTCCTTAATGGAGAATGCCTATGCGTTTAACGTGGGGAAGCAGCCACTACATGGTCCTTGACAGTTTGCTGTCAGAATTCAGTGCCATGGAATGCAAGGTGATTTGGAACCCTTGACTTCTGCAGCCTTCCTCAGCCTTCACTGCTGTTATGATATGTTATCATCTTCTGCCAGCTCCATCTTCGGACTTGGTTGTATCAATCTTTGTAATCTCCCTGTTGACCATAGGTGACTCTACCAGGAGCTAAGTGATAGTTGGCTAAATTGCAGACAGCATTGCTCTCAGAATGTCAGGAACACTCAAGCCTCTCCGCAACAAGGTGACGATTGTCAGAGATACCTCAGTGCATGTGGCAACAGGAAACCATTTGCCAATTACAATGACAGACTTGAAAATTAAGAATTTAATTCTGTAATAGAAAGCATACATTGCTTCATTTAACTTGAGTGCCATCATAGATCAGGGAAAGGCATAAGTTTGAAATCCATAACCAGTGATTAGGAGAGACAATGTGTGATGCACAGTATTGTTGCTCTGAAAAAGTCTGTCATGCATAAGCAAGTTTTGTGAATTTCTAGACCTATGTTTTGTGGGTGAACACGTGCTTTCCATCTTTCTTAACACACAAGATTTAGCTTTCTACCGAACATACATGATAGCTGCATCAAAAGAAAATGACTTCTAGAAATGTGAAGTACTTTTGATTGGTAGACACAATTAGCATAAATGCTGCTTAAATCTGTTGGCTGGAACAATAATAGAAAGTCTGGTAAAGAGTTTGTGCTTTGAGAAAATGAATAGTACATAAGGGTTTGACAGGAATTATGTGCAACAGTTGCAATGGGAACCTTCCAGTCTGTGTGCTTCAACTCAGAGCCAAACTTTGTTTCAGTTGTAGAAAGTACAGAGCCTCTTTGTAGAGCCAATTAGTCCCCAAATAGAGGTGAGACATCTGGTGTAGAAGCATTGTACAAAACACTGAGGTGAGTGAGGAATTCTCCAATAGAGAATTGAGAAGTACCCTTTTTGCCCAGAATGTGGTGAGAATGTGGAGCTCGCGACCATAGGAAGTAGTTGAAGCAAATAATTTAGATGGAGGCTTGATGAACATGTGGAAGAGAATGGACAGAGCATTATGCTGATGTATTTAGACATTGTAAGAGGAGAGGAGGCTTAGCAGGGCAACAAATGACAGTGGGGTGGCTGGGCTGAGCAGCTGTTCTGGAATTATTGTTTCTATGTGATCTTATGTGAATGAACTACGTGGTTGTGTACGTATTCTTTGATCCACAGCATCTGCAGTTGTATTTTTGTGTGTGATGAGCATGCTTTATACAGCATATCCTCCACCTATAGTGACACAAGGAAAATAATTTCAAGGCTGGAGTAAAAACTAAACTGAATATTGAGTCATGATTAGTGACACAACATAGAGCCAAAACTGTAGTAAGGTGATACTGGCCAGTAGTATGTTAAAACAGTGACCATCTTCTGGCAAGACCCTGAAGATATTGATAGAGGAAGAATATTTCATTATGGTATAGGTGTTGGTTTATTATCATGTGTACCAAGATTCAGGGAAAATCTTTTGTTTGCATGCGATCCTGGCAGATTGTGCCAAACAAATACATGGGGCAGTATGGTAGCGCAGTGGTTAGCAAAATGCCTTACTGCATAGGTGACCCAGTTCAATTCCCACCACTGCCTGCAAGGAGCTTGTATGTTCTCCTCGTGGCTGCGTGGGTTTCCCCCAGGTGCTCCGGTTTCCTCCCACAGTCCAATAATGTACCGGTAGGTAGGTTGATTGGTCATTGTAAATCATCCCGTGATTTGGCATGGATTAAATTGTGTGATTGCTGAAGGGCTTGGCTTGGGTCTAATGTGCACTGTATCTCAATAAATTAAAAATAAATAAATCAAGGTGGAAAACAAAACCAAATGCAAGATACATCACAGTTATGGAGAAGGTGCAGTCCAGCGAAGCAAATAAAATGCAAGGTCATCAACAAAATGATTGGAAGATTAAGAATTCAGCTTTTAGCATATGAGAGGTTCATTCAAGAGATGGGGTGAAGGTGGGGCAATTGGTTTACAAGTAGATGCAGTGTGTAGTGAGACTGTGAGGAAGGATATGCAGATGATAGGGCAAAATTACAGTCAGTGGATGAGTTGAGGTGTAATATGGGGGCAAAATTGAAAAGGGTGACTGAAGGTAATACATTTGAATGCATGCAGAATACCGAATAAGGTAGATGATCTTACAGCGCAGTTAGAGATTAGCAGGTATGACATTGTGGGCATCACTGAGTCGTGGCTGAAAGGAAATCATAGTTGGGAGCTCGGCATCCAATTGTACATATTATATTGAAAGGACAGGCAGGTAGGCAGAGGGGTTGGGTGGCTCTGTTGGTAAAAATGAAGTCAAGTCCCTAGAGAGAAGTGATGTAGAATCCTTGTGGGTAGAATTAAGAAATTGCAAGCGTAAAAAGACTGACGGGAATTATATATACTGTATACCTCTGAACAACACCCAGGAAGAGGGGTACAAGTTACAATGGGAAATAGAAAAGGCACGTAAAATGGGCAATGTTATAGAATGGTCTAATTGTCCTATAAGATCTGCTTGTGTCTCTAGTGGTGTCACAACCACAGATTCGGGAGCACCGTAGATACGGCAATCGCACTTGTGAATATGCATGTGTCAGCTAATTATTATTTCATTGTGATAGTATTTAACTCCATTCTTTTCGTCAGTGTTTTTCGAGATCGCTGCCTATTTGCATTTAGTTCTGCCTGAGAAATTGGACTGTTGAGCCAACTGACTTTGAAGACTAGCAGTACTTCATTTCTGTTTAGTTGTTTTTTTCAGCCGCAATGTAGGCTTTATTTTCCATTTGAGAGTTTTAGCCAACAGTCCTGTTTGGCTTAGCAGTTATTGTTTTCTTTTCCCTCTGACACTGTTCGTGTTAAAGTCCGTGAACGATCAACTTGCTTCAGTGTCTCTCACTCCACACTTGGACCAAATCCGAACCGGGTGTCTAGTGGCATAAGAGGAGATGAAAAGCAATGGCCATATAATCAAAGGCACAGTTATACAGCCATTAATTATAGTTGCTGCATATGTCAACAAACCATCCACAAGGAAGATTGAAAGCCCTGAATGGAGTGGAAGTGCATTCAGTGCAAAAACATAACTGTTTTAGCATACTGCTAGAACAATATGAAAAAAATATATCAAGGATTCATAGACAGGCATCATGGCACAAGAATGTTAAAATCAAGTAGTAAAGTGATGTTCTGTAAGGCATCACACTGTGGATTTCAAACTCAGGTAGAAGAGCAAATACACTCTATGTTTGCACTCTTTGTCCTTCTGTGTCCGTGGAGTTATAAAGTAACTCCCAATAAAACTACAGATTACTAGCAATAACCTCTGTCTAATTGGCAAATCCCTTCAGTAAATTGGATCGATCCCATAGTCAATGTTATTTACACGCAGATAGATTTATCCAAACACAATGCAGTGTAAAAACACCCTTAGAATTGCCCAAGTAATGATAGATCGGATGATGCAAAAAAAACCTGAACTGTTTGTTCAAGCTGATAAAAATCCACCAACAACAGCCACAGGGAAGGGAAACCTACAAGTATTCATGGAAGTTTTCAAGACTGCCTTAACATAATGCAAAGTTTTTTTTTTAAAAAAAAGCCAATGTGCTTTAGCTCAAAAGGAAGTTATTTATTTAGGTTTGAGACTGGTTGAAAATAGACTGCAGCTGGTTAAAGAGGAAGCTGAGGTCATCACCTGGACCAGAAATTCTGCAGACCTTGCTGAGATCGATTCATTTCTAGGGATGATCCAACAATACTCTCAATATCTGCAATGTTCACGCCATTCAGCAATTATTAGAAGTCAGGCTGCATCAGTAGGGCAAAGACCAGTATTAAGTAAACATTCTAAGGACCAAATGTCATAATTCTGCTCTTATGTCTTATGGTTTTATGGTGTTATGGAGAGCTTATAGAAGTTTCTCAAATAATGAGAGGCATAGATACAGTAGTGTACTGTAGACAATCAGAAACTTTCAGAACCTTTTCCTCAAGGTAGAAAAGCCCAACACCAGAGAACATGATTTTAAGGTTGGGGGTTGGAAGGTTTAAAAGTTATGAGGGGCAAGTTTGTTTTGTGAAGAGAGTGAAAGGTGCCTGTAATGGGCTACCAAGAAAAGGTAAAGGGTTGAACATGAAGGGATCTGATACAAGATGAGAATGGACCACAGGAGAAAGGAAAGGAGGAAGGGCACCAGGGTGGCGGTGTTGATAGGAAGGTCAAGAGAAGAGAGATTGTAAGAGCAAGCCAGAGTGGGGAATTGAAGAAGAGGGTAGGGGAGAGAAGAAAAATACCAGAAGCTGGAGAAATGAATGTTTGTGGCATCATACTGGAGGCTACCCAGATGGAATATGAGGTGTTGCTCTACTAGCCTGAGAGTGGTCTTATCATGGCACTACATGAGACAGTGAAATGGGATGTTGGAATGGGAATGGGGATTGTAATTAAACTGGCTGTCAATTGGGAAATCCTGCTTGTTGCAGATGGAGCGAAAGTGTTTGAAAAAGTGATCCCCTATTCTATGTCAGGTCTCACCAAAGTAGAGGCGGTCAATTTGGGTGCACCTGAACCCAACAGAGTCACAGATGAAGTGTTCCCTCTCATGCTTGGGGCCTGAATGTAGACCATAAAACCCATAAGACACACGAGCATAATTTGCCATTCAGCCCATTGAGTCTACTCTGCCATTTCATCATGGCTAAAAACAGATCCAATTCAATCCCATACAACAGCCCTCTCACCACATCCTTTGATGCCCAACCAATCAGGAATCTATCAAATTCTACACTAAATATACCCATGGACTTGACCTCCACCACAATCTGTGGCAGAGCAATCCACAGATTCAACACTGTCTAAAAAAAATTCCTCCTTACTTCTGTTTTAAAAGGTTGCCCCTCAATTTTGAGGCTGTTCCCTCTAATTCTGGATACCCCCACCACAGGAAACATCCTATCCGCATCCACCCTATCTAGTCTTTTCAACGTTCAGTAGGTTTCAATGAGATCCCACAACCCCCCCCCCCGCATTTTTCTAAATTCCTGCGAGTGCAGGCCCAAAGCTGCCAAACACTCCTCACATGGTAACCCCTTCATTCCCAGAATCATCTTCATGATTCTCCTCTGGACTCTCTCCAATGACAATACATCCTTTCTGAGATAAGGTGCCTAAAGCTGTCGACAGTACTTCAAGTGTGACCTAACCAGTGTCTTATAAAGCTTCAGCATTATCTCCCTGTTTTTAGCTTCTATTCCCCTTGAAATAAATGTCAACATTGCATTTGCCTTCTTTGTCAAAGACTCAACTTGTAAATTAACCTTCTGGGAGTCTTGCAGGAGGACTCCTAAGTTCTTTTTAAACCTCTGATGTCAAAATTTTCTCTTCATTTAGATAGCAGTCTGCACTTCTGTTCCTTTCCCCAAAATGCATTATCATACATTTCCCAACACTGTATTCCATCTGCCACTTCTTTACCCCATTCTTCCAATCTGTCTAATTCCTGCTGAAATCACATTGCTTCCTCAGGACTACCTACCCTTCCACCTATCTGTGTAGCATCAACAAACCTTGCCCCAAAGCCATCAATTCAACTGTCTAAATCATCGACAAACAATTTGAAAGGCAGCTTTCCAATACTGAACTCTGAGGAGCACAATTAGTCACTGCAGCCAACCAGAAAAGGCCCCTTCAATCCCACTTGCTGCCTCCTGCCTGTCAGCCATTCCTCTATCCATGCCAGTGTCTCTCCTGTAACACCATGGGATTTTATCTTGTTAAGCAGCCTCATGTGACGCACTTTATCAAAAGCCTTCTGAAAATCTAAGTAAATGACATCCACTACATCTCCTTTGGCCACCCTGCTTGTTACTTCCTTGAAGAATTCTAACAGATTTGTCAGGCATGATTTCTTTTTACAGAAACCGTGTTGACTTTCACTTATTTTATCATCAGTCTCCAGGTACCCCAAAACCTCGCCCTTAATAATAGGCTTCAGCACATTCCCAACTACTGAGGTTAAGCTAACTGGCCTATAATTTCTTGTCTTTTGCCTTCCTCCCTTCTTAAACAGTGGAGTTAGCTTTGTAATTTTCCAGTCCTCTAGAACCATGCCAGAATCAAGTGATTCTTGAAAGATCATGACCAAAGCATTCATTATCTCGTCGGCAACCTCTTTCAGGACTCTACGATATTGTCCATCTGACCAAATGACTTATCCACCTTAAGACCTTTCAATTTGACTAGCACACTTTCCTTTGTAATAGCAAAGGCACTCATTCCTGCTCCCTGACTCAGACATTTAGCATACAGCCAGTGTCTTCCACAGTAAAAACTGAAACAAAATACTTAAGTTCATCTGCCATTTCTTTGTCCCCATTACTACCTCACCAGCAGCATTTTTCAGTGATCCAATATCAACTCTCACCTCCCTTTTACTCTTTATATAACCGAAAAATCTTTTGGTATCCTGTTTTATATTATTGCCTGGTCTGTCCTTGTATTTCATCTTTTCCCTTCTTCTAGCTTTCTTAGTTGCCCTTTGCTGGATTTTAAAAACTTCCCAAACATCTAATTTTCCATTCACTTTTGCTACCTTTTATGTCCTTTCCTCTTTTATGCAGTCTGTAACTTCCCTTGTCAGTCATGGTTGCCTAGCCCTGCCATTTGAGAACAACTTCTGTGGGACATATCTATCCTGCACTTTGTGAACTACTCCCAGAAACTTCAGCTATTTCTGCTCTGTCGTTATCCTCACCAGTATTCCCCTCCAATCCACCTGGGCAAGTTCCTCTCTCATGCCTTTATAATTCCCTTTAGTCAATTGCAATGCTGATACATGTGCCTTAAGCTTCTCCCTCTCAAACTGCAGCATGAATTCTATTATTATGAAGATTACCTTCTAAGGTTTCCTTTACATTAAGCTGACTGATTGGATCTGGGTTATTACACAACACCCAATCTAAGATAGCCTTTCCCCGAGTAGGCTCAAGCACAAGCTGCTCTAAAAAACTATCTTTTAGGCATTCAACAAATTCCCTCTTTTGCAAACCAACACCAACCTAATTTTCCCAATCCCCTTGCATATTGAAGTCCCCCATTACAATTGTGTCAATACTCTTACTACATGCACTTTCCAGCTTCCTTTGCAAACTCAACCCACAATTTTGCTCTTATTAGGATGTCTATATATGATTCCCATAATAGATACTTTACCCTTGCAGTTTCTTAACTCCACCCACAAAGATTTGACATTCTCTGACCCTTTGCCACATTTTTCTAAAGACATAATTCCATCTCTTACCAATAGAGCCACACCACTGCCTATGCCTTCCTGACTGTCCTTTTGATACAAAGTATATCCTTTGATGTTAAACTTCCAACTATGACCTTCTTTCAGCCACGATTCAGTGATGCCCGTAAGGTCATACTGACCAACTTCTAATTGCGCTATGAGTTCATCCACCTTAAATGCAACACCTTCAGTCCTGCATTCTTTGCCCTTATGAAATTTGCCTCTGTGGTATAACATCACTCTTTGCTCCATCTCCAGTTGTACTCAATCATTAACCTGTCCTTCCTTACATTCATATTACATAATCTACTTGTAAACCTGCTGGCTCATCCTCAGCTCTACCATACCTGTCCCCATCACCCCTGTCATACTGAGGTGAAAGAGGTGAATGGGCAGGTATATTTGTGACGAGAAAAGAATGGACAATGGAATCATGGAAGGGGCGATCCCAGCAAAAAGAGTGAGAAGGAGATAATGGTTTGTTTGGTGATAGGGTCCCATTGAAGATGGCAGAAATTGAGGAGAATGATATGCTGAATATGGCAGCTCATGGGGTGATAGGTGAGGATAAGAGGAACTCTATTTCTGTTAAGCTGGTGGCTGTGAGGACTAAGTCATTGGGTATATTTAAAGCAGTTTGATAGGTTCTTGATCAGAAAGAATGCCAAAGGTTATGGGGAGAAAGCAGGAGAATGGAGTTGAGATGGATAATAATGGAATAGGCAAGCAGGCTTAACGGGCCAAATGTCATAATTCTACCTTTATGTCTCTTGGTCTTATGGGGACCTGATAGAGGTTTTGACAATAATGAGGCATCAATAGTACCAATGATCAGAATCTTTTCCACAAGGTAGAACTGTCCAATTCCAGAGGACATGATTTAAAGTTTGGGGGGACGGGGGTTGGTTTAAAGCTATTGTGAGGGGCAAGTTGTCACAAGCCCACACATAGGGTTGTCATAAGGATGTTGTGTTGTACAATAGAAAGTTAGGCACATTGGCCCTCTACATCTATGCCATAGATGATGCCTATCTGTAGCAATCCCACTTGCCTGCATTAATGAAACTCATTAGGGGCAAGTTACACATCAAGAAAACCAGCCTCCCTTCCATGGACTCTGTCTAGACTTCTCACTGCCTTGGTAAAGCAGTCGATATAATCAAAGGCCACACCCCCCCCCATCCTAAACATTTGCTCTTCTATCCCTCCCTTCAGGCAGAAGATGCAAAAGCCTGGAAGTTCACACCACCTGGCTCAAGAAGAGCTTTTCTCCTGCTGTTACAAGGCTATTGAATGGATATCTCGTACAATAAGATGGACTGTTGACCTCACAATCTGTCTTATTTTGGCATTGCATTTAATTGTCTGCTTGCAGCACACTCTTTCTGTTCCTTTAACACTTTAATCTACATTCTGTTATTGCTTTTCCCTTGTACTATCTTGATGTACTGATGTGATGAAATAATCTTCATGGATGATATATGGATTTATGTTATTTATAATTTTTCATAAATTCTATCATGTTTCTTTACTTTCCAGTAAATGCCTGCAAGAAAACAAATCTCAAGGTAGTATACAGCGACACAAATGTACTTTAATAAATTTACTTTGAACTTTGAAAAATGTTCACTAAACCTCAGTACACACAATAATAAATAGGCAAGTAAATTTTTGTTGCAAATCTTTGGGATATGGAAAAAGACTCAGGGAAAACCCACATTATCAAAGGGATGATGTGGAAACACTGATGGACAACATGGGAGGTCAAGATTAAGCCTGGGTTCATAGAGCAGTGAGATACAACTCCATAGAATGCGTCAACATTCCACCCAGATTGCTTACCAAGTCAAGTAGAGATAGAGTACAGGTTCTTCCAGCCCAGCAATCCCACGCTGCCCAATTACACCCATGTGACCTCAACTTATTAATTTGTCTTTGAAATGTGGGAGGAAACTAGAGCATCCAGAGGAAACCCATGTACCCACAGGGAGAATGTACAGACTCCTTACAAGCAGTGGCAGGAATTCAACCCAAGTCGTTGGTGCTGTAAAAGCCTTACACCAACAGCCAACACTACCATGCTGTAAAATCATCTAAAGACACTCCTCCAGCCATGGAAATGGTCTACAAGACTAACCTAGTGGATACATGTTAGTAATTATAACAATGAGTGGACAAATTCTTCATACTTATTAACAACCATTCTAAATTGTTTGAATTAAAGCATCTGTGGTGCTGTGCTGCTACAGAGCAGAGAGTAAAATTGTTCTGTCTTTTCCACACAAATCATTTCAGAAATGTTCCATAGCTAGATCATATTTTTTTTCAGCAATTCATGAAGTGAAATAGAATTTTAATGAGCATGTTAGTTCTCCTTACCGTCCTGCTTCGAATGGGGAAGCAGACATGTTGGTACACACACTGAAGGAGGCACTGAAGAAACAGGAAGGTGAATTGAATGTCTCACCAGGGAACAGCTTTTCTCTTACGACACTCTCCACAGCAGAGTTTACCACTACTGAAATACTAATGAACAGCAGACTCAGAGCTCAATTGAATCTTCTTCAGATGACTCTAGAAGGTGGGCCGAACAAGAGGTAACTAAAGCAGGAGTACCATAATGCGAGATGCAAGAAGAGATTCAACTTGCACTAGGTTATTCCTATAAAGCAGCCTCCTATTAGGTTGGACATGGAGGTGTGACATCATGGAAATAACGGAAATAAATGGTCTAGGAATAATGTAAGTCAGGGGGAAATTCAATGGACAGAATAACCGGGTGAAGGAGGGGAAGGGGAAGGAGTGGCTCCACCTATCATCTACCAATGCATGCCTCACTCCTCCCTCTCACCTCCTTATACTGGCCATCTCCTCTCCACACCTTCAGTCCTGATCAAAAATATACAAGATTCAAGATTGCCTATTGTCATCCTTGAGTACATATGTGTAATGGAGAGTGAAATGATTGTTACCCTGGATCCAAAGCAGCAATAGTCACAACAATCATAAGATTCACAATTACAAAAAAAAGAAAAAAAAAGAAATGACAAAAAAAATGTGATTGAAGTCCCCAGCAATTATGAAGAGGCCGTCCAGATGCTTGTTTTGTAGAGAGCTGATGACATTATAAAACTCTCCCAGTGCGTCCTTGCTGTTAGTGCTTAGGGTGGCGGTGATGTAGACAGCGATGAGAACCACAACAGTGAACTCCCTGAGCAGGCAATGTGGATGGCATTCAACTGTATGACATCCAATTGCGACAAAACAGTAATTGCCCAGTAAAGAAATGACCGTCGTCCATCTCTTTGCCTCCACAGGTGCTGCTTGGCCTCTTGAGTTCCTCTGGCAGCTTGTTTGTATGCCAAGAGGTCAACTGGCCTGGGTTGCAACAGTGCTTGTAGAAAGTTGCAAAGAAGCAGTCTGAACCAATCCAAAGCATTCCACTCCCACCCCGCTTAACCTTCTCAGGTCTGATGTGTACTGACAGACTTTCTAGAGAAAGAGTGCATACACTTTACAAAGTTCTTCAGCACCCATAGAGTAATACAACAAAGAAATAGACCCTTTGGCCCAAATTATCCATGCTGGCTATGATTCCCATCCAAATTAATCCTATTTGCCTATATTTGGCCCGTATCCCTCTAAACCAGAGGTTCCTAACCTGGGGTCCATAGACCTTTTGCCTAATGATATTGGTCCATGGCATAAAAAAGGTTGGGAATGCTTTCTCTAAACCTTTCCTATCTACATACCTGTCCAAGTACTTTGTACTTTTAAATGTTGTTAATATACATATCTGCCTCAACTACTTCCTCTGGCAGCTAGTTCCATAGATGGGTCACATCTGAATGAAAGAGTTGCCCCTCAGGTTCTTATTATATCTCCCCCCCCCACCATACCTTCTAGTTCTTGATGCTCAATCCTGGACCAATGGCTGCGCTTTGACCCTATCTAAACCTCTCCTAGTTTTAAACAGCTCTGTAAGATTATCCTTCATTTAGCCACGCTCCAGTGAAAAATATCCCAAACTTCTCAACCCCTCTCCTTAACTCAATTCCACAGGACCTGGCAACACACACTGTTTCTGTACATCTTCAATTTACAAACAGTTCCAGTTGTGAACCCGACTTAGGAACGGAGCCCTGTCATAATCTGCCAAAAAGAGCAATTTGTCTGGGCAATACCAAAAAATAAATACATTTGTACAATTCAAAGAGGGAACTAGATGTGTATCTAAAAGAGATGACATTGTGTGGCTGTGAGGAAGCAATGGGGAAGTAGCTGGTTTGTGCTTTAACAATTCAATAAGGAACTGATGGCAAATTGACTTCCTTTCATATTTTACCCATTCTGCATTTCTGTGATTCCGTGAAAAGTGGCTTTTCAAATTTGAGAACTGGTGATGCACTTTTGTCCAAGAGTTATTTTTAGCAGAAATAGCAGTCACTGTTTACTCACTGAAGACTCAGCTTTTATTACTACTAATAGCTCAGAACCTAAAGGGCCAGTTATAATCAACCTACACTTTCAGTTAGACTTTAACACCACGCCCGCATCTTCAGTGCTCACTCCAACTGCACAGGGATCACACTGATGGTGACCCTCTCTGACAATGTCACCCTGCTGCCTGGATCTGACACTACTCTTCCTGGATGAGATGCACATCAGAAAGACGTCTCCAGGCATCATGGGCACACTACAGAGCAAGGGTCTGGCACTTTATCTATCCAGGCTTGATAAGAATCTTATCCATTCTCTCAGAGGGAAAATAACCTTGCAGGCTATGGATCTACAGGGTTCACTTCTATGCTAAGGTTTTTAAACTGTATCTGCATTTCATTGCACTTGTGTGCATAACAATAAACTCATCTTAACTTGATATAAAGTAGCCTCAAGTAACATTTTATAAAACATAGGACA
Organism: Hypanus sabinus; assembly: GCF_030144855.1. NCBI lineage: Eukaryota > Metazoa > Chordata > Chondrichthyes > Myliobatiformes > Dasyatidae > Hypanus > Hypanus sabinus. The sequence continues at coordinate 35,156,451 of NC_082711.1, read as the reverse complement.
GTACAGCTCAGTAATAAGCCCCTCAGCCCATGATGCAAACACGAGGAAATTTGCAGATGCTGGAAGTTCAAGCAACACAACAAAATGCTGGTGGAACACAGTAGGCCAAGCAGCATCTGTAGGAAGAAGCACAATCGATGTTTCGGGCCAAGACCCTTCATCAGGACTAACTGAAAGAAGAGATAGTAAGAGATTTGAAAGTGGGAGGGGGAGGGAGAGATCCGAAATGATAGAAGACCGGAGTGTGGGGGGGGGGGGGGGGGGGGAAGGGCGGATGAAGCCAAGAACTCAAAAGTTGAGTTGTACTGACCTCTACCTTGCCGAGGCACAGCGACAACTCCTGAGACCTCCTCTTATTTACCCTTCGATCATGACCCCACTAAGGAGCACCAGCCATTGTCTCCCACACTATCACCAACCATATCAGCTCTGGGGATCTCCCTTCCACTGCCACCAACCTCATAGTTCCCACAGTTCCCCTTTCTACCTCCTGCCCAAAATCCAAAAACCAGCCCTTCCAGGTAGACCCATTGTTTCAGCTTGGTCCTGCCCCACTGAACTCATTTCTGCATACCTCAACATTGTTTTATCCCCCTCTTGTTCAATCCCTTCCCACCTATGTTTGTGATGCTTCTCATGCTTTGAATTTTTTCAATGATTTTAAGTTTCCTGGCCCCCACTGCCTTATTTTCACCATGGATGTCCAGTCCTATATACCTCCATCCCCCACCAGTAAGTCTCAAAGCTCTCCACTTCTTTTTGAATTCCAGACCTAATCAGTTCCCCTCTACCACCACTCTCCTCCGTCTAGCGGAATTAGTCCTTACTCTTAATAATTTCTCCTTTGGCTCCTCCAACTTCCTCCAAACCAAAGGTTTGGGCACCCATATAGGAACATAGAAACATAGAAAATAGGTGCAGGAATAGGCCATTCGGCCCTTTGAGCCTGCACCACCATTCAGTATGATCATGGCTGATCATCCAACTCAGAACCCTCAGTACCTGCTTTCTCTCCATACCCCCTGATCCCTTTAGCCACAAGGACCATATCTAACTTCCTCTTAAATATAGCCACTGAACTGGCCTCAACTGTTTCCTGTGGCAGAGAATTCCACAGATTCACCACTTGCTGTGTGAAGAAGTTTTTCCTCATCTCAGTCCTAAAAGGCTTCCCCTTTATCCTTAAACTGTGACCCCTTGTTCTGGACTTCCCCAACATCAGAAACAATCTTCCTGCATCTAGCCTGTCCAATCCCTTTAGAATTTTATATGTTTCAATGAGATCCCCCCTCAATTTTCTAAATTCCAGTGAGTATATGCCTAGTTGATCCAGTCTTTCTTCATATGAAAGTCCTGTCATCCCAGGAATCAATCTGGTGAACCTTCTCTGTACTCCCTCTATGGCAAGAATGTCTTTCCTCAGATTAGGGGACCAAAACTGCACACAATATTCTAGGTGTGGTCTCACCAAGGCCTTGTACAACTGCAGTAGAACCTCCCTGCTCCTGTACTCAAATCCTTTTGCTATGAATGCCAACATACCATTTGCCTTTTTCACCGCCTGCTGTACCTGCATGCCCAGCTTCAATGACTGGTGTACAATGACACCCAGGTCTTGTTGCATCTCCCCTTTTCCTAATTGGCCACTGTTCAGATAATAATCTGTTTTCCTGTTCTTGCAACCAAAGTGGATAACCTCACATTTATCCACATTAAAATGCATCTGCCATGAATTTGCCCACTCACCTAACCTATCCAAGTCACTCTGAATCCTCTTAGCATCCTCCTCACAGCCACCACCGCCACCCAGCTTTGTGTCATCTGCAAACTTGGAGATGCTGCATTTAATTCCCTCGTCTAAATCATTAATATATATAGTAAACAACTGGGGTCCCAGCACTGAGCCTTGCGGTACCCCACTAGTCACTGCCTGCCATTCTGAAAAGGTCCCGTTTACTCCCACTCTTTGCTTCCTGTCTGCCAACCAATTCTCTATCCACATCAATACCATACCCCCAATACCATGTGCTTTACATTTGCACACTAATCTCCTGTGTGGGACCTTGTCAAAAGCCTTTTAAAAATCTAAAAATATCACATCCGCTGGTTCTCTCCTATCCACTCTACTAGTTACATCTTCAAAAAATTCTATAAGATTCGTCAGACATGATTTTCCTTTCACAAATCCATGCTGACTTTGTCCGATGATTTCACCTCTTTCCAAATGTGCTGTTATCACACCTTTGATAACAGACTAACATTTTCCCCACCAGCAATGTCAGACTAACCGGTCTATAATTCCCCGGTTTCTCTCTCCCTCCTTTTTTAAAAAGTGGGGTTACATTAGCCACCCTCTAATCCTCAGGAACTAATCCAGAATCTAAGGAGTTCTGAAAAATTATCACTAATGCATCCACTATTTCTTGGGCTACTTCCTTAAGCACTCTGGGATGCAGACCATCTGGCCCTGGGGATTTATCTGCCTTTAATCCCTTCAATTTACCTAACACCACTTCCCTACTAACATGCATTTCCCTCAGTTCCTCCATCTCACCAGACCCTCAGTCCCCTACTATTTCCGGAAGATTATTTATGTCCTCCTTAGTGAAGACAGAACCAAGGTAGTTATTCAATTGGTCTGCCATGTCTTTGTTCCCCAAGATCAATTCACCTGTTTCTGACTGTAAAGGACCTATATTTGTCTTGACCAATCTTTTTCTATTCATGTATCTATAAAAGCTTTTACAGTCAGTTTTTATGTTTCCGTCCAGCTTTCTCTCAATCTTTTTTCCCTTTCCTAATTAAGCCCTTTGTCCTCCTCTGCTGGTCTCTGAATTTCTCCCAGTCCTCAGGTTTGCCACTTTTTTTGCTAATTTATATGTTTCTTCTTTGGACTTGATACTATCCCTAATTTCCCTTGCCAGCCACAGGTGTACTACCTTCCCTGGTTTATACTTTTGCCAAACTGGGATGAACAATTGTTGTAGTTCATCCATGCAATCTTTAAATGCTTGCCATTGCATATCCACCGTCAACCCTTTGTAACATTTGCCAGTCTATCTTAGCTAATTCACGACTCATACCTTCAAAGTTGCCCTTCTTTAAGTTCAGAACCTTTGTTTCTGAATTAACTATGTCACTCTCCATCTTAATGAAGAATTCCACCATATTATGGTCACTCTTACCCAAGGGGCCTCGCACGACAAGATTGCTAACTAACCCTTCCTCGTTGCTCAATACCCAATCTAGAATGGCCTGGTCTCTAGTTGGTTCCTTGACATGTTGGTTCAGAAAACCATCCCACATACATTCCAAGAAATCCTCTTCCTCAGCACCCTTACCAATTTGGCTCACCCAATCTATATGTAGATTGAAATTACCCGTTATAACTACTGTTCCTTTATTGCATGGATTTCTAATTTCCTGTTTAATGCCTTCCCCAACCTCACTACTACTGTTAGGTGGCCTGTACACAACTCCCACCAGCGTTTTCTGCCCCTTAGTATTATGCAGCTCTACCCATATCGATTCCACATCCTCCAGGCTAATGCCCTTCCTTTCTATTGCATTAATCTCCTCTCTAACCAGCAATGCTACCCCACCTCCTTTTCTTTCCTGTCTATCCCTCCTGAATATTGAATATCCCTGGATGTTGCACTCCCATCCTTGGTCACCCTGGAGCCATGTCTCTGTGATCGCAACTATATCATATTCATTAGTAACTATCTGCACATTCAATTCATCCACCTTGTTATGAATGCTCCTCGCATTGACACACAAAACCTTCAGGCTTGTTTTTACAACACTCTTAGCCCTTATACAATTATGCTGAAAAGTGGCTCTTTTTGCTTTTTACCCTGGATTTGCCTGCCTGCTACTTTTACTTTTCACCTTACTACTTTTTGCTTCTACCCTCATTTTACACCCCTCTGTCTCTCTGCACTTGTTCCCATCCCCCTGCCACATTAGTTTAAAGCCTCCTGAACAGCAGTAGCAAATGCTCCCCCTAGGACATTGGTTCCATTCCATCCTAGGTGCAGACCGTCCTGTTTATACTGGTCCCACCTCCCCCAGAACTGGTTCCAATGCCCCAGAAATTTGAATCCCTCCCCCTTGCACCATTTTTCAAGCCACGTATTCATCTGAAATATCCTCCTATTTCTACTCTGACTAGCACATGGCACTGGTAGAAATCCAGAGATTATTACCTTTGTGGTCCTATGTTTTAGTTTATCTCCTAACTCCCTAAATTCACCTTGTAGGACCTCATCCCATTTTTTTACCTATATAGTTGGTACCTATGTGCACCACGACCACTGGCTGTTCACCCTCCCTTTCCAGAATGTCCTGCAGCCGCTCAGAGACATCCTTGACCCTTGCACCAGGGAGGCAACATACCATCCTGGAGTCTCATTTGCAGCCGCAGAAACGCCTATCTATTCCCCTTACAATCGAATCCCCTATCACTATAGCTCTTCCACTCCTTTCCTTCTCTCCTGTGCCACAGAGCCACCCATGGTGCAGTGAATTCAGCTACTGCTGCCTTCCCCTGATGAGACATCTCCCCCAACAGTGTCCAAAACAGTATATCTGTTTAGGAGGGAGACGACCTCAGGGGACTCCTGCACTACCTGCCTACTGCTACACTGTCTAGTGGCCACCCCTTCACTTTCTTCCTGTGTAGCCTTTACCTGCGGTGTGGCCAACTCACTAAACGTGCTATTCATGACTTTCTCAGCATCGCGGATGCTCCAGTATGAATCCAATCGCGGCTCCAGACACTCAATGCGGTCTGCCAGAAGCTGCAGTTGGACACACTTCCTGTACACATAGTCGTCAGGGTCACTGGAAGTATTCCTGATTTCCCACATGCTGCAGGATAAACAAACCATGGGGCTGATCTCAGCTGCCATGACCTATCCAATACTTGCCTCAACTTTTGAAACTTTCTCCTTTGAAAGGAACTTACCTGGCCTTACCTCACTTGGAGTGAAACTCGTCCTCAGCCTCTTCTCATCAAAACCTCTCAAGTCAAAGGCTCAAATCTCCACTGGGCAGCTCACTCACAGGCCACTCTGCTTGAGGTAACCCTCTATTTATTTGTTTGAGCTTTTCAAACTGCTTGGTCACCTGACCTCGATTGCCCAATCATCTGCTTTCTGCTGATTCTGAGCTATTCAAATCTTGATTGTCTAATCAACGGCTTTCTGCTGAGCTATTCAAATCTTGATTGACTTGATTGCACAGTCCAACTGCCAAAGCTGCCAGAATCTCTCGAATCAAAGCCTCAAATCTCCACTCCTTCACTGGCCCACTCACTCACTGGCTGCTTTCCACAGGCCAGTGAGGGTCCCAGTTATGCCTGCCTTGTTGTTGGCTTTGTGGAACAGTCATTGTTCCAAGTCTATACGGGTATCCGTCCCCCTCTTTTCCTTCGCTACATTGTTGACCGCATTGGTGCTGCCTCCTGCACGTATGCTGAGCTCGTCGACTTCATTAACTTTGCCTCCAACTTTCACCCTGCCCTCAAATTTACCTGGTCCATTTCCGACACCTCCCTCCCCTTTCTTGATCTTTCTGTCTCCATCTCTGAAGACGGCTTATCTACTGATATCTACCATAAGTCTACGGACTCTCACAGCTACCTGGACTATTCCTCTTCCCACCCTGTCTCTTGCAAAACTGCTATCCCCTTCTCACAATTCCTCCATCTCTGCCGCATCTGCTCTCAGGATGAGGCTTTTCATTCCAGGGCAAAGGAGATGTCTTCCTTTTTTTAAAGAAAGGGGTTTCCCTTCCTCCACCATCAACTCTGCTCTCGAACGCATCTCTCCCATTTCACGCACATCTGCTCTCACCCCATCCTCCTGCCACCCCACTCGGGATAGGGTTCCCCTTGTCCTCACCTACCACCCCATCAGCCTCCAGGTCCAATGTATAATCCTCCGTAACTTCCACCACCTCCAACGGGATCCCACTACCAAGCACATCTTTCCTTCCCCCCCACTTCTGCTTTCTGCAGGGATCGCTCCCTACGCGACTCCCTTGTCCACTCGTCCCCCCCATCCCTTCCCACCGATCTCCCTCCTGGCACTTATCCTTGTAAGAGAACAAGTGCTACACCTGCCCTTACTCTTCCTCCCTCACCACCTTTCAGGGCCCCAGACAGTCCTTCCAGGTGAGGAGACACTTCACCTGTGAGTTGGCTGGTGTGATATACTACGTCCGGTGCTCCTGATGTGGCCTTTTGTCTATTGGTGATACCCGACGCAGACTAGGAGACCGTTTCGCTGAAAACCTATGCTCTGTCCACCAGAGAAAGCAGGATCTCTCAGTGGCCACACATTTTAATTCCATGTCCCATTCCCATTCTCATTCTGATATGTCCATCCATGGCCTCCTCTACTGTCAAGATGAAGCCACACTCAGGTTGGAGGAACAACACCTTATATACCATCTGGGTAGCCTCTAACCTGATGGCATGAACATTGATTTCTCTAACTTCCGTTAATGCCCCTCCTCCCCTTCTCACTCCATCCCTTATTTATTTATTTATTTATTTATCTATCTATCTATCTATCTATCTATTCATTTATGTATTTATTCCCCCCCCCCTTTTTTTCTCTCTGCCACTCTCACAGTCACTCCTTGCCTGCTCTCCATTTTCCTCTGGTGCTCCCTTCCCCCTTTCTTTCTCCCTAGGCCTCCCGTCCCATGATCCTTTCCCTTCTCCAGCTATGTATCCCTTTTGCCAACCAGCTTTCGAGCTCTTACCTTCATCCCTCCCCCTCTTGTCTTCTCCTATCATTTCGGATCTCTCCCTCGCCCTCCCACTTTCAAATCTCTTACTATCTCATCTTTCAGTTAGTCCTGCCGAAGGGTCACAGCCCGAAACATCAACAGTGCTTTTCCCTATAGTTGCTGCCTGACCTGCTGCGTTCCACCAGCATTTTGTGGGTGTTCCTCAGCCTGTAACATTGTGCTGAACTAATCAAACTAATAATTGGTATTGGTTTATTATCGTCACATGTTACCAAGATATAGTGTTCATGCAGATCAAATCATTACACAGAGCACTGAGCTAGAAACAGGTAAAACAGTAACAGTGTAGAATAAAGTGTAAATGCTACTGAAAAGTACGAGGCAGGTAAATGATAAAATGCTGGATTATAAGAAGGTTCATTGTGAAGTCAGGAGCCCACCTTATCATACAAGAACTCCATTCAAGAATCTGATAACAGCAAGTCAGAAGCTGTCCTTAAGCCTGGTGGCAGGTGCTTTCAGATCTTTTTATCCTCAGCCTGATGGGAGAAGAGAGATATGAATGTCCAGGATGGGTGGGATCTTTGATTTATGCTAAGGCAATAAGAAGTAAAGACAGAGTCCATAGGTCAGTCCCCATGCTGAGCCACGTCCACAGCTCTCTGAAGTCTTGTGGGGTCAAGTGCAGGGCAGTTGCCAATCCAAGTTGTTATGCATCCAGCCATAAACATTTTGATGGTGAATCAATAAAAATTGGCAAGAGTCTATTAGGCCAACTAGCTAATCCTTTTTGTTTGTACGCCGTCCATATCCCTCCATTCTCTGCATATTTAGGTGTCTATCTAAGAGCCTCTTCATCCTCTATATAGTATTTGTCTCCACTGCCACTGCTGGCAATGTATTCCCAGCACCCACCAGTCTCTGTGTTAATAAACTCACCCAGCATGTATCCTCTAAACTTTCCTACTGTCAACTTTAAATATATGTTCTCTACTATTAGACGTTACAAGCTTGGGGAAAAGATGCTGCCTGTCAACTGTATCCACAATACTGTGCAAAAGCCAAAGATTGAGTGCCAAAGATTTTTGCACAGTATTCTACATGTGGAGTGGAGAGCAAGTTTGTAATTCTAATGTTGGGGATGGTGAGAGTGAGGTTCCACAACAGGGGTGTGCGACAGGTGACAGAGAAGGAGTACTGGGGCAGGGGGTGAACGGGTCCAGACACATCTAGGCAAGGTCATTTGATTAAAACAGTTGGTTTATTGATCATTACAGAATATTCTCTCTGGTGCTTTCTACTTTCTTCCAGCTGTCTTTCCATTTTCCTTTCTCTGTCCCCTTCCCACTCTCAGCCCACAACAGAGACCCATATCAGAATCACATTTATCATCACTCACATATGTCTTGAAAATTTTTTTGCAGCAGCAGTACAGTGCAGTGCATAAAATTATTACACCACTATGCAAAAGACTTAGGAACCCTAGCTATATATATGTGCCTAAGACTTTTGCAAAGTACTGTATGTAATTTTTTAAAACTTTTATCAAGTTTCTCCTCAACGTCTGCTCCAAAGAAAACAACCAATATTTGTTCTGCCTCACCTTATAGCACGTTCCTCCTATTCCAAGTAGCATCAATAAACCTCTTTAACGTCTTTCCAAAGCCTCCAGTTCCCTATCAATGCAACCAGAAGTGAATTGTAAAATTCCTGATGCATTTTAATAACAACTTTATAAAACTATACTTAACTTCTTGACACTTGAAATCAGTGCTTCAAATAATAAAGGCAAGCATGATATATACTGTCTTTCCCAGCCTCTCAACTTGTGTGGTCACTTTCAAGGAGCTGTGGACTTAGACCTCAAAATCTCTCTGTGCAGCAAATGCTTGCTTTGCTGCAAGCATTTGGTTACCGAGTTATAGGAAAGATGTCGAGTACAGAGGAGATTTACCAGAAAGTTACCTGGGTTTCAGCACCTAAGTTACAGAGAAAGGTTGAACAAGTTAGGTCTTTATTCTTTGGAGTGTAGAAGGTTGAGGGGGGACTTAATAGAGGTATTTAAAATTATGAGGGGGATAGATAGAGTTGACGTGGATAGGCTTTTTCCATTGAGAGTAGGGGAGATTCAAACAAGAGGACATGAGTTGAGAGTTAGGAGGCAAAAGTTTAGGGGTAACACGAGGAGAAACTTCTTTACTCAGAGAGTGGTAGCTGTGTGGAACGAGCTTCCAGTAAAAGTGGTAGAGGCAGGTTCAATATTGTCATTTAAAGTAAAACTGGATAGGTATATGGACAGGAAAGGAATGGAGGGTTGTGGGCTGAGAGCAGGTCAGTGGGACTAGGTCAGAGTAAGCATTCAGCATGGAATAGAAGGGCTGAGATGGCCTGTTTCCATGCTGTAATTGTTATATGGTTAAGGATCCTGACATTAACAGCACGTCCATGCTGGTGGTGTAATAGCATCTGCACCCGGACTTTGGCTGAGAGGTCCTGTGTTCAAATCCAGATGGCTTCTTGAATGAGTTCCACTCGTGGTGGGATGAGCGTTGAGCTAGCACTAAGCCTCATGAAACAGCCAAGTATGAAAGAAATGTCGAAGTTGCCACCCGATGTGCTGAATGAGGCATGGGAGGAACTTTACCTTACTTAAATTGCTACTTTCACTTTACATTTGATTTTCAAAAGTGCAAAACTTCACATTTACCTCGATTAAATTCCATCTGCCATTTCTTCCCTATATATGTAACTGATCCATATCCCACTGTATCCATTGGCAATTTTCAATCCTATCCAAAGTGCCACTAATCTTTTTATCATCTGCAAACTTAAGAACCCATCTATCCAAGTTTTCATCCAAGTCATTTATATATATATCGTAAACAGCAGAGGGCCCTTTATAGATCTCTGAGGAACACTACTAGTCACAAGCTAGAATAAGACCCATCGACCACTACCCTTTACCCTCAATGGGTGGGTAAATTCTGTATCCAAGTAGCCAGGATACCAGAATCACACATATTCATCCTAGTTTACCAAGAACACCTTACTAAAATCCATATATGCAACATCCACTGCACTACCTTTGTCAATTTTTCTGCACTCCTCTCACAGTGGAAGTCAAGATTATCCTCATTCTACCAATATTGATGACATGTCCTGGAGCTAAAACATTAACCGTGTTTGGATCTGGAGATAATATTGCCCAGAAGGTTCTTCAAAAGTCAAGAATCAGGCACAAATCTTATGGTTTCAGCCACTTTATTTGATGTTCATACAAAAGAATAGCAGTGAGTAGCAGCAGGAAACAGCAAGCGAGAAGTAATGAGAAAAGACAAAGAAGAAAATAAAAGTTAGCTTGCATTTGGTCTTTCTACAGCAAACCAGTTCAGGCTGAATAGATAAGGATCAGGACAGTCTGGGAAACAGCAAGACTGCAAGTGTAGAACCAACAAATATACAAATTACTGAAAATCCACAGCACATTTGCAAGCAAACATGATTATACAAGCACAGGGAATGTTAAATTGCAAGAAAAATAGCACCATGGACCTTATTCCAATTGTTCCTCCTTCTATAGATACTGTCTGATCTGCTGAGTGCTTCTAGTTCTTTCTACCTTTTAACAGATTTCCAGCATATGTAGTTTTTGATGATCTGTCTCCCTTACATTCAACTCACTAGACTCAAGATCATTCCAGCCTGCAACAGCTGCAATTTTCCCCATATCACACTGGGAAACCATTGAGCCACTCCACAAAAATAAGACTTCATCTGCTTCTCTGTCAGTCTGGCAAAACAGAGAACAACCACTGACATCTACTGACATTGCAGACTTTTGCCAAACACTGCCACAACATAGACTTCACGGACATTCCTCTGCTAAGTTCAGTGAACAGGTGACATCCTTTCCACAGATAATATGGTCCATCCCTCCCAGAATCAGAATCAGGTTCAATATCACCAGTATATATCATGGAATTTGTTACCTTTATGGCAACATTACAATGCAATGCATATTAATAGAGGGACAAAGCTGTGAACTACAGTAAGTAAGTAAGTAATGTTCCGGTTACAGATAAAGTTCAGTGCAGGCAGACAATAAGGAGCAAGGCCATGACCTTGTAGGTAGTGAAGTCAGGAGTCCATTATATTGTACAGTCTTATTAAAGTAGACAGAATCTTTCCTTGAGCCTTGTTGTATGAGCATTCTGGCTTTTGTAAATTCTGCTTGATGGGAGGTGAGAGAAGAGAGAATATCCCTGGAGGGTGGAGTCTTTGATTATGCTGGCAACAAGAAATTAGACAGCATCGAAAGAGAGGAGGCTTATTTCCATGATGTGCTGTGCTGTGTACGCAATGTTCGGCAGGTTTTTGTGACTCAAGCAGAGCAGTTGCCACACTACGCTGTGATGCACACAGATATAATGTTTTCTAAAGACCATCAATATAAATTGGCGAGGATGAAGGGGGACACTAGCCTGCTATGGATGTAGCGAAATTGTTGAAGTTTCTTTGGCCGTGACATCTACTTGGTTGGGCTGGGATAGGCTAAAGGTGCACACTCCTATAAACTTGAAGCTCTCACTGGGGAGCCTGACACTGCTTTAGAAATTGTGCTATCTTTTCAGAGCCTCTTTAAAAAAAAAGCACTAGGGAACGTAACATGAGAAATATGTGGTAGATGAATCTGAGACTTCTATTCTGTAAAGAAAATGTCCAGCCTGCTCTGTCTCACAGAGATTAATTTAGATCATGCAGAGAGTTGCTCTTTGATCTCCTCATTGTTTTGACAGTTTGAGGTTTGTACCTTTCCATGCTGTGTGTGCTGTGGTTTAGGAAGTTACATTTTATTGAATAAGTAGAAAAGGGTTTGTTCCCATGCACAAGACTGCCTGTGGAGTTAATAGTGTTCTAATGGATTTTAAAATGTTAAAATTGTTCTGTATTTATATGGCTCTTTAAGCATTTATGTTGATGTTTTGTTAACAGGGGCAAAGAGTTTAATCGATTTTAAATGTGCTTTGGATGAGATTAAAGGAAGTATTTCAAGCTCTGTAAATGGGAAATGTCTTTGAATTTAAAGTACATGGAAATGAGTGCTGCCTAACTGACCAGAACAAGCAGAAAATGAGATGTGCCTAATTTAAGGGACATTTTATTGTGAAGGAAAAGATTATGTAGAGTAATTCAAATTAAATTAATTCAGCAAAAGTAATATTTTGTCTTCCCATTGCAATGAAGAAGCCCAGACTGTCAGGATTGCTCCCAAAAGTACTTTCACCAAAGTACACTATTCCTTCTAGAAATCCACTAAGACTTGTGGAAAATAGAGGTTATTTTAAATCTTAAATGAGATCTAGAGTTTCTAGGTAAGACCAGCATCTCCAGGGCCTGAAGTAGATGTAGGAGTACAGTTCACACACTAACTAATCTAAAGTAAGACTACCCAACAATGCTAACTACTGAGTGCTTGTGCAGAAATGACAATACCTGTCAATCTACCCCTACACCAAATTTTATGTGACTATGGAGATTTTTCTTTGCATCTCATGTAGCAGGGTGCATATTTCAGACCACAGCCCTGAACTAAAAGCAGGCATAAAGCTTAGCAGAACCACATATATTATGAAGAGGATAGTGATATGTTACAGGAAGATATAAACAGTCTCGTAGAATAGTCAGATGAAGTTTAATGTGGGGATATGCGAGGGTATTTATTTTGAATGGAGGAATGATGTGAGCAATAGAAATGCTCTGAGAATAAGCTGGGAAATCCTAGGCTACTGAGCCCTACTCAGTAGTGGATAAATTATTGGAAGCTATTCTAAGAGACTGGATATATAAGTATTTGGATAGAGAGCGACTGATTGATAGTCAATATAGGTAGGTAATGTCTAACCATTCTTAGTGAGTTTTTCAAAGTGGTTACCAGGAAATTTAATGAAGGAAAGGCAGTTGAAAGGCATGGACTTAAGAAAGTCCTTTGACAAGGTCACGCGTAGGAGGTGGATCAAGACAGTTTGGTTCCTTGATTTTCAGGATGCAGTAGCAAATTAGCTGTGTGGGAGAAACTAGAGAGTGGCCGTAGATGGTTTCCTCTCTAGCTGGAGGCCTGTGACTGGTGGTGTGCCATTGGGATTGTGCTGGGTCCATTTTGTCTGTCATGTATATCAATGATCTGGACGATAATGTGGCAAACCGGATCAGCATATTTGCAGATGACACCAAGATTAGGGATGTAGTGGATAAATGAAGAAGACTATCAAAGCTTGCAGCAGGATCTGCACCAGCTAGAAAAACAGATTGCAAAATGGCAGATGGAACTTGATGCAGACAAGCGTAACGTGTTCAATTTCAAGTTTAATCATCATTCAACTCTCCATGAATGCAGCCAAACAAAATATCTTTCTTCTGGAGCCTAGAAGCAAAACATAGTACTACTAAAAGTCCTACACAGCACAAGGCACATATAGCACATACAAGACGGCAATACACATACAGTCACACAACTAAAATATAAAATATAATAATAACATGTTGGACTTGGAAGGACAAACCAGGGTTGGATAAGTGTAAGCATGGTAAGAGTATGGAGGGATGTGTCCAAATGCAGGTCAATAGGATTAGACAGGATACGAGAATGATTCCAGGAATGAGAGGGTTACCGTATGAGGAATGTCCTGCAGCTCTTGAGCTGAATTCCCTAGAATTCCCTGGATCTCATAGAAACATTCCAAATGTTAAAAGGCCTGAACAGATTAGAAATGGCAAAATTATTTTCCCATGGTAGGGGAGTCTAGGACAAGAGGGCATGACTTCAGAATTGAAGGACGTTCATTTAGAACAGTGATGTGGAGAAATTACTTTAGTCAGAGGGTGGTAGATCTGTGGAATTTGTTGCCATGAGTGTCTGTGGAGGCCAAGTCATTGGGTGCATTTAAGGCAAAGATGGATGTTTTCATTAGCAAGGGCATCAAAGGGTATGGGGAGAAGGCAGGAGAATGGGGATGACTGGAAGAATTGGATCAGCCATGACTGAATCGCGGAGCAGACATATGGGCCAAATGGCCTACTACTGCTCCTATATCTTATGGTCTTATGGTGTTATGGATAAAGCTCAGAGCAGACAGCTTATTTCGAGAGCTAGGTGTTAGAGATTAAAAGGCCTATCCAATGGTGCTGACTGAGCATAGTTACAACCTCACTTTTGGAGTTGTTGGACTGAGGGAGAACATTGACTTGCCTTGTTTATAGTTCCTGTGAATTTGAAAGAGTTGTGTGAATCACCACCAATGGCATCTCTCCAGTGCTTTGAGATGCCTGCTGCAGGTAATCTTGGTGAGCAGAACATTCGTGAAGGAAGTGATCACCAGCTGACTGGTAAATCATGAATTTTCAGCTTGGTCTGAGGTCCTGTTCTTCAAACACACTTTCCCTCAGTTATTTGCCTTCTACGTCAGCCTTCACCTAGAGGTAGCTCCTGAGATGGGAGAGTTTCAACTAACTCTGTTTCTTTTTCTAAAGATGTTACCACACCAGCTGATCGCTTTCAGCATTCTCTATTCTTACTTTGATTTTCCGCTATCTTCGGCTTTTTTACTGTTATTGTCAATTAATCTGTAGGATCTTGAAGAGAGAGCACTGGAGGTTTCTCTGCAGTGCTCTGTTATGTCGTAACCTATGAAACATCTGGATTTGTCAGCTGCCAAAGTCTGGGGAAGACAACCTCTGGCCCTGCCAAATGTGTGAGATTGAGGTGCGAGCCCACCACGGAACCCCCGTTGGCGTGGATGCTGCATGATTTGTTACCCTGATACAAATCAGTACCACAAAGTAACAGACTGTACACCACATACAATTGTACGATTTAGCTTTATAATTCTTAATTTGACTAAAGAGTCAGTAAAAAAAAGCAAAAAAGGGAAAAGGGCCGATTTTAACGAAACAGTCTAATATGCACAAGTTGGGGGTCACGGATTCCCCTTCGCCGGTCCTCCTTCGATCTACCCGGCCTTCGTCGGATCATGGCCCCGCTCCAGGTCGAGTCACGCGACCTCTTCTCTCCAGTTCCTTCTCCCTTCGTCTCCCGCTGAACCAAAGACCCAGCTGAGACACCGGTGGCCTAATTCTGCTCCTACCTCTTATGGTCTTACTTTTCAGCATTGATTAGATAGGCTGTTGAGCCTCTTACTCTGCTGTAGTATTCTATGACTCTAATTGACTGACCTAAAAGTGGTGCAGAAGTAGAAAGAAATGGGTATGAGTGGACTATTCACAGACTGTGGCAGGGGAGATTGAGAGAAGTTAATAATGATGATACAGTATGTAGTTCTGGGCTCTATCAACAAATGCATGGAAGCAAGGAAGTTATGCAGAACTTTATTATCACTGGCTTGGCCTCAGCTGAGGTATTGTGTTCAAATCTGGTGAACAAATTATAGGAAGGAGGTGGAGGAACTGCACAGGCTCAAAAAAGATTCATGAGAATGGTCCCTTGGATGTGGAATGACATTTACAAGGATTGAATAGAGAGGCTCGGACTGTTTTGTTTTGAATAGAAGAGAAAGCTGTGGCAGAACTGACAGAGGTATAAAAATGATGCTGGGTATGGCCAAGAGGCTTGAGGGAAGCAGTTCCTAAAGGTGAAAGGATCAAGGGCAAAAAAATGGAAAGAGAATTACTGGAGATGTAAGGGAAAAAAGTGTTGGAATCTGGAATGTGTTACCTGCAGAACTGGTGGAGGTAGATTCAATTGTCATTATGGCATTCAACAGGGAGTTGGAAAATATATAATAAGGAAACATTTGTAAAGCTCTGGTAAAGATGCTGGCACTAGTGAGCTGTTCAGGTGAAAAGAATTTGTGAACTCTATAGCTCAAATGCTGATTTTCTAAGCCATGAGTATTTTGTAATTCTGTGAACCAATGAAATATTTGTGTTACAAACATAGCCAATTACTGATGCCCCAAATATGCCAATCATCAGAGACCCACTGGACCAGAACTACACCAGCACAATTGCCTTGTGAAACTGTGTCATACTGATTAATGACAGGGAAATGAAAACAACGCTTGTGCCAAACAATTTATCAGTCATCGTACTTGAGTGTAGCTTTACTCTTCACCAAAGGAAGGACATGTTTGATATGGATTTATTTAAACTGGGGAAAAAGCTCACAAGACAGTTTCCAATCTCAAACAAGAACTTAGCAGGCCAGGCAGCATCTATGGAAAAGAGTGCAGTCGACGTTTCAGACTGAGACCTTCTGCAGGACTGGAGGAGAAAAAAGATGAGCAGTCAGAGTTAGAAAGTTGATTAGTGAAAGAGATACAGGGCCGGAGAAGGGAAAATCTAATAGGAGAGAACAGAAGGCTATGGAAGAGAAAAAAGGGGGAGGAGCACTAGAGAGAGGCAATGGGCAGGCAAGGAGATAAGGTAAGAGAGAGAAAAGGGGATGGGGAATAGTGAAGGAGATGGGGACATTACTGGAAGTTTGATTATCGATGTTCATGCCATCAGCTTGGAGGCTACCTAGCTAGAATATAAGATGTTGTACTTCCAACCTGAGAATGGCCTCATTGCGACCCTGTAAGAGGCTATGGATTGACATGTTGAAATGGGAATAGGAAGTGGAATTAAAATGGATGGCACTGGGAGATCCTACTTTTTCTTGCTGATGGAGTGTAGGTGCTCGGCAAAGTGGTCTCCCAATCTACATCAGGCCTCAACTGATACGTAGGAGGCCACACCAGGAGTGCTGGATACAGTAGTTGACCCCAACAGCCAAGGTGGTGTCACCTCACCTGGAAGGACTGTTTGGGACCCTGAATGATAGTGAAGGAGGAGGTGTAGGGGCAAGTGTATCACTTGTTCCGTTTGCAAGGATGTGCCCAGAAGGAGATCAGAGGGGAGGGACGAATGGACAAGGGAGCCATGTGGGGAGCAATCCCTGTGGAGGGGAGGGAAAGATGTAATTAGTGGTGGGATCCCATTAGATGTGGAAGAAGTTATGGAGAATTATGTGCTGGACATGGAGGCTGTTAGGGTGGTAGGTGAGGGCAAGAGGAACCCTTTCCCTGGTGGGCTGGCAGGAGGATGGGATAGGGGCAGACATGTGCGAAATGGAAGAGATGTAGTTCAGGATAATGCTGATGGTGGACAAAGGGAAGCCCCTTTCTTTGAAGAAGGAGGACATCTCGTTCGTTCTGCAATGAAAAGCCTCATCCTGAAAGCAGATGCAGCAGAGACAGAGGAATTGAGAGAAGGGAGTGGTGTCTTTACAAGTAACAAGGTGGGAAGAAGTCTAGTCCTGGTAGCTGTCAGAGTCAGTGGGTTTATTATAGACATCAGCAGATAAACTGTCTCCAGAGACAGACAGAGAGATCGAGAAAGGGGAGGGATGTGTCAGAAATGAACCACATAAACTTGATGGCAGGGTGGAAGTTGGAGGCAAAGTTGATGAAGTCAATGAGTTGGCATGGGTACAGGAAGCAGCACTAATGCATTTGTCAATTTAGCATAGGAAAAGAGGGGGAGAGACAGCAGTGTAGGCTTGGAACTTCTGTAGTCAACAAAAAGGCAGGCATAGCTGGGACCCACACGAGTACCCATAGCTGCACCTTATGTTTGAAGGAAGTGGGATGACCCAAAGGAGAAATTATTGAGAGCGAGGACATGTCGCTAGATGAAGGAGAGTGGTGTTTGGGGGGGGGGGGGGGGGAGCTGGTTGGGTCTCTTTCCACTTCTTTTTTTCTATGTCTCTTTATGAGAGTAGGAGCAATATCTTAAAGATGTTCCTCAAATTACCAGAAATAAGAAAAGATTTGAAGGCTGAAGTTGTCCAAACAATTGATAACTATGTTCTACTCTAAGGGATTATTTGATATAGGACATTATTCAGAAGCTGTCCAGGAAAGTTACAGCCATTTAATATAGACAAGTACTAGTCTTCAATTTAAAACAAGGATAGCTGAATGAATATGCACCATTGTCTGCTGAGAACTATTTTTCAAGGAGTGGTAAAAGGTTTTGTGTGACTGGATTCTCAATAAAGGTGTTTGAATATGCAGAGGCATTCTTGTCAATTGAGATGTGCACATGTTGTAAATGTGAAATTCCACTGTGCCTTATGTCTGCAACTAGAAAGCTGAAGCAAACTGTAATTGTAATTAGTGAAACCAGATTTACTCATCTGCTGTTAAGTTTCCACTAAAAAAAGAGTATAAAAACATATTAAGACCATAAGACCATAAAACATAGGAGCAGAATTAGGCCATTCTGCTCATCGAGTCTGCTCTGCCATTCTTTTGTGGTTGATTTACTATCCCTCTCAACCCTATTCTCCTGCCTTCTCCCAGTAACCTTGGTCACCCTTACTACTCAAAAATCTATCAACCTCCGCTTTAAATATAATGAATGACTTTGTCTTCACAGCCACTTGTGGCAATAAATTCCGCAGATTTGTCACCCTCTGGCTAAAGAAATTCCTCCTTGGGTCGTCCTTATATTCTGAGGCTATGTCCTCTGTTCTTGGACTCCCCCACCACATGAAGCATCCTCTCCATGGCCACTCTATCTAATTTTTCAATTTTTGATAGGTTTCAATGTGTTGAATGAAGACCTTTAGCATCTACATCTTCAGTTCCTTTAATGTGGATGTCTATGTATATGGATTTTAGAGTATTGATCTTCCGAGCATTACTTATCCTTTTGTATCCAATCATTGATTAAGTAGTTTTGAAATATATAAACTAGTGTGGTCAAAGAAAGAATACATCAGATCTTTGTTTCAGTTTTCAGAACCTTTGAAAACAATTCCATAAAAGTTATAGAATGAATTGTAAATATTCAACTTCTTCAGCTGTTCTTTCCTTTCAAGAACTTCCATTTATTTAATTCTAATTTTTATTGGATGCAGATGTCACCAGCAAGTCTGACATTTATTGTCCATCCTTGAATTTTCTTCTAGTGATGGTGAGCTGCCAGTTTGAATCACCAAAGTTCTTTTGATGAAGGTACCCCCGTAATATTTTTCCCATTTTTTTAGAAACAGTAACATTGATGAATGGCAATATGTTGTCATTTCAGGATGTGAGGTGATCAGGTAGGGAACGTGCCAGCGTTGATGTTCCCATGAGCTGGTTGCCCATGTCATACTTGGTGGTAGGGGTCGTGGGCTTGTGTTGTTCTCAGAGTTCTTGTGCACATCATACGCCGGGTGTGAACACTTAGAGTAAGGTGAGAGTAAGGTGTCTATCATATTGGCTCCTTTGTCCTGGACAGTGTCAAATTTCTTGAGGTAATTGTCCTATCACTTCGCTAATGTTTCAAGAGGAAGAAAAAGCTATTCATTTGCGAAAGTACGCTCAGTGATCATTTTACACCTGTACATTGCTCATTAATGCAAATATCTAAACAGCAACTCAACACATGCAGACATTGTCAAGAGGTTCACTTATTGTTCAGACTAAACATCAGAATGGACAAGAAAAGTGACTTTGAACATGGAATGATTGTTGGTGCCAGATGGGGTGTTTTGAGCATCTCAGAAAGTGCTGATCTCCTGGGACTTCCACACACAACAGTCTTTAGAGACTACAGAGACTGTAGCAAAAAACAAAAAAAAAAAATTCAGTGAGTAGCAGCTCTGTGAGCAAAAATGCCTGGTTAATGAGTAATGTCTGAAGAGAATGGTCAGTCTGGTTCAAGCTGACAGGAAGGCGACAGTAACTCAAATAACCGCACACTACAACAGTGGGGTCCAGAACATCTTTGAATGCACAACATATTGAACATTGAAGTGGATGAACTACAGCAGCAGAAGACCACGAGGATACATGGTCATAATTTTTTAGGTATTCAATTAATCAGTTAGATTAGATTCACAATGAAGCTGTGTTCATAAAATAAGCCCAGAGGTCATAGAATACCAATTGATAAAAAAAAATATGGCTCCGAGACATTGTGGACCCTTCATCACCATTTGTTCTCCTTCATTGTCAATACAGAATCAACATCTGATTTCGACTTTGGGATGAGAAAGTTTCAAGGATGAACTAGTACAAAGAGCCATATCATTGTGCAATCATACAGTGCCTGACTATAACATGTAGTCCAGGTATTGAATTAATTCATGCCAAATTTAATTCTCTATTATAGGAGTAGGAACTTCTTCTTGCAGAGGATGGGGGAGGCTAACTCATGAGCCCTATTTAAAGAGGAAGTGTTAGTTATTTATTTGAAAGATGAGGAAATTAAGGGCTATGACTATTATGTTTTGTAACTCCAAATAATAAAACTTAATTGAAAGAAAAAGTTGGGAGCCCAGGAGAATATGTACGTTTCATTTTTTACATTAGCGAGGCACGTACATATGACATATGCCATTCACATAATTCATACATAATATAACTCAAAATAAATTATGTAAGCAACAAAGAATGCTCAAACAATATATTTTCAATATTAGTCAAATATTACTGAAAATATTAAATACACCACACTCCTTGGTGTTTAGCCATAAGCTCCATCTCAATATAGAATGTATCTCAACTTACACACACACACACACACACACACACACACTCACTATACTACATAATACAACTACGATGCAGATATCCACAGCATAGTAAATTTTAAATTTGGGGTTAAAGATTTAAATGCTGTGAGGGATTTCTTACTCTTTTGGGATAATATCTTTCCAGACAAGGGGTGGGGTCATCCTGCATGGCTATGAAACACTTTTGCCTTCTCAGGCCTCCTCTGTAGTGATTGTAAGAGTTAACTCTGGGACTGCAGGAAGTACTTCTGACAGCTCTGGACTCTTTTCTTCTCTAACAATTGACACTGCTCTTCTCAACTGATCAATGTGACATCCCCAGATGATATCAGACTCAATCTCCACTGTCTAGGATCGCCGTGCAGTTGTGTACTTGATCATTCCAATTTAGATTGCCTCCATAGTTCCCTCGTCAGGACTGTTTGTTCAGGAGTGAATACCACATTGTTTGAAAAGCCCTCAATCTGTCTCAGCTGTTTGCCCTGCACACTCCTTCTGAGACTGGGTTTGAGAAGATCCAAGTGTGAGCACAAGGCACGGCCAGGAACAACATAGCTGGGGAGTTATTGGCTGTGAAGTGTGCTGCATTGTGATCTGCAAGGAGGAAATTGGCAAGCTTCGGATTCAGTGTCATTGTAATGCGTTCTGCTGACATTAATCATAGTGCATTCTTTAGACTCTGGACAAAACTTTCCACCAAGTCATTTGTACCTGGCTGGTGTGGAGCAGATTAAATATGTCTTATTCTATTTATTTTCAAGAATAACTGAAACTGTTCCACACAAACTGTGGTCCATTGTTACTGACTAAATGCTCTGGAACGCCAATCCTCGAAAAGAGGCTTCTCAAAATCATCAACGGTGTGCAAGGCTGTAGTGGAGGGTATTAGGAACACTTCTGGCCATTTTGTATTTTTATCCACTACTACCAAGAAATCTGTACCGATAATATCCACATGAATTCTCTGCCAGGGCAATACAGGCCATTCCCAGGGTTGGATAGCCCTTGCTCTTGGCATCTTCGGGAAGTGTTACCATCCCAAACAGTGTATGGTAAACTGCTCAATCTACCAATCTATCCCAGGCCACCAGACAAAGCTTCAAGCCAACATTGCATTTTGACCATGCCTAAATGACCAGCATGTGTCTCCTCCAACACTTTATCTCTTATTTCAGATAGTACAACAACTCTCAATCCCATCATAAGGCAACCTTCTTCGAGGACACGTTCATCCTGGTATGTATAGGAATGTGGGAGCTGGAGTTTCAGCTGCATATTCCAGCTACTTTGTGTTTCCAAGTAGACCTGAGACAGAGTGGGGTCTTTTCTGGTCTCCCTTTGGATCATCTCTGCCATAAGGAGACTGTTGATTTACATTAGGAAGAATACTTCAAGAGGAGTACTCAGCGGATTGTGCGCTGAGCCGATAATATCCAAATCTTCATAACTCTGTCTTAAGATATTTCTTGTCACCTTTCTGGGTGACACTGAGTGCATGGGCAGCTTTGCTTGCACCAGGTCCATAGCTTTCTGCCAAAATGCTGGTGCAGATGCCACTCCAAAAATAAGCCTATAATAGCAATAAATCCCTTTATGTGTTTTTATGGTGAGAACCACTTTGGGCTCTTCTTCCATTTCCAAATGTAGGTATGCTTTAGCTAAGTCTGCTTTGCTGAAGTGTTTTCATCCAGAAAGGTTTGCAAAGGTATCCTCCATCCTCGGAAGAGGATACTGATTGTATTGATCTAGTTGATCTATTGATCTCAGTTCTAGGCTGATGGTGACCTTAAAATCACCACAGATCCTGACAGACCAGTTCTTGGCTACTAGGACCACTGGCATTGGACATGTGTTTCCATTCAGACTTGGAAAGAATTCCTTCAGCCTCCATGCAATCTAGCTCACTGGCTACTTTATCATGGCTGGCATAAGGAACCGGACAGCCTTTGTAAAGCTTAAGTGTGGCATTTTCATTTAACAATATTTTATCCTTGATATGTTTGAGTTTTCCAGTGACATCCTTGAACACTGGCGTCACCCACAACCTTTCTTAATTGGTTTTCTGTTGACGCTATTGCAAGGAATGTGGCATGCAAATTGTAGGTGGACCTCCAATCAAGTTGTAATTGTCTCAGCCAATCATATTTACACAATGCAGACACTCCTGTTTTTACCATTTACATGCCAAATGTAGTTCGTTGGTTGTTGACTTTCACTGTTACAAATGTCATTCCCACAGGGGTCATCTTTTCTCCACTCTAAGTTCTTAGTTAGAAAACTGCAAGCTTAAGTTCACTATCTTTGAAATACCATTCCAGCTTATTTGTGGAATTACTGTAACAGCCGAGCAGCTGTCCAATTCCATTTTGGTGGCACGGAAGAGTAATGGTTAGCATAAAACTTTACAGTACAGGCGGCCCAGGTTCAATTCCCGCTGCTTCCTGTAAGGAGTTTGTTTATTCTCCCCATGATCGTGAGGGTTTCCTCTAGGTGCTCTGATTTTCTCTCAAAGTCCAAAGACATATTGATTGGTAGGTTAATTTGTCAGATTAAATCTGGGGATTGTTGGGTGGCATGGCTTGAAAGGCCAGAAGGGCCTATTCTGTGCCCTTAAATAAATAAATAAATAAACAAACAA
The DNA here is from genome assembly GCF_030144855.1 of Hypanus sabinus. Classification (NCBI taxonomy): domain Eukaryota; kingdom Metazoa; phylum Chordata; class Chondrichthyes; order Myliobatiformes; family Dasyatidae; genus Hypanus; species Hypanus sabinus. Next base: position 35,133,487 of record NC_082711.1, on the reverse strand, counting down.
ACAAATAAATAGACAGTTTGCTATTCACTTCTGGTGTAAACCATTCTTTTTTCTCATTTGTTTTCTCATGAAAATCTTAAGACCGCACAGTCTTGTGTCATTCTCATTTAGAATCATTAAACAGCAACAGCATGCAGATTAGTGCTCTTTTTGCAACTGTAACTTGACTTTTTATATTTTCCTCTTTCCTGTGCAACCTGCCTGACCTGTTCGTTGTATGTGTCCTACTTTGTTGCATTTTCTCCAGGTTTCACCTTGGTCTGCTTTATGTATCCACCCTGCCACAATGGTAAAACAATTTGTTGGGCCAGGCAGGCCTCCATCTGAACATTGCAACTTTGTTCACGTTCACTTCCCTTGTTGACTGCAACTCAGCTGCATCTCTACCTGCCGTTCCCAGAGATAAACTGATTTCAACGGCTCTTTTAAATGTGACTTGTGCTTCAGCTAGGAGCAATTTTTGAATGCTTTCCTGCAAGATTCCACAAACAAAATGATTGCTTATAACAACATGAACTGACAATGCTCAGACAAACTCTTCAATTCAGCCAGTTATGCTAAAATGGACTCCCCTTCTTTTGATTCCACTTACTTATGAAACCTACAATGGTTTTGATCCTAAACGTTCCTGCGTTACTTTCTCAATATCAGCAAAGCTCATTTTGGCTAGTTTGGTTGGAATAGTCAAACATCTGAGCAATCTGTATGCTTTTCCACCCCAATGCACTTGCAGAAGTGCACTTGCTTTACATTGGCTGTTTCGTTTGCTTCAAAATGCTGCTCAATTTGTTCAGTATATCTATCCCAGTTATCTGCTGTGCAATCAAACGTGTCTATTTTTCCAATGTAGCGGGCCACTTCTGCTTTTTTAAAACTTCTGATTATAATCACCCGGTACTCATTTTATGAACGTATGAATTCATCCATTTTCTGCCGTTTTTATACTCAAACATCTTTCTCCTCTTTCAAAGAAAAATGAAGGTGCTGCTTTTTTTTAACTCAAACATCTCACTGCACTTCAATAGGCAGGTAGTCAACTTAGGTTTGTTTAAAACACTCTCTTCACCACTGTTAGGTTAGGTAAATCCAAAACATCAAACTAATTGAAAGAAAAAAGACAGGAGCCCAGGAGAACTAATACGTTTCATTTTTTACTTTAGTGAGGCATACATATATAACATAGTGGTGCTATGATATATGCTATGCATGTATTTTGTACATATAACCTGTTAAGAATTACGTAGGCAACAAGGAATGCATAATCAAACAATACGTTAACAATATTACTCAAATATTATTGATATATTAAGCGCACAACAATGGGGTTTGGCTTAAAATAGGAGACAAGTCCTAGATCAAATAAGCCATGATCTTGAGGAACATGCCCTTTTCTAATCTCACTATCACCTCTCTATCCTTCTCTTTTGTGAATTCCAATACTCTGGCTCCACACAATCTTTGTCCTTGATTTTGCATTTCCTTTTCCCAGCTGCTCTGTAATTTTTTTTTTGTAAATCTTATTGTCTTTGTGTGCAATATTCAGACACTATACCATATAACCTTAGAACACTCTCATGCAAAACATACACAAGCTTTGCATGATGGAAACAGGCTTACTTCATTACACACACTTGGGGTGAATGAACTGAACCCAAGTGCAGGGCCAAACAGTGGACACATCTTTAGAGCTACAGTCTAATAGAGATGTATTTCTGATGTATATATTTTGAATTATAATGAAAAAATTTTCATCTGATTTTTTAAGTGCCAATAAATATCCTTAATTTCTAAAGAAGAAAAATGTAGTTCTGCAAATATTAAAGGAATATGAATATTTATAAACTGTGGTAGGCTAATTGCAACCGGTGCTCCCTCTGGGCACCATTCAATGAATGATGCAGAGAGAGTGTTGCCACTGTTTCTTATCAGACAGGATTACATTGAGGGAGGGTCACTAGGGAGGATATCTAATGGATTGATTTGCTCAGTTTCTCTTACAAATTTCTGAAGAGAATTTTTATTTTGTCTGCAGTTTTATTTTAATGCTTCTCTCGTGTATTCAGTTTGCTGGACATGCAACTCTATTTCCATTTAAATTCCCTTCATTTTCTCTCCCGTTAGTAGTTATACCTGCAAATCTTATTTTACTGTAATTCTGTTTTGTTTTGTTAGTCTTATCATGTTCTCTTTAATTAAGTAGTCTTTCATGTGAAATATCTATATTAAGTTCTATTTCATTTTTCTTTCTCCATTCAATCAAGGTAACTGATCTCTTTGTAGGTTAAATTAATTTCTCTCCTTGCTATTCTATTAATTTGCTAATTATTTGGTCATTTTGTATTATTATTTACTGCACTGCCCTTGAACGTTTGCTTTCATGACATAACTTTATATTCTATTATATTTTACTGTCTTCAATTTGATGTTCCTTTTGATTGTCTCTTTTTCTCACTGTTCTGTGATGAACTGTTTATGTTCACCCAAGAGCAAGGCTGGATGTGATATTAATCCTTCACTACTGAGGATGACTGGCTTAAACTGCAGCTCCATGTTTTTGGGGTTGACAGTTAATACCAAAGTAGGAAACATATACTGGGACAGGAGGTACCTTATGGAGCAGCAGATGAATAAGACCATAAGATATAGGAGCAAAATTAGGTCATTCAGCCAAACGAGTCTCCTCCACTATTTGATCTTGGCTGATTTATTTTCCCTCTCAACCTCATTCAACTGCCTTTTCCCTGTGAACTTTGACACCCTTACTAATCAAGAAACTATCAACTTCTACTTCAAATGTACCAAATGATTTCGCCTCCACAGCCATCTGTGGCCATGAATTCCACAGATTCACTGCCCTCTGGCTAAAGGATTTCCTCCTCATCTCCATCCTAAATGGATGTCCTTGTATTCTGAGGATCTTCCCTTGGGTCCTAGGCTCACCCTCTAAAAGAAACATCCTCTCCACTTCCAATCTATCTATGTCTTTCAATATTTGGTAAGTTTCAGATAGATCCCCACTCATTCTTCTAAACTCCAGTGAGTACAGGTTTTGAGCCATCAAACGCTCCTCATACAACAACCTTTTCATTCCCATGATCATTCTTGTTAGCCTGCATTAGGCCCTCTTCAATGCCAATGCATCCTATCTTAGATTTGGGGTCCAAAACTGCTGAAATACTCCAAATGTGATCTGGCCAATGCCTTATAAAGCTTCAGAAGAGTGCATTGTGTGGGGGTGGGTTGTGCTCCATAATCTTTTGTGTGCTCCTCAAGATGTCCTGGGCAGTCCTTCTCTGCTTTGAGCATTTATTAGTGCAGGAAATTCCCAGGGTGCACTTTTACCAAGAGGTTTTGAGTACATTTTAGGACCTTTTTCTCTGTCCTGTAATCATCTTCTATGATAAATGTAACTCCGCTTCTTAAGAAGGGTGGGAGGCAGCAGAAAGGAAAATTATAGACCTGTTAGCCTGACATCAGTAGTTGGGAAGTTGTTGAAATTGATAGTTAGGGATGAGATTACAGAGTACCTGGAGGCACATGACATGATAGGCCAAAGACAGCATGGTTTCCTGACAGGAATATTCTGCCTGACAGACCTTCTGTAATTCTTTGAGAAAATTACAAGCAGGGTAGACAAAGGAGATGCAGTAGACATGGTGTACTTGGATTTTCAGAAGGCCTTTGACAAGATGCCACACATGAGGCTGCTTAGCAAGTTAAGAGCCCTTGGAATTACAGGGAAGTTACTAGCATGGGTGGAGCATTGAGTGATTGGCAGAAAAAAAAGAGTGGAAATAAAGGGATCATATTCTGGTTGGCTGCTGGTAGCCAGTGGAGTTTTACAGGGGTCGGTGTTGGGACCATTACTTTTTACGATGTATGTCAATGATTTGGACTATGGTATTAATGGATTTGTGGCTAAATTTGCCGATGACACAAAGATAGGTGGAGGAGCAGGTAATGCTGAGGAAACAGAGACCCTGCATTGAGACTTAGATAGTTTAGGGGAATGAGCAAGGAAGTGGCAAATGAAATACAATGTTGGGAAGTGTATGGTCATGCACTTTGGTGGAAGATATAAACAGGCAGATTATTATTTAGATGGGGAGAGAATTCAAAATGCAGAGATACAAAGGGACTTGGGAGTCCTTGCGCGAGATATCCTGAACCCAAGGTTTACCTCCAGGTTGAGTTGGTTGTAAAGAAGGCGAATGCAATATTGGCATTCATTTCTAGAGATACCGAATATAAGAGCAGGGATGTGATGTTGAGGCTCTATAAGGCACTTGTGAGACTACACTTGGAGTATTGTGTGCAGTTTTGGGCTCCTTATTTTAAAAAGGATATATTGACATTGGAGAGAGTGCAGAGAAGATTCACAAGAATGATTCCCATATGAGGAACGTCTGGCAGCTCTTGGGCTGTATTGCCTAGAGTTCAGGAGAATGAGGGTGGAACTCATAGAAACATTCTGAATGTTAAAAAGGCCTGAATGGATGAGATATGGCAAAGTTATTTCCCATGGTAGGGGAGTCTAGGACAAGAGGGCATGAATTCAGGATTGAAGGACATCCATTTAGAACTGAGATGCGGAGAAATTACTTTAGTCAAAGGGTGGTAAATCTGTGGAATTTGTTGCTACTAGTGGCTGTGGAGACCAAGTCATAGGATATGTTTAAGGCAGAGATAGATAGGTTTTTGATTAGCCAGGGCATTAAAGGGTATGGGTTGAATGTAGGGGAGTGGGGATGACTGAAAGAATTGGATCAGCCCATGATGGGCCAAATGGCCTACATCTGATCCTATATCTTCTGGTTTTATGGTGTTATGGATAAAGCTCAGAGCAGACAGCTTATTTCGAGAGCTAGGTGTTAGAGATTAAAAGGCCTATCCAATGGTGCTGACTGAGCATAGTTACAACCTCACTGTTGGAGTTGTTGGACTGAGGGAGAACATTGACTTGCCTTGTTTATCCTTCCTGTGAATTTGAAACAGTTGTGTAAATCACCACCAATGGCATCTCTCCAGTGCTTTGAGATGCCTGCTGCGGATAATCTAGGTGAGCAGAACATTCGTGAAGGTAGTGATCACAAGCTGACTGGTAAATCATGAGTTTTCAGCTTGGTCTGAGGTCCTGCTCTTCAAACACACTTTCCCTCAGTTATTTGCCTTCTACGTCAGCCTTCACCTAGAGGTAGCTCCTGAGATGGGAGAGTTTCAACTAACTCTGTTTCTTTTTCTAAAGATGTTCCCTCATCAGCTAATCGTTTTTAGCTTTCTCTATTCTTATTTTAACTTTCCACTATCTTTGGCTTTTTTATTGTTATTGTTAATGAATTTGTAGGATCTTGAAGAGAGAGCACTGGAGGTTTCTCTGCAGTGCTCTGTTATGTCGTAACCTATGAAACATCTGGATTTGTCAGCTGCCGAAGTCTGGGGAAGACAACCTCTGGCCCTGCCAAATGTGTGAGATTGAGGTGCGAGCCCACCACGGAACTCCCGTTGGCGTGGATGCTGCATGATTTGTTACCCTGATACAAATCAGTACCACAAAGTAACAGACAGTACACCACATACAATTATATGATTTAGCTTTATAATTCTTAATTTGACTAAAGAGTCAGTAAAAAAAAAGCAAAAAAAGGAAAAGGGCCGATTTTAATGAAACAGTCTAAGGTGCACAAGTTGGGGCACACTGTTTCCCCTTCACCAATCCTCCTTCGATCTACCCGGCCTTTGTCAGATCATGGCCCCGCTCTGGGTCAAGTCACACAACCTCTTCTCTCTGGTGTCTTCTCCCTTCATCTCCTGTTGAACCCAAGACCCAGCTCACACATTGGTGTCAGGCACACAACACGGATAACACTCACCCTTTATTGAAAGGTTAACATTCCAAAGCACCTATTACCTCTAATCATAACCCAAACGCTACTTCCACAGAAAGGCCATTATGCTGGCAGTGAAACATTGCCCATAGTGTTACACCTGTATTTGTAATGGGTGATGGGAACAGATGATATCAATTGATGCTCTTGGGAACGAATTCTTTAATGATATGGAAAGACATAGACTGGTCTCTAATGGCTTGCTGTGGCTATGAAGAGTGTTTCAGTGTCAGTAAATGGTTTTCCTCCACCTTTTCATACTGGTTATCTCCCCTCTATTTTAACTACTGATGACAGGTCTCAGTCTGAAATGTTGATTATCTATTTCACATCATAGATGCTACCTGCCCCAGTGATTTCCTCCAGCATTTCGTGAATTTTGTGGATTATCTCCAGTATGAAAAATGTTCAGACACTTGAGTAACACTTTCTTCCCTGGTGGTTTTTGCTCCTATCCCTATTCCACCTGCTGCTCTTGTGATACTTGTAATTCAGCTGCCAAAGATTTGCAGCACCATCATACAAATGGAGCAATAAAGACCTTAACTGCAATGAATGCATTCTTCCAGATGATAACAGTGTCTGAAGCACACATCCAATAAGCAACCATTGTGGTCAGTGTTGGCTGAAAAGCTCTAATTACAGCACGGCTCAGCTCATGGTCCTTAACTCTTTGTTACCTACCCGATTAACTCAACAAATATGGTAGCAATTAGCAAAAATAGCAAAAGTAATCAATATGGCCCAATCTTCCATCATTGAGCACATCTACGAGGATGAGAAAATCTACAGATACTGGAAATTCAAGTAATACACACACAGAGCTGGAAGAACTAAGCAGGCCAGCAGCATCTTTGGAAAAGAGTAATCAGTCGATGTTTCAGGCCGAGAACCTTAATCAGGACTGGAAAGAAAAGATGAGGTCAGAACAAGAAAGTAGGGGAAGGAGAGGAAGAAATACATGGTGGCAGGTGATAGGTGAATCTGGGAAAGGGGGAGAGATGTGATAAAGAGCTGAGAAGTTGATTAGTGAATGAGATAAAGGGCTAGAGAAGGAGGAATCTGATAGGAGAGAGTAGAAGATTATAGAAAAAAGGAAAGGGAGAGGAGCACCAGTGGAACGTTATGGGCAAGTACGGAGATAAGTGAGAGTGGGAAACGGGAATGGAGGATTGATGAAGGAAGGGAGGCAATTACCAGAAGTTCAAAAAATCGATATTCATGCCATCAGGTTGGAGGCTACCCAGACGGAATATAAGGTGTTGCTCCTTCAGTCTGACTCTGGTCTCATTGTGGCAACAGAGGAGGTCATGGACTGACATGTTGGAATGGAAATGTGAGATAGAATTAAAATGGGTGGCCACCAGAAGATCCCACTTTTTATGGTGTACAGAGCGCAGGTGCATGACGAAGCAGACTCCCAATCTACGTTGAGTCCCAGCGATATACACCAGGAGGCCACTCCGAGAGAACCGGATACAGTAGATGACCCCGACAGACTCATAGCTGAAGTGTCGCCAAACCTAGAAAGAAGGTTTGGAGCCATCAATGGTAGTGAGGAAGGAGGAGTAGGGGATGGTCTGGCATTTGTTCTACTTTCAAGGATAATTACCAGGATGGAGATCAGTAAGGTGGGATGAATGGACAAGGGAGTCACATAGGGTATCATTCTTGTGGAAAGTGGAAAGTAGTGGGAGAGGGAGAGATATGCTTGGTGGTGGGATCTTGTTGGAGATGGCAGAAGTCACAGAGTTTTCTTTTTAAAATAGGGGGTAGAAATTGGAGATGTGGGTTAAGGGAACTCAGAGTATGGTGGCAGTAGATGGGAGATCCCCAGAGTCAATAAGATCAGTGAAGCTACCTGTAACAGTGGCCTGGTGCTCCTTAGTGGGGTCCTGTTCAAGGGGTAGGTAAGAAGACGTGTCAGCGAGTTGTTGCCTGGCCTTATCAAGGCAGAGGTCAGTCTGCCAGACTACTACAGCAGCCCCTTATCTGCGGGGTTGATGGTGAGGTTGGGATTAGTGTGGAGAGAGTGGAGAGTGTTTGGAAGGAGTGAGGTTATCTATAAGGAGTGCTGTCACAGAACAGCAGTGTCCATCATTGTGGATCTTCATTAACCAGATCATGATCTTTTCTTGCAACTCCCATCGGAATGGGGGTACAGGAGCCTCAGGTTCCACACCACCAGATTCAGAAACAGTTATTAACCCTCAACCATTGGGCTCCTGAAGCAGAGCCTGAATCACTCAACCCAACACTGAACTGATTCTACAATCTATGGATTCACTTTCGAGGACTCTACACTCACGTTCTCAGTATTATTTATTAAATGTGTTTGTTTATTTATTATTTTGGGTTTTTTATGCATTTCAACATTTTGTTGTCTTTTGCATACTGGTTGTTTTCCCATTGTTATTTGTGTGTAGTTTTTTTTATTGATTCCTTTCTATTTCTTGAAGTTTACTTTGAATGCCCCCAAGAAAATGAATCTCAGGGTAGTATAAATACTTTTACTTTGAACTTCTGAACTTTGGAAGTGAGGGCCCTTGTTTTCCAAGCTTTCAAAAAGGAACTCTTCTGCTCTTCTCTGCCTTTCACAATTATGCCTTTAAAATTCTTAAAGGAAATCAATAAAAGAAGAGGAAGCATGTTGGAGAGAGAAACAAAGTAAATTTTCAGATATGGCTTTTCAGTTACTGTTGTAGTAATCTAAAACTCTGGGTTGGGATCTAACTTTAAACGCACCGTAGCAGCCAAGAAATGTGTATTTGAGTCATGGAGTCAGAGAAAGATACGGCTCAAAAACCGTCCTTCAGCCCATTAAGTCCATGCCAACGTTAACCAATTCATTTTTATTGATCCTATATTAATTCCACCTTTTGCTCTCCCCACATTCCTGTCAATTCTCCACAGATTCTATCACTCACTTACACACTAGGACAATTTACAGCAGCTAATTAACTTAACAACTTGGGACGTGGGAAGGCATGGGAGCACCCTGAAAAAACCCATGTAGTCACAGAAGAAAGAGCAAGCTCCACACAAGCAGTGCCCAAGATCAGGATTTAATGAGGGGCACTGACAACAAGAGGCAGGTTCTTTACTCACTGCATCAGCATGCCTCCCCAAATTAATAATTAAGCTGGAATTCTTAAAACTATACTATTGGTAATGATGATCTCAAAAAACACTACCGGCTGTTACTAAACGCTGCAAAGAGCTGTAAATTCAGCCAGCTTCGTCATGGGCACTAGCCCCACCTCAGCACCGAAGACATCTTTAAAAGGTGATGCCTTGAAAAGGTGAAATCCATCATTAACAACTGTCACCACCCAGGGCATGCCATCTTCTCATTTACTACCATCAGAGAAGAGGTACATGCTGAACATTTGAGGAACAGTCTCTTCTCCACTGTCAGATTTCTGAATGGTCAATGGACCCACGAACGTCATCTCTCTATTTTTGATCTCTTTTTGTCTACCTATTTATTTTTAAGTATATATATATTTCTTAATGTAATTTATAGTATATTTTATCTATTGCACTGTACTGCTGCTGTGAAACGACAAATTTCATGCATATGTCAGCGATAACAAACCTGTTTTTGAATCTGGTAGCATCTGGTTCACAACATCCTTCAGTGAAGCACTTCTGCCAACATTTCCCAGTCTGGGCTGCATGTGTCTCCAGGACTAGCAGTATGAATGACTTGACAGTACAATTGAAATGGCTGAGCACACGGTTAAGGTCAAGGCCAATTAGTGATTGGCAGTAGAAAGCCACCCCCTGCATGTTGCACACAGACCCCTACAAATAAATTAAAATAAAATCCCTATTTCTTTTAGTTGGTGCTTTGCATTTTCAGAAAAGCTTTGAACCAGGGTAGGAAAAATATTTGAGACAGAGCCACAAGCAAGGAATTATGTGGTATAGGGGAAGAGCAGAGATACTGCCAGGAAATCACACTCTTTGAGCTGCAGAAAATGGGCTGCACAGAGGAGAGACTGAAAATAGTGAGGCCACAACAGGAGGCAGAGAGAATTAAAGAGGTCAAGGTAGGAGAATGAGATTTTCAAGATGAAAGAAGAACAAAATAAAAGAGATGAGTTTGTACCATGGTATTGATTTGAAACAGTGGTGTGACAGAGGCTACTGCTGAAGTGAAACGGAGATTACTGTGGACAAGGTTGTCCTTTCACTTCTGAGACCTTAATGGAAATCTGATCCAGACTGATGGGATGAAACTCTCAGCAAACTGAAATGAATAGCCCCACTCAGAAATTCTGCAGGCAAGGTCAGTGTTTGGAGAAGAGAGGTCAGTCAGTTTAGGGTTAAAGTTAAAGGCGGTTGGAGGGGAATAAAAAGGAATTTTATTCTATATTGAACTGCTGCCCCTGACCTGTCATCACTCGATGTGGCGTTGCAAGCAGGAAAGCATTTCTTAGCATTAAACATCTCCCATGGGGACCCAAGAAAAATCCACAGTTTCAATAAATAAAAATGAGTGAGTTGATGGAAAGGCAGGAAAAAAACAATAACTCAAACAATGCTGGTAAATTCTGTAGGTTTCTACCCCATGCAAGTGGAATTGATTCCTAATGTTTTGCTCTTATTTTATTCCACGCAGCTTAATAACATTGGCTAAGAGCTAGTTAATGGTCTTGACTCCAAAATGCCATTTTGTACTATTAAATTTCCAATGACCTTATTGCCCTCAGGCTGGGCTGGAGATAGCGTATAGAAAGAATAAACAGTTTTGTGAGCATTGCAGCTGTAATCTCTGATGTCTTGGTTTGCTATAGAAGACCAAGGGCAAAACATGGGTGGAGATTCATATCAGAATCAGAATCAGGTTTAACATCACTGGCATATGTTGTGAAATTTGTTGTTATGTAACAGCAGTGCATTACAATACTTTGTAATAAAAACAGTTATTTTCAGATATGTATATATATATATGTGTGTGTGTGTGTGTATATATGTTCAAAATGAAATAAGTAGTGCAAAAAGAGAAAAAAAAATTAGTGAGGTAGTGTTCATGGGTTCAATGTCCATTCAGAAATCTGATGGCAGAGAGAAGTTATTCTTGAATTGCTGAGTGTGTGCTTTCAAGATCCTCTACCTCCTCCCTGATGCTAGCAATGAAAAGAGAGCATGTCCTGGGTGATGGGGTTCCTTTATAACGGATGCCGCCTTTTTGAGTTACTGCTCCTCGTAGATGCCTGGATTCTGGGGAGGCTAATGCTCATGACAGAGCTGATTGAGTTTTTAACTTTCTGCAACTTATTTCGATCTTGTGCAGTGCCCTAGGAGGTGATGCAACCAGTTAGAATGTTCTCCACGAATGTCTGTAGAAATTGGTGAGTATCTTTCTGACCTAACAAATCTCCTCAAACTCCTAATGAAATTTCGCAGCTGTCGTGCCTTCTTTGAAATTGCATTGACGTTTTGGACCCAGGATAGATCCTCAGAGGTGTTGACACCCTGGAACATATGTGTTACCACATCAGCTACCTAGAGAACATATATAAGACCAAGGTGTCTCTCCCTGAGAAAGAGTAAGGTCAAACACTGTGAAGTTAAGAAGAAAAAGCTGGAAAGAGTTGTACTGTAGCCAACCATCACACACTTGACTTGTCAGCATACGACAGCAGTGATGAAAACAGTAAGGTATTTCTAAACTTTAAGTATCCAACATGGGGAAGGCAATTAAAAAATTGCCATGAAAAAGTAGTAAACAAATAATTAAGGTGATAGTAATGTCATTTCAATCAATGAGGTAGCCGAGACTACAGTGACCTCAGAACATCTTTCATTCTGAGTTCCTTCCAAAAGCAAATTGCAATGGCAATGATTGGTGTTAAAAACGTGGGTTATGATCTTTAACTTTACCAAAGAAAAAATAACCAGAGTTGCTAAGCACTGTAGTGCAAGGATGTTTATCAGGTGTAAAATTAGTAAAAGCTAGTGAAAATTAGTAAATAGTGTAAAAAATGCCAATATTTACAAAACAATATCTACAAGAAAATACAGTAAAAGTTCTGTACTTATTCTTGCCCTGTGTGAACTCCCAGCAGCCACAATCACTCTCTCTATCCAAGGGCGGTGAGCTCCTTTCATAGGCACTCGGACACACCATCTTTAACTGCCAACAAAGTATCTTAAGACTACACATGATTAAAATATGATGCACCCCACAAAGTAATTTCAATCAGATTACAAAATAAACAGAAGTATCTGTATTAAATACAGCGTACAAACAACAAATACATATTTACATATCCGCATTACCAAAGAAATGGAATATTCCGCTGTGTTTGGCGGGAAAGGCACCATAAAACCAATTCAAGAGCATCAGCTCAGCTTAGGACCCAGTAGACACCATGGAACTGCTGAGGGATGACAGTATTAAACAGCAGAAGGCTCAACACAATTGCATACATACAGTTAAGTACAAATAAAGTACGAAGTTAAACTGAACATTGGTGTCTGACTCTGATTGTATGTAGCAACCCAGAGGAAAAGCAGGGGTTAATTATGAGAATATACCAGAGAAGACACTCACTGTAATGACAGCAGAATGATAAGGCAATGTTTGTTTGTGTGTGCAGATATGCATGTTAGGAGTGCATTCACTGAGTGTTCTCCAACACAATTAGTCATCAATGCCATTCAGGAAGAAAGATCTAACAGCTATGAATTTCTCTTCAAAGTTCAACGTGCATAATAGGTACATATTATACAACCTTGAGATTTGTCTCCTTACAGACAGCCACAAAACAAGAAACCCCCAAAAAACAAATCATGCAAACAATAAATGTTAGCAAATAGCATTCAGAACACAAGTGAGTCTATAAACACAAAGCTCCAAACAACAGAACACGTCTCAGCGTCAGCCTCAATTAGCTAAAAGCTGAGTAAACACTGTGGAGCAGTGAGGAGAACTGGCCTGAACCTCAGCTCTTGTCCTGACCCCCTGCCTTTTCAATCCATCTGACCCAGCGTTTAAATTATCCAAGCATCAAGTTGTTCCTTGCCCAGGCTCTGTCACATCGATACGATCTGGGCCTGGATCGTGCTGCCAATAAGCCTCGGCCTCACCTTAACCTCGACACGCACCCAGACACTTCGGCCCTTGACTTAGCCTCGCCTTTGCTCAGCTCTCTGTTGTTTGCGGTGATAGTTTTACCAGAAAAAAAAACATTATTAATAAAGTATTTAGTTGTATTCTTTGTTTTGTTTGCTACCAGTAAATAGTCGCTGTGCTCCTTTAAATATATTTGTATCATAGAGTTAAGAACCAAAGAAATACACACTTCATCTCAATTCATCCGTACCGATTAAGATGCCCATCTGAGTTAGTCTCATATGCACCCATTTGTCCCATACCCTTCTAAAGGCTCCTAGCTTTTTACCTGGCTAAATGCCTTTTAAACAATCTAATCATACTGGTCTCTACCTCTTCCTCTGGTAGTTTGTCTCAATAGCAACCACTCTCAGTTTTCAAATGTTATTGCTCAAATACCCTTAAAACTTTTCTCCTCTGACCCTAAAACTATGCCTCAGTTTTAGATTCCCATACCCTGGGAAAAGACTGTGATTATTTGTCCTATCCATGCCCCCTTATGATTCTATGTTGTTCTGATCAAAGGAGATTTTTACACAGAGATCTGTGGGTGCTTAGAATGACCTGCCGGGGTGGTGGTGGAAGAATATATTTTAGGCATTTAAGAGGCTCTTAAGTCTGTACGTTAATGTCCAGAAAATGGAGGGCTATCAACCACATGCAGGCAGGTAGATGAGTTTAATTAGGTGTCATTAGCTTAACTAGTTTGGTGCAACATTTTGTCCTGAAGTGCCTGCACCTCTGCTGTGTTTTTCTATATTCTATTGTACCTTTCATCTAATAATGGCTGCCTAATCTCCCCTAAAGTCAGACTTGCTCGAGTCAAATGTGCAAATGAAATACTTAAGGGAATCTGAGGGGGATCTTTTTCACGCAGAGGGTTGTGCAAGTGTGGAATGAGTTGCCACTGGAAGTGCTAGCTGCTGGTTCAATTGTAATTTTAAACAGAAGATTGGATAGGTACATGGATGAGAGTGGTATGGATGGTTATAATCCAGGTGTGGATAGGTGGACTAGGCAGAACGTCAGGTTGGTACAGGTTAGATGGACTAAAGAGCCTGAATTGTAGTGGTCTACGCTTCTATTATTCTATGTAGGCAAGGCAAAATTCTGTGTGGATCTTGGACCCCCCTCTGGTTCCATTGCAAATCTAAGGAAATTGGTTATTTTACGTGGGCTTTTGGGAGAGGAACAGCTCATAAAGATTAATATTCATCTGAGGTCCCTTGAAATTAATATCACACATTTCTTGTCTCTTTAAAGTAAATGTAGGGTTTTAGTAGCCTTAGGACAGTGGAGTTTGGGGTGAAAGAAGGAAGGGGAATGGTGTTCACAAGTGATAGAGGAGGTTGGACTAAATGTATCCTTGATTCAATTGAAGGCAGAAGAATTTTAGAGAAGAAATGTTTTCCTGTATGCATTTTTAAAAAGGATAATCATACCCTCTGGGATTTTCTTCTGAATTCCCACATGTACTAGTAGCCTTTATTTTCTCAAAGGTCATGCCTGCTCATGGGTGCCACCTGAACTAACAGGAACCACCTGGATACAGGTTGCATGGTAACTCAAAACCATTTCCAGATGGATCTCCCAACTGCACGTAGGGCATAGAGATACGAATGAGTCAAAAGAAACATCTCTCCCTCAACACATACCTCTGAACACAAGTAAGACAGAAACTCAGTGTTCTATACCATGGAGCTAGAATTCTGTTCCCACATTTCCATTTCCCACTAATGACTAGCGTTGATACCTGATCCTGCCTACAACAGCAGGTCTTACATTGGAAACTTAGAGTCATTTGCAGCTTCAGAATGATAATATTAAGAAATATTGGCAAAGAAACAAATAAGCACTTACCAGAGAAAATAAGCCCCCAAAGGACCAATGAGAGGGTAAGTATGCAAACATGAACACAGATTTCTAGGAGAGGGGCAAAAGGGCAATGTGAGTTGGCAGAGAATTAGGAAAGCATTTCCAGGCTGGAATCCAATAATATTTGTTTCCTGCGTCTTGTTATAATTCCTATTTAAGGGTTAAGACTTCAATACATGTATAAACCCTTCATGAGAGATGAGTAAAACATTGCTGTTCAAAGCCAACCACAGTGAACCATTTTAATTAGTCAAATCAGGACAAAGTCAAATCAATTCCTGGTCTGTTTGCTATTTAAACACTTAAATATTGATGAGAATGTAATTACATTCTGAAAGAACTAACATGTATTGCATAGTGCATCTCTTTATATACTGCAGTTTTTATTGAAATCTACTGCCTTCGATAAAGGGTGTTCAATAAAAATGCACAAAGGAAGTCTGTTTATAACCTTGCATTTTTCTCTTCGTGATTGTGTGGGTTTCCTGAGGGCTTTAGTTTCTTCCCACATTCTAAAAACATGTGGGTCAGTAGGTTAACTGGCCATTGTAAGTTGCCACATGTGTAGGTAGGTGACTGGTAGAATATGGGTGGAAATGGAAATGAATGCAGGGACAATATATTCTATTAGGAATTTTCAAGGACCATAGAAAGGAGGGAGGTTTTGTTCTGGATATTATAGGAAGCACCCATTCAAGAAGAATGCTTGTTCAGGATAGATTTGTGCTATAACTGTCACAGGAATGAGCACATTACACAGGGATGCAAGCCCTGACACCTAATTAAAGCAGTCGCCTCAGATGCCAGGGCTCCGAAGTGGGTAGTGTGATGCTATTACAACTTGGGGTGTTTCGGTATCCGGAGTTCAATTCTGGTACTTCCTGTAAGGAGCTTGTACATTCTCTCCATGAATCCTATGGGTTTCCTCTGGGTGCTCTAGTTTCTTCCCACAGTCCAAAGACGTACCAGTTAGTAGGTTAATTAGTCATTATAAATTGTCCTGTGATTAGACTAGTGTTAGAATAGGTGGGTTGCTCTGTGGTGTGGCTTGTTTGGCTGGAAAAGACTGCTCCATGTTATACCTGAGATAATATGAGATAAAGTGTCATTGAAAGTGTGTCGACAGATTGTGGGAACATTTCAATGGTGAAGTGAAGTTAAGTGAAGTTATCCCTTCTGTTAAGTAAATACATAAAATATAGCTTGGAAGTAAGAAGGTGGAGATATTCAACAGTGCTGCAGGAGCAGCACACAGGCAGTCAAATCAGACAATGCAAAAATGGAAACAGACATTCTTAACAGCATTTACAGTACAAATGAGCAGAGCAAAAAGCCTCCCCTTTTTGGGACAATAGGGTTTCATAGGAAGCATAATGTTTTACACTGCCAGTCGTACGATTGTGGTTCAATTCCCACTGCTGTCTGTGAGGTGTTTGTGCATTCTCCCATGACCACGTGGGTTTCCTCTGGTTATTCTGGTCTCCTCCCAAATTCCAAAGTCGTATGGATTAGGGTTAGTGCGTTGTGGCCATGCTAGTCTGGAACTGAAGGCATGGCCACACCTCTGGGCTGGTCCCAGCATACCTGGTATCTTGTTGGCTGTGACACAAGCAACGCATGTCAACGTTTAAAGTTCAAAGTAAATTTATTATTGAAATACATATATGTCATCATATACAACCCTGAGATTCATTTTCTTGCAAGCACACTTCATAAATTGATAATAAATAATAACCATAATAGAATCAATTAAAGACCTCAACAACTTGGACATTCCACCAGTGTGAAAACTATGCAAATACAAGAAGAAATAATAATAGTACATAACTAAACAATAAATACCAAGAATATGAGATAAAGCGTCATTGAAAGTGTGTCGACAGATTGTGGGAACATTTCAATGGTGAAGTGAAGTTAAGTGAAGTTATCCCTTCTGGTTCAAGAGCCTGATGGTTGTGGAGTAATAACTATTCCTGAATCTGGTGGAGTGAGTGCTGAGAGTCCTATACCTTCTTCCTGATGGCAGCAGTGAGAAAAGACCATGACCTTGGTGATGAGGATTTGTGATGATGGATGCTGTTTCCCTGTGATTGCCTTTCATATAGATGTGCTCAATGGTGGGGAGGGCTTTACTTGTGGTGGACTGGGCTGTATCCAATACTTCTTGTGGATATTACATTCAAGGATATCGGTGCTTACATACCAGGTCGTGATGCATCCAGCCAATATTCTCTCCACCATGCATCTACAGAAGTAAGTCAAAGTTTTAAATGTCATGCTGATCGTTGCAAACCCCTAAGGAAGTAAAGATGTTGCTGTACTTTCTTCCTACGTGCACATACATGCTAGCTCAAAAATAATGACACTGATGAATTTAAAGTTCCTGGCTCTCTCCATCTGCGATCCCCCGATGAGGACTGGCTCATGGATCTCTGGTTTCCTCCTCCTGAAGTCAATAGTCAGTTCTTTGGTCTTGCTGACATTCAGTAAGAGGTTGCTGTTGTGGCACCACTCAGCCAGATTTTCAATCTTCCTCCTATATGCTGATTCAACACCACTTTGATCTGGTCTACAACTGTTGTGCTGTCAGCAAACTTGAATATGGTACTGGAGCTGTGCTTAAACACACATTCATCAGGGTAAAGCAAGTAGAGGAGAGGACTAAGCACACAGCCTTGTGGTGCATGTGTGCTGATAGAGATTGTGAAGGAGATGTTGTTACTATTCTGAACTGGGTGGGGTCTGCAAGTGAGGAAATTGAGGATACAATTGCACAAGGAGGGATTGAGCCCAAGGTCCTGAAGCTTATTGATCAGTTTTGAGGGGATGATGGTACTGAAAGTTGAGCTGTAGTTAATAAAGAACATCCTGATTATGCATATTTGCTGTTTAGTTGTTTTAGAGTTGAATGGAGAGCTAGTGAGATGATATCTATTGAGAAACTGTTGTTCCGGTAGGTAAATTGGAGTTGATCCAAGTCACCTCTCAGGCAGGAGTTGATATGTTTTATCATTAGCTTCTCAAAAGTTGAAGCCTGCTTGAAGCAGGAAGTTACCTCAGACTGCTGAAACAAAAGATTAAAGATCTCAGTGAACATTCCAGCCAGTTGATCAGCACAGGTCTTTAGTACTTGGCCAGGTACCCCATCCAAGCTGAATGTTTTTGTGTGTTCACCCTCCGGAATGCTCGCACGTTGGCATGAAATCAGAGGATCATCAGGGGCTGTGGGAGTTCCTGATGGTTCCTCCATGTTTATTATTCAATGTTTATATTTCAAGATGAATGGAGCAATAAATATAATCCTTAATAAATAAAGCTAATTCTTAATAAATAATGTGGTAAAAGGTCACCTTGTTGGTTAAAGAAGCAATTGTAAATATCGCGTGTCAACAATGTTTTACATCAGTCTTTACATTGAGGCTTTATCATTTCACATTCAGGCGAATCAAAACTATGATGGGTACATTTACAGGATGTACTGTCCAAGCCACGGAGGTAGGAATTACTCAGATTCTGGTAGAGGCATTTGAGTGCATGGTTACAACCTATGGGCATGTACCAGTGATCCTGGCCATAGAAGGAGTCACTCAGACTGAGGGAGTTCACTGCGGGCACTGGGCAGTGAAGAGATGCAGAAACCACTCACATTTTACCTTTGGTAGTCCTGACTGAATGGGGAGCAAGAGGGGTACTAAGAAGTCTCCAGGTCACAGTCATGACACACTGGCGTAGCAGTAACTTTGGATATTGAGGGCAAGTACAACCCACAACAAAGAAGGAGAAACTGGAGCAGGCCATTTGGCCCATCAAAACTTTATTGCTGCAACATCACTTTTTTGCACCCATGTTTTAAGTTCCTTAAATAGCACTTTAATCTCCACCTTAATTGTGCTGAACCCAATTCTATTTTTATTACCATTTTTTTTACATTAGAGAATCCCAAACATTCACTACCTTCTGGATAGTGAAACTTCATCTCACCTCAGTTTCGAATAGCTGACCATTGTGAGGTGGTTTTCACTGGTTCTAGACATAAGAACCAGGATAAAACTTATCCCTGTGTTTAGTTCCTTAAGCCAATTAGAATGTTGTATGAGTGAGTTCACTTCTGTTCTGCCTAAACTCAAAGATTAGGACATTTAAAAAACTCTTAATTAGGCAGAGGGATAATGGAAAAATGGAGGGCTATCTAGGAGGGAAGAGTTAGATTAATCTCAGAGTAGGTTAAAAGGTCAACATAACATTGTGATCAGCTGGGCCTGTACTGCGCCCAGCTGTGAATCACACCCAAAATGCTGGAGGAACTCAGCCGGTCAGGCCACATTTATGGAAAGGAATAAACAGTCAATGTTTCAAGCCAAGACCCTTCTTCTGGACTGGAAAAGAAGAGAGAAAACGTCAGAATAAGAAGGTTGGGGAGATGAAAAAATACAAGCTAGAAGGGGATAGGTGAATCCAGGCAGGTGAGGGAGAGGGGAAGAAATAAGAAGCTGGGAGGTGGTAGGGATCTGATAAGAAGTGGAGAGTGGACCATGGAAGAAAGGGAAGGAGAAAGTTCACCAGGGGGAGGAGATAGGTAAGTGAAGAGAAAAGGTAAGAGGCTGGAGTGGGAAATTGAAGAAGATAATTGGGAAGCGGAGAAAGATTACTGGAACTGGGAGAAATCAAAGCTCATGCCATCAGGTTGGAGATCACCAAAATGGAATATGAGGTGTTGCTCTTCCAGCCTGAGAGTGACCACATCATGGCAGAAGAGGAGGCCATGGGCTGACCTGTTGCAATAGGAATGGGGATTGGAATTAAAATCGTTGGTGGCCAGGAAATCCTGCTTTATGCAGGTGACCAAAGGTACTCAACAAAGCTGTCCCCCAGTTTACATCAGGTCTCACCAATGCAGAGGAGGCTGCATCAGGAGCACCAGATATAGTAGACAACCCCAAATGATTTGCAGGTGAAATGTTGCCTCAGCTGGAAGGATTGTTTGGGGCACTGAATGGAGGCGATTGTGTAGGTCTAGAACTTCCTCCACTTGCAGGAATAAGTGCCGGGAGGGAGTTTAGTGGTAAGGAAGAAATGGATAAGGGAATCGCAGAGAGAGTAATCCCTGTAGAAAGTGGAAAGTGGGGAGTTTGGGGTGGTAATAATGCATTAGGTGGTAGGGTCCTGTTGAAGATGTCGGATCTTGTGGAGAGCGATGTGTTGGAGGCAGATGCTCATGAGGTGGTACTGAGAACAACAGGCCATATATCCCTGCTCTATCCTGATTAAGGTGGTAAGAAGATGAGGTGAGTGCAGATGTCCAGGAAATGGAGGAGATGTGGGTGCGGGCAGCATCAATGTAGGAAGAAGGGAAACCCAGTTCTGTTGAATCTTTTGTGTTAATGTATATTCTTGCTACACCCATGACTGTGTAGATAGGCACAGCTCAAATGCTATCTTTAAGTTTGCTGAAGGCACAACTATTGTTGGCAGAATTTCAGATGGTGATGAGAAGGCATCCAGGAGCAAGATATATCAATTAGTTGAGTGGTGCTGCAACAATAACTTTGCACTCAATGTCAGCAAGACAAAGAATTGATTGTGAACTTCGGAAAGGGTAAGAGGAGGAAACACACACCAGTTCTCATAGACTGATCAGAAGTGGAATGCGTGAACAATTTCATGTTCCTGGCTGTCAACATCTTTGAGGATCTATCCTAGACCCAACATATCAA
This sequence comes from Hypanus sabinus, assembly GCF_030144855.1. Classification (NCBI taxonomy): domain Eukaryota; kingdom Metazoa; phylum Chordata; class Chondrichthyes; order Myliobatiformes; family Dasyatidae; genus Hypanus; species Hypanus sabinus. The sequence goes on along the minus strand of NC_082711.1, from coordinate 35,112,887 downwards.
TGCAGTTACAAAGAAGGTCCAACAGTGGCTATAATTCATTAGGAGTTTGAGAAGATTTGGTAAGTCACCAAAGTCACCCATAATTTTCTACTGATGTACCATGGAGAGCATTCTACTAGCTGCATCACTGTTTGGTACGAGGTGGGTGCACTGTACAGGATTGAAATCAGCTATAGAGAGTTGTAAACTCACTCAGCTCAGTCATGGTCACTCGCCTTTGAACTCTGCAGGATGTCTTCAAAGAGTGATGCCTCAAAAAAGGAGTGATGCCATCTATCATTGTGAACCCCTATCTCTCAGGATAAGCCCTCTTCTCATTGCTACCTTTTCGGGCAAAGGTACAGGATCTTGAAGGCACACACTCAATGATTCAAAAATAGCTTCTTCTCCTTTGCCATCAGATTTCTGAATAGACATTGAACCCATGAACACTACCTAACTACTTTTTTATGCTTATTTAATTTAACTTTTTAACTATATATACACACAGAGTTTTTATTATTATGTATTGCAATGTATTGCTGCCACATAACCACAAGTTTTATGACATACGCCAGTGATATTTAACCTGATTCTGGTTCTATGTTCTATATTCTATTAGATCTTGACTAGGGGACATGAAACTAAGTAGCTCTCCCCACAAGGGCAAGTGAGACAAATAAGGTGCAGGCAAAGATAAACCTGTACCAGTCAGATGGGGTTTGCAGGAGGAACATCTGACAGGTATTATGAAGATTAAGCAGAAAAGAAATCCAAATATTTCCTGCACAAAGTTAGGAGAGCAGTTTGTTTGAAGCCTCTATGTGTTGCTTATCAAGGACAAAGAGAAAAAATATCATGCAGCATATATAGAAAATAGAACATAGAACATAGAGATCTACAGCACATTACAGGCCCTTCAGCCCACAATGTTGTGCTAACCATGTAAGGTACTTTAGAAACTGTCTAGAATGTCCCTACCGAGTAGCCTTCCGTTTTTCTAAGCTCCACGTATCTATCTGAGGGTCTCTTGAGAGACCCTATTGTATCCAATTGTATACAAGCAAGGAATGTAATAAAAGAGCAACACAATGAATGGGTACTGAACAATTCTAGATAAGGCTTCAGAGCGAGGGCAGAATGTTAACTAAAGAACATTAAGTGCATCCTGAAGACCTTCGTCCAACATTCTGCATTCACAGTGCTGATTTTTCAGGTGTCAACATGTCCAGCCCGGGCATACGTCTGTTTGTTTCTGGTCAACAAGTGAAAAGCAGGCTTAAGTGTAACACTGGAGCCAAAGATATCAATCATAAAAGCACCTGTAAATGCAATGCTAGGTTCGAGAAAAAGTTCTTAGACCTCAGACCAAGATACCGTGAGCCAGAGGTATTCTCAGCCCAAGATCAGCAAAAAATATCATTATGAGCATCAAAAGCATCAATTCATCGATGACTTAACATTTTCAAAACAGTGGAACCTTTCAAATAGTAGTTGTTACAATAGGGCTTTGTAATCTATATCAACAAGATGAGAAACTTATTTCATTGAAGTTTTAGAAAAGCAGCCATGTTATTACGGGAGTCTATGGACAAACAGAGAAGGAATGGACTCAGTATGAGTTCAGAAGTACAAGTTCAAAGTAAATTTATGATCAACGTACATAAATATCACCTTACACAACCCTGAGACTATTGCCTGGGTTTGGTAAAATTGACACAGAGGGGGAAGTAAAGATTAGGCAAGTTTTGAGGAGGAAGTATAAGGCTCTTGTTTGTCACAGAGTTACTGAATGGATTGCATCAAGCACTGATGGATTTGTGAGAGGACTGTACTTCAAATCTTCATTCAGTGGTTATATCAATTATGGACTTTCGAACTGAACGTTCAAAATCCCACTCCTATGTTCTGATTTGTTGTATTTCTAGCTTTTTTTCTGTTTTAATATGAACTTATCAATGTTAGCACAATACTGCAAAACAGAGTGTGATAGAAAGATGGAAAACAGTCTAGGCAGAATTGAAAACACTGGCATCACTCCAGAAAAAGGAGGCCAGAGAAGATGAAAGTATGATATTGAAATGATTGTAGCAGGAAAAGACCAACGTCACCAATGAGTCAAAGAGGAAGGATGTACACAAAATATTGTGAAAATCAACCTAAGCATAAAGTTAGATATGGTCCTTGTGGCTAAAGGGATCAGGGGGTATGGAGAGAAAGCAGGAACAGGGTTCTGCGTTGGATGATCAGCCATGATCATACTGAATGGCGGTGCAGGCTCGAAGGGCCAAATAGCCTACTCCTGCACCTATTTTCTATGTTTCTATAGATGTGGAGCTTTAACAAGCATGAAAAATAGGAATTGTTGAACTCCTATATCCAGCACTTCCTTCTACAAAGGCAAACTAGGTATTATGCATCGGAATACCTTTAGAAGCCAGTTTCTACCACATGGAATGACATTGGATACACTATTGTATTGGGTGCATTATTTTAGTTGATAGTTACTGCTTTAAATGAAAGATATTCAGTTTAAAGCTGCCTATTTGCTTGTGCAGACAGCAGGGTAAAATAAATTTATAGAAGAAAACATTTAGTGTGCAGGTACCTAAATCCAACTATTTCTTGAGCAACGTTCCAGCCAGCCATACCTGAGTTTAGACTACCAGCTGTGCATTGCTTTTGTTTTTAGATCACATGTCATGTTTACTTGACAATATCGCTCTATTGCTTCATCACCTCTATGTAAAAGTCCTGGAATTCCCTCCTAAAAATGGGGATATCTTACAAACGAGAGCAAGCAGTTGAGTCCTTGAGGTATAAAGTGAAAACACCGAAAGGATTGCAAACAAGAGTAGGGCATTCAGCCATTGAACCTGCTCTGATATTCAATGGCACTTGGTATTATACATAAAATTGGCAGAACTGAATCAGAGCAACATAGTCAAAATGCTGGAGTAACTCAGCAGATCAGGCAGAATCCATAAAAACGAAACAACAGTCAATATTTTGTGCCAAGGTTCTTCTTTAGGACTGGAAAAGAAAGCAAAAGACACCAGAATAAAAAGATGGGTGGGGGTGAGGAAGGAGAAGAAGAACTAGCTAGAAGGTAATAGGTGAAGCCAAGTGGGTAGAAAAGGTAAAGGGTTGGAGAAGAAAGACTCTGATAGGAGAGGAGAGTGGACCATAGAAAAAAGGGAAGGAAGAGGGGCAACAAGGAGAGAAGATCAGCAGGTGAGGAGAAGAGGTAAGAAGCCAAAGTGTGGAATGGAACAAAAGGAGATGGGGAGGAAAAATCCCTCCCTTATCTTAGAAATGAGGTTCACGAAAATTATTCCAGGATTGAATGGCTTGTCACATGATGAGCATTTGATGGCTCTGGGCCTGTATTCACTAGATTTCAGAAGAATGAAGGGTGACCACATTGAAGTCTATCAAATAGTGAAAGGCCTTGAAAGAATGGATGTGGACTGGATATTTTCTGTGGAGGAGAGTCAAAGAGCAGACAAAACAGCCTCAGGATAGAGGGGCGTCCTTTTAGAATTGAGAAAAGGAGTAATTTCTCTAGCAAGAGAGTGGTGAATCTGTGGAATTCTTTGCCACAGGCAACAGTGGCGGCCAGGTCTTTATCTATATTTAATGCAGAGGGTGATAGCTTCTTGTTTGTTCAGGGCATAAAGGGATACGAGAAGAAGCCAGAAGACTGGGGCTGAGAGGAAAATTGGACTTGCCATGATGAAATGGCGGAACAGACTCAATAGGCCAAATGTTCCTATATTCTGCTCTTTTGAGTTAGAGATGGAGAGGAGGTCACAAAACAAGCTGATGATATCCATTATGGACAATCTGGCACATCCTCTCCTTGACCTACTGAATAAGCAGCAGAGAACCCTTTCGAACAGACTCATTCAGCTCTGCTTTCACAAAGGTCATTACAGAAAATCTTTCCTACCAAATGCAATAAGCACATACAACAGTTCACCTCTGTGCAACATGAGAACACACACCATGGTACAATGATCTCTGCTTTATTATTTCATATATTATTATTGAACACTATTGTACATTGGTAATTTATTATTGTGTATATTACTATTCTGTAGTTATTATTAGTTAAGTCTGCACACTGTTAATTGTGTTTCTAAATGTTGCTGCTGTAACAAAAGAATTTCCCACCCTGGGATCAATAAAATACTTGTTATTATCTTATGGTCTTATGATCTTATAGAACGTAGAACAATACAGCACAGTACAGGCCCTTCGGCCCACAATGTTGTGCTGACCCTTAAATCCTGCCTCCCATATAACCCCACACCTTAAATTCCTCCATATACCTATCTAGTACTCTCTTAAATTTCACGAGCGTATCTACCTCCACCACTGACTCAGGCAGTGCATTCCACGCACCAAACACTCTCTGAGTGAGAAAATTTCCTCTAATATCCCCCTTGAACTTCCCTCCTCTTACCTTAAAGCCATGTCCTCTTGTACTGAGCAGTGGTGCCCTGGGGAAGAGGTGCTGGCTGTCCACTCTGTCTATTCCTCTTAATAAGTTGTATACCCCTATCACTTCTCCTCTCATCCTCCTTCTGTCCAGAGAGTAAAGCCCTACCTCCCTTAATCTCTGATCATAATGCATACTCTCTAAACCAGGCAGCATCTTGGTAAATCTCCTTTGTACCCTTTCCAATGCTTCCACATCCTACCTATAGTGAGGCGACCAGAACTGGACACAGTACTACAAGTGTGGCCTAACCAGAGTTTTATAGAGCTGCATCATTACCCTGCGACTCTTAAACTCTATCCCTCGACTTATGAAAGCTAACACTCCATAAGCTTTCTTAATTACCCTATCTACCTGTGAGGCAACTTTCAGGGATCTGTGGACATGTACCCCGAGATCCCTCTGTTCCACCACACTACCAAGTATCCTACCTTGGGAAAAACATTTTTACTGAGAGAAATTGAATCAAAATCAGGTTTATTATTGCTGACAAAATGTAGGTCACAAAATTTATTGTTTTACAGCAGCAGCAGTGCTGTACAATGCAAAATAAATATTAGAAGTTACAATAAGAAACATATTTAAAAATATAAAGAGGGTAAAACAGTCAGGTAGTATTCAGGGTTCAGGGACAGTTTAGGAATCTCATGGCAGAGTTTATGGTACTTGGGCGCTTTGCAAATGTTGCTTCAAACCAGACTGCAGCAACCCTACACTCAACATGAAATCAAACTTCCAATTTACTGCAGGCAGTTTTATATCTTTTGTTTGGGTGGTTTCAAGTGGAAGGTCACACACACACAAAAACCTGGTATTATGTGATGCAAAGTTATAAATGGGGTTTGGGTAAAGCACCAAGCAGGAAACCACAGAGATTTGCATGAAATCCCTACGCTTTCTCAATTGTGAGCTCTACAGAAATGCCATTAAATTGGAAGGGCCATTAAAGTTAGAAAAGAGGCAGCTGATTCTCAATTGCACAAACCACAAATTCAAAAGGAAAAGGTTAAGTAACATATATGAGAACATGCTAGTTCCCAAAGGTGAGTGCTGTGAAATTTCTCATATTCTGAATGCAGAAGTGATCTCACATACACTTCAGTGATTTTGAATTGGCTTCAAGTAATGTGGCAACACCACCAGTATTAGTAAACACTGCACTCAACAAGATTCACCAGGGAGTAGCAATTAACAAAGCAAATGGAAATACCAAACTATGCTGCCAAATCAATTATTTTTAAGCAAAGACTATCATATTGAAAATATATGGAGCTCCAGCCAGTTCATATACCAGTCAGTTGCTGTCATATAAGGAAAGATTTAGCCTCAGAACGTGGCCCATAGAGGACCTCTAACATTGTTCTTCAGATCCGGAACCTTAAATTGTGACAATAAGCATAAGAATGTGGATAAACTGAGATGAAAACTTTTAGAAAGACGTATATCAAAAATAAGAAAAAATATGATAGAGTCATCGAACACTGCAGCTCAGAAACAGGGTTTTCAGCTGAGCTAGACTGTGCCAATCATAAATCTGTCTTGTCCCATTTACCTGCACACAGACCACTCGCTCCATACCGCTCCCATCCAAATTTGTATTAAACGTTGAAATCAAATCTGCATTTACCACTTCTGCTGGCCGGTCATTCTACACCTTCCACCACTTCCTGAATGAGGAAATTCCCTCTCATGTCTCCTTAAACATTTCACTTTCACCCATATACCATGATCTCCAGTTCTAGTTGCACCCAACCACAATAGAACCTGCTTGCATTTATCCTATCTACACCTCTCATAATTTTGTATACCTCTATCAGATCTCTCCACATTCATCTATGCTGTAGGGAATAAAGTTCTAACCAATTCAAACATTCCCTATAACTCGGGTCCTCAAATCTTGGCAGAGTATCCTTGTCAATTTTATTGACATCATTCCGTAGGTAGGTGACCAATCTGCATTCAATAAGCTAAATTGGGCCTCACCAATATCTTGTACAACTCTACATAACGACCTAACTCCCAGCTGAATAGCTTGATTTATGAAAGCCAACGAGCCAAAAGCTTTCTTTATGACCCTATCTACAGCACCCATGATATTATTTTCAAGGAATGTTGGATCTATATTCCCAGATCCTGCTACTCTACTGCACTCCTTAATGCCCTACTGCTCACTGTGTAGACCTACCCTGGTTGGTCCTCTCAAAGTGCAATGCCTCACAGTTGTCTGCATTGAATTCCATCGGTCATTTTTCAGCCCATTTTTTCATCTGGTCATCTGGTCATCTGGTGAACAAAGCCACGTTGACTATCCCGAATCATTCCCTGTTTATCCAACAAGTTATATATCCAGACCCTTAAGTCTGACCCGAGCCTTATAGGCTCATCAGGCCGATGCTTATGCTGGCTTCTGTGGCGTGAAGCAACTGAGAGTATGAGACTCCCCCCCAGATAGGATGCCAGTCTATCATGAGGTTAACCCCCAGCATTTTGCCAGTACCCATTTTCAGCTGGGTGGACTGGAGCAGTGTGTGGTTAAGTGTCTTGCTCCAGGACACAACATGCCGCCTCGGCTGGGGCTCAAACTCACGACCTTCATATTGCTAGTCCAACGCCTTAACCTCTTGGCCACACACCACACTGTTTATTATTAGAGCCTTTCTTAAACAATAGAACAACATTAGCTATCTTCTAATCCTTCAGCACCTTAATCATGGATAAGGACACTTTAAGTATCTCTGCTAGGGCCCCTACAATTTCTGCACTAGCATCACACAGTGTCGAATGGAACATCATGTAGGCCCTCGAGATTTATTCATACTAACTTTTCTCAAGGCAGCAAACACCTTCTCCCCTGTAATCTGTGACCTCACTTCTCTTGACTCTGAATCTGTCTCCCAAGTAAATACAGATGTAAAAAATACATTCAAGATCTTCCCTATTTCTTTTGGTTCCATCCGTAGATTACCATTCTGATCTCCCAGAGGACCACTTTTGAGACCTTGCTATCCTTTTGTTCGTAATCTATCTGTAGAAGTCCTTAGGGTTCTCCTTTACCTTGTCTGCTAAAACAACCTCAGATCTTCTTGTAGCCTTCTTGATTTCCTTCTTAAATGTTTTCTTGCATTTCATATACTCCTCGTACCTCATTTGCTTCTTCCTGCCAAATCTATTATGCATCTCATTTGCCTTAACCAGGGCCTCTATCTCTCGAAAACCAAGAATCTGTAAACCCGTTGTCTTCTATTCTGGTAGGAGCATTCAAACTCTATACTCTCAAAGTTTAACTTTTAAAGGCCCCCCACTTGCCATGTGTGATTGCCAGTAAACAATCTGTCCTAATCTACACTTACCAGATCCAGGGATATGGTTCCTCTTGTCCTCACATACCACCCCACAAGCCTCCATGTCAAGCAGATAATTCTCCGCAACTTGTGCCATCTCCAACGAGATCCTACCACCAAAGATATCTTACCTTTCCGTCACTTCTGCTTTCCACACTTGACTCCCTCCCCACTGATCTCCCACCTGGCACTTATCCTTGCCAGCGGAACAAGTGCTACCCCTGCACCTTTACCTCCTCCCTCATCGCCATTCAGGCCCCAAACAGTCCTTCCAGGTGAGGCGGCACTTCATCAGTGAGTCTGTTGGAGTTGTATACTGTGTCTGCTGTTCCCGGTATATTGGTGATAACCGAAGAAGATTGGGAGCCCGCTTTGCCGAGCACCTACACTCTGTCTGCCAAAAGAAGTGGACCTCAAGGTGGCCACCCATTTTAATTCCACTTCCCAATCCTATTCCTACATGTCTATCCATGGCCTCCTCCACCGTCGTGATGAGGCCACACTTAGGTTGGAAGAACAACACCTTAACCCCAACCCAATGGCATGAACATCAATTTCTCAAACTAATGCTCCACCCTTCACCATTCCCTATTCCCTATTCCCTCTCTCACCTTATCTCCTTGCCTGCTCATTGCCTCCCTCTAGTGCTCCTCCGCCTTTTCTTTCTTCCATGGCCTTCTGTCCTCTTCTATCAGACTCCCCCTTCTCCAGCCCTGTATCTCTTTCACCAATCAACTTACCAGTTCTTTACTTCATTCCTCCCCCTTCAGATTTCACCTTTCACCTTGTGTTTCTCTCTCCCCTCCCCACACCTTTTACATCTGCTCCTCAGCTTTTTCTCTCCAGTCCTGCAGAAGGGTTGCGGCCCAAAACATCGACTGTAATTTTTTCAATAGATGCTGTCTGGCTTGCTGAGTTTCTTCAGCATTTTGTGTGTGTTGCTTTGAGTTCCAGCATCTGCAGATTTTCTCATGTTTGTGACTTTCAATCTAATGTCAGATAAGAACCAAAGACAAAATAACAAGAAGGAAAAAAGTGGTTAAGAGAAACAAATAGAAACAGGAAGGTTAAGAAAAATTATACATGAAAAAGCATTTACTGTATACAAATTAATAAAATGTTCTTTTAACTTTTGTTTGCTAGGATAACAACTCTGATTTCTCCAGCCTTTCTTCATAACTAAAGATCCGTATATCTTCAATAACTCCAGTAAATCTTTTACAGTCATAAAGTCAGAGAGTCATACAATATACAATATAATATAGAATCAGGCCTTTCAGTCCAACTGGTTGATTCTGGCCAAGATTTTGATCCAAGCCAGTCCCATTTGTTTGCATTTGGCTCGTATCTTTAAACCTTTCATATCCTTAAAACCTGTCCACATACCTTTAGATGGTGTTAACATATCTACCACAGCCACTTCCTCAAGCAGCTCATATCGTATATTGACCACCCTCAGGGGGAAAAGATGTCACACAAATTCCTATTAAATCTCTCCCTTCTCAACTTAAGCCTATTCTAACTAGTACTGTCACAATTACAGACTCTGCTGTGGGGTCTATGTACCCCAACAAGCAGGGTATGCAACATGGCAGTTTTGTTCATTAGTATCCATGCTCCAGCCAATTACTATTTCATTATGGCGGGTTTTAACTCTCATCTTTTCATTGTAGTCTTGTTGAGACTTGACCAAAAGCACAGCAGTGTTATGCTCCCTGGTTACCCTTGTCCTTGTCCGGGAAAGAGGATTACCATTTAGAATGACGCTGGAAAGCAGCAATGTTCATTTAGAATTTAGGTATTGCTTTCAGCCAAAGAGTTTGCATTAAACTTTCAGTTTTCAGAGTCTCTCTCTCTCTCTGCAATTGGGCCATATCTGGTCTTTCTTACAAGTTCTTGATCCACCAACCCTGGTAAAACAAAAACTGCCTATTCATCCTATCTGTGCCGCTTGTGATACTTGGAGGCACATGATAAAATAGGCCATAGTCAGCATGGTTTCATCAAGGGAAAATCTCACCTGAAAAATCTGTTGGAATTCTTTGAAGAAATAACAAGGAGGATAGACAAAGGAGAAGAAGTTGATATTGTGCACTTGGATTTTCAGGAGGTCATTGACAAAGTGCCCCACATGAAGCTGCTTAACAAGCTATGAGCCCACAGGGAAGATTCTGGCATGGATAAGATAGTGGCTGACTGGCAGGAAGCAAAGAGTGGGAATAAAGGGAGTCTTTTTTGGTGGGTTGCCAGTGACTAGTGGTGTTCCACAGGGGTCTGTGTTGGGGCAGATTGTTTTTATGTTATAGGTCAATGATTTAGATAGAATTGATGACGTTGTTGCAAAGTTTGCAAACAATATAAAGATAGGTGTAAAGGCAGATAGTTTCGAGGAAGTAGAGAGGCTACAGAAGGACAGACAGATTAGAAGAATAGGCAAATAAATGGCAGATAGTTATACAGATTAGTGAAAGAAGTGAAAGGATTAACTATTTTCTAAATGGAGAGAAAATACAAAAAACTGAGGTGCAAAGAGACTTGGGAGTCCTTGTGCAAGATTTCTTAAAGGTTAATTTGCAGGCAAGTTTGTGGTGAGGAAGGCAAATGCAATGTTAACATTAATTTCAAGAGGACTAGAATATAAAAGCAAGGATATAATGTTGAAACTTTATGAAACACTGTTGAGGCCTCTCTTGGAGTATTGTGAGCAGATTTGGCCCCTTATCTTGGAAAGGATGTGCTGAAACTGGAGAGGGTTCAAAGAAGTTTCACAACAATGATTCCTGGCTTGTCATATGAAAAATGTATGATGGCTCTGGGCCTGTACTCTCTGGAAGTCAGAAGAATGAGGGGTGACCTAATTGAAACCTGTCAAATAAGGAAAGGTCATGATAGTGTGGAAGTGGAGATGACATTTCCTATGGTGGGAGAGCCTAAGACCAGAAGACACAGCCTCAGAATAGAGGGCTATCCTTTTAGAATGGAGATGAGAAGGAATTTCTTTAACTAGAGATTCTTGTTGGTCAGAGGACGATGGGACACTGGACAAAGGCAGGTGATTGGGGTTGAGAGGACAATTAGATCAGCCATGATGAAATGGCAGAGCAGACACAATGGCCCAATTGGCCTAATTCTGCTCCTTTATCTTATGGGCTTATCGCCTTATGGTTTAATAAGAATCCAATTGGTAAAAGGGCAGGGAATGATTGGGAAAGGCACTATCTCATTCTTCCACTCATTCTGCAGATACCAGAGGATAGCCAAGAATTTGAAGTAACAAATCAAGGCACTTTATTTATACAACAAAATCTTACATTGTGCACAGCAACATTCCTTACAGCATCTTTCTCTATGGAGACAGACGACAATGTTACAGAGAAGAGTCGCTTACTGGCTACATTTTGTCCTCCTTCCTTACCAGTCCTAATGTTTATTCCTCTCCATAGATGCTGCCTGATTTGCTGAGTTCTTCCAGCATCTTGTGTGTGCTACTCTGGATTTTCAGTATCTGCAAAATCTCTTCTATGGTTTGCAACATTTCTTGATGTGATGCCAAACAATACTATATAATATAGTATAATAAACACAGAAAATACTGGGAAAACTGAGCAAGTAAGGGAGCATGTGGATAGGGACAGAGTTAATCCTTTGTCACAAATAATTTAGTAACTCTTTTTATTTGCTGTTGAGAAAATGTTAATGGTAGGACTTTCTTTGGAGTTGCTCCCATCTCATCTCCTCCTTCTGCCAAAAATTTGTGGGAAAGAAATAAGATATCCACCTCACTGGATGCATCTCAGGGCAATTAGCTACAGCTTATCCATCTGTGTAATGTTTCCACTGACTGCTAGAATTTTGATGATGTAACACAAAAGAGATTTTTTTTCACATACAGAGAGAGTATGAGATAACTTACAATAAAAGAAAGACACTAGAGATATAACCGACTAATTAAAATGCACCTTTTTGGTTGTCATTCTAACTCGGAGTTGGATAGTTGAACTTTCAAGCCCCACTTCAGCACAGAATCCCGGATTAGTTTTCAGGTAGAGTCCTGCAGAAATTAAATATGCCATCTTTCAGATAAAATATTTAACCAAGCCCTATCTTCCACTTCTGATGAAAATGAAAGCTTTTGTTAAAGAAGTTCTCCTGAAATCTAACCCATAAAGAAAACAATCAAAATGCTCAGCACACTACTGGATTTAAGATGGATAGTGTATATATTCTCTGCTTCATTTGCTTGCAAGATGCCAGAGACCACATTTCAATGGTAATTCACTGACTTCTGGGGCAATTCAAAACATGTTGATAGTGTCAAGAACACCAGCTCTTGATTCATTCTTTCTGATTGAGAGAACAGTCTACAATAGCTGTGAGCAAAGGCCATCGCCAAAGGGAGAATTAGATCAATGCAAGCTCCTATTCTTGTGTCTCCTAGAGATGAAATTTTACTCTCCAAAACAAGTTGGGGATACACTACTGGGAAAATAAACATGGGTTCCCTTTTAAAATGTCCAGCTATCTGTGGTAAGGAAGAGAAGCACTCCTCATTATTAGCCATTTGGAAAATAGAACTAAACTTCAAATACTCAAGGATGCCGGGAGATCAGTGAATTTGTATTGTAAATGACTGCATGGATTTGGCTAGAATATATAAGGTCATCTTTTTTATGGAATAGTACCTGTTCCTGACACGATGTAAACTCCAAATCTGAAACATAAATACCCAGCCTAGAAAAATAACAAATTGAAATCATTTATTTAGTAACATGTTTACAAAGAAATTTTACCCTTGTATCCTTCATGCCCTGACTAATCAATAATCTATCACCTCTGCCTCAAATATACCCAGTGACCTGACCGCCTGTGGCAACGAATTCCGCAGATTAACCACGCTCTGGCTAAAAAAACTCCTCCACAGTATCTTTCACTTCATTCTTTTTATTTTTTCTTTGGTTTTGTTTCCAGTCTTTTGGTTTCTCCTTTATTCTTAATTTGGAAAATGGTTTATTATTGTCACATATTCCAAGCTACAGTGAAAAGCTTTTGTTTGTATTCCATCTGGACAGATCATTGCATGCCTGTGTACATTGAGGGAGTAGAAAAGGGGGAATTAAAAGAATGCAGGATCTAGTGTTACATTTGCAGCAAAAATGCAAAGGGCCATGAAGTAGATTGAGAGATTGAGAGTTCATCTGTATCATTCAGTTCAAGAGTCTTCGATCAGCAGGATGGAAGCTGTTCTTGTCTGGTCGTATGTCCTCCAAAGCTTTGTAAGCCAGTGGGAGGCGGGGAGAAAGATAAGAGAGGTCCTTCCTTGATTGCGTTGGCTATTGTTCCATGGCAGTGATAATTGCATAAAGATTTCAAGGAGACAGGATGATTTTTTATGATAAAATGCGCTGTGTTTAAAAATCATTTATTATGGTCTCAGGCAGAACATTTGTCATGTCGAGCTGTAATGATAGGATGCTTTTAATGGCACATCTGTCAGAACTGGAAAGGATCATCAGAGACATGCAGAATTTCCTTATCCTTCTAAGGAAGCAGCATAATTTATTTCTTCATTTGGATTTCTTGTACATTTTTCTTTACCATTAACTTTTCAACATACAGCAATTGGCTTTCACGTCCAATGTCCCAGTAACTCACTGACATCCGCTCAAACACTCAAAGGTTTGTGGCATTTTGTGTTTAACAGAAGAGGGGAATGGGGTGATTCCCTTCAAAAGTCTTTCGTATATAATGTTCTTGAATTTGCAATGAAAATGGTGAGACTATTAAATTTCACTGTGTTTTGATGATATTTAATAGCAATATTCAATCTTGTATTTACATGTAAAAACCCAAAAGTAGCTGTCAGTTTTATACTTTGCTCAGGTTATCGTGTATATTCAATTAAATGGCATGACATTAAATTTTATAGAAACAGTTCTCAATGCAAGTAAATATTGTTTGCACTTTGGAAATGACAGGCAACTGATTTTTTAATGGTATACTAAACCCTTCTGTCCCTGATAATATTGGAGTCAAGGAGATGTGCTGCTTGGAAACAGACCCTTCAACAGACCTGGATAGGGCGAATGAATGCAGCCTTTTTACCCCTACCCTGTTAAAAACATAGGGGCACCTTATCTATGCCCCTCATGATTTCATGTATCACTAAAAGTTTTCCTCTCAGCCCCTATACTCAGCAAAGGAAGTCCCAAGTGATCTAATCTTTCCTTTTAAGCACTCAAATCCTGATAATATCCTTGTGGACTTTTCCTGCACCATTTCCAGTGTAATGATATTCTTCCCATCATCTGGTAATCAAAGTGGCCAGAATACTCCAAGTGTGGTCTCACAAAATCCTGTGCAGTTGTAAGATGATACCACATCTTGTGTATTATTATATGATATGAATGGACTAAATTTGCCCAATACATTTATTGTAACATTTAAATTGTTTATGAAATTTCAAGCTTGATCTGAATTTATGTGAATGTCCTTTCCTTAATTAGCTCCCTATTAAAAGCTTAAAAGGATGTCAGAATATTGCTGCAGGTCAGAATATTTGAACCTGATTGGTTGTTCATTCAGCTCAATATTATCATAACTCTAGGTGCCTAAGATTTTCCACAAAAGGTAGCTGAAGTTTACATGTGTTGATACCCCACTATGTCAGATTTCTTCAAAGTCAATACTTCCAATTCTTGATATCTAAAGTAAAACCCTTCGATGGATAGATCTAAGCCCATCCAAGCTCTTCCGAATAAATCGGCCTCTCTTATTAATTCTTTTGTGGTTAATTCTGGAATCTGCGAAATTTGGTGTTTTTTACACTCCAATGACAAAGAATTTTCATACTTTTCCCATGTTTATCATAATTATTCAAGAATTGACTACTTCTTTATTGATCATCGTTTACTTACAGATGTTATTGATTGTAAATATGATTCTATTACCATTTCTGATCATGCACCTTTGAAGCTATCTATTAAGACAATGGATTCATCTTCTAATGCTAAATCTTGGAGGTTCAACTCTATTTTATTGCAGGACCCAGACTTTCTTAATTTTATTAAACAACGAATTGATTTGTTTTTCTCAACAAATTTTACAGAAGAGATCTCTAGTGGAACATTATGGGACACCTTTAAAGCATTTATTCATGGACAGATTATTTCATACTCTGCTGGAGTTAGGAAATGAACTAATTTGGAAATATTAATATTGGTTGATAAAATTAAAGCAATTGATAAGATTTATTCAGTGACCCCTAGCAAAGAACTTTATAAAGAAAGAGTTGAACTTCAAATGGAGCATAGTCTGTTATCATCCTCTTCGATTGAAATTCAGTTAATTAAATCTAGAACTCAGTTTTATGTACATGGAGATAAATCTGGCAAATTACTAGCTAATCAAATGAAAACTGCTTCGGTTAAATGACAAATTACTAAGATTCGTAAATGAGATGGTGCTTTGGCGATTGATCATAAAGAGATAAATGAAGCCTTTCAAGATTTTTATAATTCTTTATATCAAACAGAATTTGTTGAGGATTCTTCTATAATAGATGAATTTTTAAGAAAATTGAATATCCCAAAATTAACTACAGAAGATAGTGTACTTCTAGATGCACCTATTACGGAAACTGAAATAAAAGAGGCTATTTTTTCAATGAATTCAGGTAAAGCCCCTGGTCCAGATGGTTATACTACAGAATTTTTAAAATCCTTTTCCTCTATACTCTCTCCTTGGCTTTGTAAAATTTTTAAAGATGTGTTAACTGTAGGTAAATTGCCACAATCTTTTTATGATGCCTCTATTTCTCTAATTCTTAAAAAAGATAAAGACCCCACTGAATGTGCATCCTATCGGCCTATAACTTTGCTGAATATGGACTTAAAGATTTTTAGTAAAATTTTGGCCACTAGATTAGAAAATATATTACCTCAAATTACCTCTGAAGATTTATTAAAAATCATTATTCATCTTTTAACATCAGAAAGTTGATTAATATTATTTATACTCCTTCATTCAAAATACCAGAATATGTCATTTCTTTACATGCTGAAAAAGCATTTGACAGAGTTGAATGGCCATATTTATTTAATACGTTGCAGCATTTTAATTTTAGTTTGAAGTTTATATCATGGATTAAGTTAATATATTATAAACCTTTGGCTTTGGTTTTCACCAATAATCAAAGATCTCCTTTTTTTCAGTTATTCCGTGGCACGAGGCAAGGCTGTCCTTTAAGTCCTTTACTATTTGACATTATTTTGAAACCTTTAGCTATCACCATTCGTGAATCACCTAATATTTTGGGTATTACCCATGGGGAAGGGACTTATAAGTTATCATTATAAACTGATGATTTGTTACTATACATTTCTGACCCTGAGAGATCTATTCCTGTTATTTCATCCTTGCTTGCTCAGTTTAGTAGCTTTTCTGGTTACAAACTGAATTTTAATAAGAGTGAATTATTTCCATTAAATATGCAAGTTCCAATTTATAAACACTTACCATTTAAAGTTGTCACAGATCATTTTACTTACTTGGGTATTAAAATTACCAAGAAACATAAGGATTTATTTAAAGTTAATTTTTTTACCTTTAATTGACCAAATTAAGCAACTTGTTACCAGGTGGTCCCCATTATCTTTGTCATTGGTTGGTTGAATTAATGCTATTAAGATGATAGTGTTACCCAAAATTTTATATTTATTCCAAGCACTACCAATTTTTATTCCTAAATCTTTTTTTTTGATATTATTGACTCTAAAATATCTTCGTATCTGTGGCAGAATAAAAATCCTAGACTAAGCAAAAAATATTTACAGAAGCCTAAGAAGGAGGGTGGTTTGGCCTGAGATTTTACTATTGGACAGTCAATATTTGATATTTAATATTTTGAACACAAGAATTGATTAAAGCATCTTGCCTACAATGGGTAAATTTAGAATGTAAATCTGTACAAGACTTTTCATTGTTTTCAATTTTAGGATCTTCACTTCTTTTTTCTTTATCTAAATTGAATAAACAAATAACTAATCCCATAGTTAAACATACATTGCAAATATGGTTTCAATTTCATAAATGTTTTGGCTTGGATAATTTTATCTTATCAAGCCCTATTATATCTAACTTTTTTTTCGACCCTCTTTTATGGATCAAACCTTTGTATTATGGAAAACAAAAGGTATAACATGTTTTCATGATCTATTTTTAGATAATAGTTTTATGTCCTTTGAACAGCTACCTAATAAATATAATTTACCTTAAACTCATTTTTTTAGATATTTGCAAGCTAGAAATTTCTTGATTAATATGTTACAGTCTATTCCGAAATTATGTCCAATGGACATTATGGAAAAAATTTTAGCTCTGAATCCTTGCCAGAAGGGTTTAGTAGCCACCATTTATAATATGATCATGAAAATACAGCCAGAAGTATCAGAAAAAATTAAGAAGGAATTAACTTTTAAAAATTATCTTTGTTACCAGGTAGGTCAGAGCGTGATATTTTGCTGTTCTCAAGAGGATCATGTAAAGCTGCTATCCAAATTCACACTCTCTGTATCAGAACTGAGCAACATTACCATAGTTCATCCATCTGTAATATTGGCTCTGCTTTTCTCTCTTCCACTAGCACGGTCTCATCTGCTTGGTATTCCCTACAGTTCTGAATTTCACAACTTTTTTATTTGCTTGATTGTGTTCTTTTTCCTCTTTAACTGCTCTCATCTCATACTTTTTCATTTATTTATTCATATTATTTTTAATACTTATAGCCTTATCAACTGATTAATCAGATTGCTTCTCCAACAGCATAGCTCCACAGCAACTCTAACCAAACACAGTTATTCCTTTTATCCTATTTGTTCTGGCTTACCCTAAAGCAGTGTAAAAATAACTTGTTTTTTGAATCTCCAGTTCCAAACATTAATTTTGTTCCTCTCTCCGTGAATACTGCCTTCCTTGTTTAGTTTTTCCAACATTTCTCTTTTTATTTCTGCAGCTCAATTGCTAATCTGTGCATTCTGGCACAAGACTGCCTGCACCATGCAAGCAAATGAGGGGGAAAAATACCCTTCAAATGTTTCAAACCTATTGGCAGTGCCACAGACAATCCTTTCATCAAATGCACATTACAGCCGGACAAATTCAACATCTGCTTTTGTCTTGTTATTAATCCTTTGTAACATGTGGGCATTTATTGCCCCGTAAGCATTCAGGTCTTGCTTCATCTTCTGGTGAACTGAAAATGGAACTGAGCTTTCTGCAATTATTGGCGAATGCTTCCATCCATTTTATTAGTGTCTAGTTCACCAGGACGGTCTGGGAAACAAAGCCTTGAAGCTGTGATCAGTAATTTCAGCAAGGTTTTTCAATCCCATTTCTACACAAGGGAATTAGGTTGGGATACTGGAAAAATTGCCTCATTAAATAACTGCTATATACCAGAAAGACTTAATAATACTGGATCAATAAAATATGCCTGCAGAAAAATTCTGCTTCAGTCCCTTTTAATTGACAGACTCGGCCCCAGTTGAATACACTGGAAGATAAAAGCCTGGGGTTTGATCACTACAGTTCAATGATTTTTCATTTCGTGCTAGTATGTAGGTTTCTTTCTGATGGTTAACTTTGATTTGCACGTTCTTTAAGTGTTTGATTAAATAATACATGATCTAGCCAATCTTCAGCAGTGATTAGTCAGCTTTCCATGATTAAAATGAGCTTGGCACAGTTTGCCTTTTAATAAGGGCTTTCCTATATTGCTGACTTCTGTTGGAGCACATCACACAAAGACCTGCACAGCACAACCCACAGAAAGTGAGAGCATTAATGAAGAAAGGAGCTTTGACGGGAAATGTGAAGCATCACAAATTGGAACAATATGTATCCTTCGTACTATTTTGTATGATTTGGCAAGGAGTTTTTTAAATGTTACTTTCTCTCTGCTTTGCTATTATTACATCATCCCAGGGCATTCACTAATTCCAATTTAAAAACATATATTTAAGTGAAGAAAGATTTTTAAAAGGAGCCTCAGGGTGACTCAAATGACCAGAAGTGTGTATGTTTCTGGATGATTGCGTTTTGTGCAATTCCACTCTGCATTCAGCAAGACCCAGGCAATATTCAGACAGGAGATAATAATATCAAGTAACATCTCAGTACCAAAAGTGCAAAGTGTTAACTATTTTCAATAAGATGGAGTCTGATGAAATAACGTTGACATTTACTATCACATCAACATCCTCGAGTCACCATTGACCAGACTGAAGTAGTTACCTAAAAGTTGCATCCTTAAGAGCAAGTCAAAGGCTGGGTACTCTGTGCCTAGTGGTTACCTCAATATGTATCAAAGCCTTTCTAACACTTATAGTGATGCAGCTATAAAAGCCCGTACCCCCTCCATCACTGAGAACATTCACTTCTCCATCACTCCTACCCCCTGCTACAGGAAAGATATTAAATGGGAAAGATTGCAGATAAAATTACAAGAACGTTTCAAGGACTTGAATAAAGATCAGCTTTATTTCTCACATACACATTGAAACATACGGTGAAATCAGATTTTAGGACTTAAGTGAAGATCTGATCCCATTTTAGGACAAACTTATGCAAATTAGAGAAAAATTGATAGGGTTCACAAATTTTCTAGCGCCACTGGGTGTCATAAAGTCATAGAGAAATGCAGCACAGAAAAAGATCTTTCAACCAATCTAGTACATGCCAAAACCATTTAAACTGCCTACTCCCAATGACCTGCACCTGAAACGTAGCCTTCAATATCTGTATTATCCATGCACCTATCCAAACTTCTCTTAAAAGTCTTAAAGGTGCCTGAGATTTTTGCACAGTACTATACATAGGATCATTTCAGAGATAGTGGGCTAGGGTTATGTGTTAGATCTCTAATGAGATGACTGATTGGACTTGGAAGCAAAACCAAAGTTTCAGGGGAAAGGTGTTTGAGGACCTCAGGCTGTTTATGACCAAGAGCTGAGAGGCAGTATGATGTGCACTCGATGCCGGTATAATGATTAAAAGTTGGTTGGGATGTAGAGGGTTGACCCAACATGCCCAGGGTTCAAAGTGATGATCAAGAGTGAGCAGAAATGCTGAGAGGCAAGAGTCTAATAGGTGATCAGGAGTTTGTGGTGCAATAGAGATCCAAGAGTGAAAGTGAAGATTTGGAGGTGGTGAGGATGTGAAAGATGAAGGTTGAAAGTGATCAGAAGTTGATGGGGTTTTAGAGATTTGGGGATAAAAACCATAATAAGACATAGCAGTGGAATCAGGCCATTCAGCCTATCGTGTCTGCTCCACCATTTGATCTTTGCTGATCAATTACCCTCTCAACCTCATTCTCCTGCCTTCTCCTTGTAACCTTTCGTGCCCTGACTAATCAAGAACATATCAACCATTGCCTTAAATACACCCAATGACCTGGCCTCCATAGCTGACTATGGCAAAAATTCCACAGATTCATGACCCTCTGGCTAAAGATATTCCTCCTCATCTCCATTCTAAATGGGTGTCCTTCTATTCTGGGGTTGTACTCTCTGGTCCTAGACTCCCCCACTATAGGAAACACTCTTATACACCCATTGTATCTACACCTTTCAATGACATTCCCCCTCATTTTTCTGAATTCCAGCAAGTATAGGACTAGAGCCATTGAATGCTCATAAGATAAGATTTACATTCCAGAATCATTTTCATGAACCTCTTTTGAACCATCTCCAATGTTAGCACATACTTTCTTAGATAAGGGGCCCAAAATTGCTCATAAAACTCCAAGTGAGACTTCACCAGTGCTTTATGAAGCCTCTGCTTTACATCCTTGTTTTTATACTCCACTTGTCTCGAAATGAATGCAAAAATCACATTTGCCTTCCTCACCACTAACTCAACCTGCAAGTTATCCTTAAGGGATTTCAGCACAAGAACCCTCAATTCCTTAGCACCTGGGATATTTGAATTTTCTCCCCATTTAGAAAAGAGTCTACACATTATTCCTTCTGCCAAAGTACATGGCCATACACTTCCCGACTCTGTATTCCATCTGCCCCTTCTTTGCTCATTCTTCTAATCTGTCTAAGTCCTTCTGTAGTCTCTCTACTTCCTCAATGCTAGCTGCTCTTCTATCTATCTTCATTATCTTCAAAATTGGCACCTTGTCAAAGACCATTCGTCAATTCTTCTGTGTCTTTCCTGCTTGTTGTTTCCTCAAAGAATTCCAACAATTTTAATATGCAAGTTTTCCCTGAGGAAGCCATCCTGATTTTGCCTATTTTATCATTTGCCTCCAAATATTCAAAACCTCTTCCTTAAAAATTGACTCCAACATCTTCCCAACCACTAAGGTCATACTAACTGGTCTATAATTTCCTTTCTTCAGCTCCCTTCCGTCTTGAAGAGCGGAGTGACATTTCCAATTTTCAAGTCCTTCATAACCATGCCAGAATCTATTGATTCTTGAAAGACATTCCTAACGCTTCCTCGATTTCTTCAGCTGTCTCTTTCAGAACCCTGCAGAATAGTCCATCTGTTCCAGGCAACTTATCTATCATTAGACCTTTCAGCTTCCAAACAACTTCTCCTTAGTAATAACAACTGCATTCACTTCTACCTCTTGACACTCTCAAAATGCTGGCATACTGCTAGTGTCTTCCACAATGAAGACTGATGTAAAATGCATATTCAGTTCATCTGCCATTTCATTGTCCCCCGTTTCTAACTCTGTAACGTTATTTTCCAGTGGTCTGATATATACTCTCTCCTCTCTTTTACTCTGTATATATCTGAAAAAAGCTTTAACATCCTTTTTGATATTATTGGCTAGCTTTCCTTCATCTGTTTCATCTGTTCTTTAGTCGCATTCTGTTGGTTTTTAAACCATTTCATATCCTCAAATTTCCAACGGATCTTTGCTCTAGTGTATGCCCTCTCTTTAGCTCGTATGTTGGCTTTGACCTCCCTTTTCATCCACAGGTGTGTCATCCTGCCTTTAGAATAATTTTTCGTCTTTGGGATGTATCTACTCTACTCCTTCCAAATTTCTCCAAGAAACTACCGCCATCGCTGTTCTGTTGTCATCCTTGCTAGTGTCCCCTTTGAATCAACTTTAGCAGGCTCCTCTCTCATTCCTCTGTAATTCGCTTTACTCCACTGTAATACTGATATATTTGGTTTTCATTTCTTCCTCTCAAATGTAGGGTTAATTCTATCACTCTATCCTAACTGCTCCTTTACGTTAAGCTTCCTAACTATACCCAGTTCATTGCACAACACCCAGTCCAGAATTGCTGATCCCCTAGTGGGCTCAACCACAAGTTGCTCTAAAACATCATCTCATAGACATTCCAGAAATTCTCTCTCTTGGTATCCAAAATCAGTGCCAATCTGATTTTTCCCAATTTAACTCAATATTGAAATTCCCCATCACTATCGCAATATTACCCTTTTGAAATGCCCTTTCTATCTCTCATTGTAATTTGCAGCCCACATCTTGGCTACTGTTTGAAGGCCTCCATAAAACACCCACGAAGATATTTTTACCCTTGCGGTTCCTTAACTCCACCCACAACAATTCTGCACCTTCCAGTCCTATGTCATCTCTTTCTAAGGTGGTGATCAGGAATTGCTGAAGGTGTACAAAGTTTGTGGATGTTATAAAGATAGGTGGAGGGGTAGGTAGTGCTGAGGAAGCAATATAATTGCAGCAGGACTTAGAAAAATAGCAAGAATAAGCATAAAAGTGGCACATGGAATGCAGTGTTGGAAAATGTATGATAATGCATTTTGGTAAAAGAAACAATTGTGTGGGCTATTATCCAGATAGGGAGAATGTTCAAACATCAGAGGTGCAGAGGGACTGAAGACCCCCAGAAGGTTTATTTACAGGTTGAGTCTGTGGTAAAGAAGGAAAATGCAATGTTGGCATTTATTTCAAGGGGAATAAAATATAAAAGCAACAAGATAATGCTGAGTCTTTATAAGACACTATTCAGGCTGTACTTCAAGTATTGTCAACAGTTTTGGGTACCATATCTCAGAAAGGATGTGCTCTCACTGGAGAGAGTCCAGAGGAGGTTCGCAAGGATGATTCTGGAAATGAAGAGATTAACATATGAGGAGCATTTGGCAGCTGTGGGCCTGTACTCACTGGAACTTAGAAGAATGTGTGGGGATCTCATTAAAACCTACTGAATATTGAAAGGACTAGATAGGGTAGATGTGGAGAGGATGTTTCCTATGAATCTAGAACTGGAGGGCCCAGCCTCAGGACTGAGGGGCAATCCTTTAGAATAGAGGTAAGGAGGAATTGTTTCATTCAGAGAGTAGTAAATATGTGGAATGCTCTGCCACAGACTTTGGTGAATTTTAAGGTCGGTATATTTAAAGGGGATGTTGATCATTTCCTGATCAGTCAGGGCATCGAAAGATATGGTGAGAAGGTTGGTCTGTGGGGTTGAGTGGGATCCAGAATCAGCCATGATGGAATGGCAGAGTGGACTCAATCGGCTTAGTGGCCTAATTTTGCTCCTATGTCTTATGGTCTTATGTTACAGTGTCAGGATGGTGATTTGAAGGCTGGGGTATGGAATTGATTGCATGGTTGTGGGGCAGCTGGAACTTAATGATTGGGTCATTAGGGAGGGAGCGATGTTAGAAATCAGATTGGGATTTGGGAGATGGACTGGAATTGGGAGCCTGGCTTTGACAAAAAAACTCGTTGGGGTCAAATGGAAGATAGTAGTACTGAGGGGATGGGTTCTATGGAACGTCAGGTCTAAGCAAATAAAGGCAAGCTGAGGGAACCACTTTGCTTGAGAGTCGTTGCCGGAATTGAATTATTGTTCTGAGATTAAGGATTAAAAATCGATCAGCAGCAACTTTAGGATCATTGAGATTCATTTTCCTCTGCAGCATGCTGAGAGGGAGCAATGTCTGGCAGGTAACACTGTGGAAGTATATTCAACACAGACTGAAACACAGCTACTTGTGTAATTCCTAGCACCCACTGGTTGCAAACAAATAAAATCACAGCTGACATGTTGTCTCTTTTCCCTCCATATTACTTCACGCAGTGCTGAAAATTACTACAGGGTTGAATCCACTGTTAAAACCACAGTGGGGAAGTAGGTGGAGAATTAACAGGAAACTTAAGGTTATTTTTATTCATTAGTTGATGCAGATTTTGCCGTTCAACACTAATTTGTATTTTATAACCACTGAAGCAATATTCCATCATACGGTCATAAAAATGCAGAGTGAAACAAGCCCTTCAGCTCAGCTGGTCCATGCCGACCAAAATGCCCATTCAAATCAGTATCATTTGCCAAGGCACATAATGTTGTAAACCTTTCTCGTCCATGTACCACAATGTAAAAACGTTACCCCTCGAGTTCCTATAAAGTATTTCCCATCTCACCATTAAGCCTATGTCCTCTAGATTTCAGTTCACCAGCCTAGGGAAAAAGACCCTCTCTATGCTCCTCAGGATCTCTATAAGACCTCTATGACCCCTATAAGACCATCTTTCAATCTCCCACACTCTGCGGAATAACGACCTAGCCTGTCAAACCTCTCTCAGTAGCTCCGTCCCTGAAAGTCAGGGTGACACAGTAGCATAACAGTTAGCAGATTGTGGTTATGGCACCTGCTGTAAGATCGAGGTTCAGTTCCCGCTGCTATCTGATAGGAGTTTGTGCATTCTCCCCGCGCTCCGGTTTCCTCTCACATTTCAAAGGCATATGGCTAGGGTTAGTGAGTTGTGGGCACACTACTGTAATGCCAGAAATCTACATTTGCGGACTGCCCAGCACAATCATCACAATTTTCTCAATAACTAAACGAACAAGTATAATGTTGTTTTTTGTTACTTATTTAATTGGGTTCTCTTTATCTAGTTTTAGGAATTACACAAAGATATGAATACATTTTAGGTCGTATTTATGCAGAAATAGAGAAAATTCTACAGGGTTTACAAACCTTCATGTGCCACTGTATATTCAGAAAGGATGCCTTAGACTTTTGCATTGTACTGTAGTAATTTTAAGCATTGCACAGTACAGATGCCCCAAAGAAAAACACATTTTGTGACGTGTGCGAGTGATAGGATATCATAGTGTTTACCTCAATGTTTTACATTACCAGTGACACAGGTTCAATTCCCATTGCTGCCTGTAAGGAGTTTGTACATTCTTCCTGTGACCTTGTGGGTATGATCCGAGTGCTGTGGTTTCCTCCCACAGACCAGTGAAGTACCAGTTGATAGGTTAATTGGTCATTGTAAATTGTCCTGTGATTAGGTCAGGGGATTACTGGGATGCATGGCTTGAAGGGATGGAAGGCCTACTCCACCTGTACCTCAATAAATAAATGATAGTAAACCAGATTCTGATATGAGTCTCTATTGAGGATTGAGAGTGGGAAGGAGGCATGGAGAAGGGAATTATGGTTAAGAAAAGTGGAAGAGAGAGGGGTGGGAGTGGGAAGCAGTGGAGTGATATTCAATAATGTTCAATAAACCAATTGTTTGGAACCAAACGATCAAGATTGGGGGTTTGAGATTTCAAAGGGAGCTGGAAAAGTAAGGGTAATTATACAATTGTAATGGGAGACTTCAATATGCAAGAGGATTGGGAAAATCAGGTTGGTGATGGATCACAAGAGAGGGAATTTGTTGAATGCCAGTGAGATGGCTTTTTAGAGCAGCCTGTGCTTGAAAGGTTATCTCAGATTGGGTGTTGAGTAATAATCCAGATCTTATGAGGGAGCTTAATGCAAAGGAACCCTTAAGAGGCAGTGATCATAATATGATTGAATTCATACTGCAATTTGAGGGTGAGAAGCTTAAGCCACATGTATTGGTATCGCAATGGAATAAAGGGCATTCCAGAGGCATGAGAGAGGAGCTTGCTCAGGGGGATTGAGTATATTAGTCACGATGATGACGGCAGAGCAGAGATGGCTGAAGTTTCCAGCAAAAGTTCAAAAGTGGCAGTGTAGGAGTGTCAACAGAAAACCCAACACGAGTGTGAATACTTTTAATGTACACTTTATTGAACACCCCCAACAAATGGCGTGTGTGTGTGTGTATATAAAAGGAAAAACCCCACCACCAAAACGTAATAATGTACAACATAACATGTAACATACACTTTTGGATGAATTCGGCCTAATGAAATTAAGGAGTTCCTACACACGCCCCCAGAGTTCATCTTAGCAGACAAAGTCAAATAAGCAGGGGCCCTTAAAACTCAGTTGAAGCTACTCCTGCCTTCACAGCGAGGAAGAATGTCAGAAGGTCTGGAAATGGGAGGCTGGCCCTTCCACAGAGGCTGTGCCGCTTCCAGTGGAGAGCCCTGGTCCAAATGGGCAGGCTTGAGATGATCCACAGAAACACTGTCCTGGATACCTCCAAAGTCCAGCATAAAAAAATTATCCCTCACTTCCAACACGCCAAACTGGCCATCATAAGGCAGCCACTGGAGACCACAATATGCATCATGACGCGCAAGCACATATTTCACGTCCCGCAGATCCGGCACCAGGTGCATCCACGGTAGGCCATGCTGTGTCATGGGCACCGGAGCGAAAGTTTTGGGGCTGTCCATAAGAGGGGACCACTGCTGTGAAGCCAACCATGGGACTGTGGATGTTGGAACAAACTTTCCTGGCACCTGCAGCAGTTGCCCAAAAACAAGCTGTGCAGAAGTTGATTGAAGGTCCACCTTAGAGGCCCAACATGACACACAGCAGTCTGTCCACCCAACAACCCTCACTGTGGCACACACACAGGGGAGCTTTCATTGAACGGTGGAACCACTCGCATAGACCATTGGCCTGAAGGTGATAAGCTGTGGTCTGGTGCAGTTTGACCCCCAGATCACGGGCAACCACACAGAAAAGCTCGGAAGTAAATTGCGTCCTTCAGTCTGAAGAGACACCCGATGGGACACCGAACAAAGCGACCCACAAGCCAACGAATGGTCGCGCCACATCTGCGACTGAAATGGTTAACAGCGGCACTGCCTCCAGCCAATGTCTGGTCCTATCAACGATGGTGAGGAGGTGTGTAAACCCGCAGGACAGGGGCAACAGGCCTACCAAATCAACTTTCATGTGGCCAGGACGCTGCTTGGGGACTGCAGAAGGAGCCAAAGGAGCTTTGGTTAAAAAAAAGATGGAAGGTTGCCAAGCGGCATTGACCAACTGCTCATGCACCGCGCTGACCGCGCAATCCGAAACGTCCGTGGTGAGAACGATCTGCGTGTCTAGGAGAGGGTACACCAGCACCGGTGCTTTAGACAATGCCTGCTTGGTGCCCGATAATGCCTTGGACCTTTCCTCCGTCTAGTCCACAACGTGCTTGGCCACTTTGCTCTTAAGGGCCTCATAGAATAGGCGAATGAGCAGAGCCGCTTTGAGGACAAAACAGTGATAAAAGCTCACCATGCCCAAAAACTCCTGCCAGGCCCTTACTGTGACTAGCCGAGGGAATTACTTCACAGCCTCAACTTTAGCCAGCAGGGGAACTGCCCCCACCGTATTGATGCGACCACGGACAGTCCAAACCGGCACTTCGCTGGGTTGACAATAAGACCGTGTTGACTAAGGCGTTCGAAAAGGGTGCCCAGGTGTAAGAGATGTTTGTCCCTAGAAGAGCTGGCTACCAAAATATCATCTGGTTAAATGAACAGGAATGGCAAATGCCTGAGAACACTGTCCATGAGGTGCTGAAAAGGACTGGGCCATATTCTGCAGCCCAAATGGCATTCGAAGGAACTCAAACGAGCCAAGCGGTGAAATAACAGCGGTTTTAGGAATGTCATTTGGGGATACAGGGCCCTGGTGATAGACGAGGTCCACCTTTGAAAAAATTTTTCCTGCCAAAAAGGCAGAGGAATCCTGGATGTATGGGATCGGGTATCGATAAGAGGTCGTGGCATCCATGAGATGGCAGGAATTGCACATGGACACCACCCGCACACCCCCACCCCCCACTAGTTTTTGCACGATGTGGAAGGAGAAGCCCACGGTCTCCTAGGCTGCCTGACAATGCCCAGGTGTTCCATGACGGCTAGGTTCTATGGGGGGTGGGGGTGGGGTGTCGATGCTTCTGGCGTGGGTGCAAAAAGGCGGCCTGGTGGTGAGGATGTGGCGCTCCACTCTATGTTTAGGAGTTGAGGAGGAGAAGGTGGCCTTGGTCAGGTCCAGGAGCTCAGCAAGGAAACAGAGGAAGTTGTTGGAGGCGGAAAGGGCGCTGGACAATTTTGAAGTGTGCCGGAGAGGTAGTAGAAAGTCTCTGCTTTGATGAGGCGTTGGGGTGTCAATGAGAAGGCTGATAGCGCAGAGGAAGTCAGCCCCCCACTGGGGTGTAGACACCATCGCCAACACAAAATACCAGCTGAACTTCTACCAGCTGGTACAACGCCATCTCACGCTTACCAAACATTTGGCTGGCACTGCCATCTGCAGCCTCAAGAGACAGTCCACATTCCCCAGTTCATATGTTCAATTTAGACGCGGGCAATATGCTCACCTGAGTGTCCATGTCACTGAGGAAATGGCACCCAGAAACAGAGTCTGTAATGAACAACAAACTGCCTGACCTGCTGACATCCAGAGCAGCTAATACGTGCTGGCAGTTCCGCTTCCCGACTCCTTGAACCCATAGGGTGGACGGAGCTTATTAGCTCTTGGCCCAAACCTCGCATGGTAGAAGCACAGGGTAGGAAGCTGTCGTTGAGCCATGGCGATTGTCTCCGGCTGCATTGTCTCACGAGCCCTCTTGGTGATGGGAAACACCACGTCAGCCTCTCTTGCTAGAGCATGGACACCTTTGAGGGGAGAAGTCAACCGCACCTCACCTGGCGGTTGTTGCAGGAAAATCTCTCCGAAGATGAAACACAGCTGATGTCTACCAAGGAGGGACAACATATGGTCCCTCAACTCCAATGGGCTGGAGTTGCCTAAGCTGGGCAGTGAGAGGAGGCGATGGACGCGCTCAGTCTCGGAAAGGTCAGAAGTCTCCAGAAGGAGTTCTTTGTGCAGCGGGATCCTGGACTTCCTGTCAGATTGCTGGCAGGTGGTCAGAGTGGGCTCTCTCACCTTCACCCCTCTGACTATCAACACAGGAGCCCCTCAGGGCTGTGTACTAACTCCCCTCCTTTACTCCCTGTATACCCATGAGTGTGTCACCACCCACAGCTCTAATCTACCAATTAAGTTTGACAACGACGCTACATTTATTGACCTAATCTCAAACAATAATGAGGTACCTACAGGGAAGAAGTCACCTCTCAACTCTGTGACACAGTGGTGTCGAGAAAACAACCTCTCCCTCAAAGTCGCAAAAACAAAGGAGCTGGTTGTGGATTACAGTAGGAATGGAGACAGGCTAACCCCTATTGACATCAATGGATCTGCGGTTGAGAGGGTAAACAGCAAGTTCCTCGGCACCCACATAACGGAGGGTCTCACGGGGTCTGTACACACAAGCTGTGTGGTGAAAAAGGCACAGCAGCGTCTCTTTCACCTCAAACGATTGAGGAAGTTTGGTATGGGGCCTCAAGTCTTAAGAACTTTCTAAAAGGGCACAACTGAGAGCATCCTGACTGGCTGCATCACTGCCTGGTATGGGAACTGTTAATTGCGGGACTCTGCAGAAAGAGGTGCGGACAGCCCAGCGCATCTGTAGTTGTGAACTTCCCATGATTCAGGACATTTACAAAGACAGGTGTGAAAAAAGGGCCCGAAGGATCATTGGGGACGCAAGTCAGCCTCACCACAATCTATTCCAGCTGCTACCATCCGTAAAGCAGTACCACAGTATAAAAGGCAGGACCAACAGGCTCCGGGACAGCTTCTTCCACCAGGCCATCAAATTGATTAACTCATGCTGATTTGAGCATATTTCTGTATTACACTGACTGTTCTATTCTTTATAAATTATTATAAATTACTATGATTGCACATTGCACATTTCGACAGAGATGTAATGTAAAGATTTTTACTCCTCATGTATGTGAAGGATGTAAGAAATAAATTCAATTCTATTCAATTCAATTAAGAGTCTTGTACCTGCCAGCCTCCAGGAGGTGCTGATCTCCCTGGTTGCAATAGAGCTGCCTAATGCTGTGACAACACGGTAATATTTTGTGTTGTCCGGTGAGATTCACCATACTGCAACCTGGGCCTCTGCCTGACTGAAACAAATGACCGTATGCTCCTGCCAGAGTTCAGGGAGCTTGAGAGCTAGAGTGTTTGCAGTCATGATAGTAAAGCGAGTGAAATCACTCCAGAATTGTCTGGAGGAACGTTGGGGTCACCAATGTCAGAGAGTCAACAAAAACCAACATGAGTGTAATTACTTCTAACGTACTCATTATTGAAAATGCCCCAACAAATGGCAACATTGTATATATACGTACGTACATATAAGAAAAAAACCCACCTCCAAAACGTAATAACATACAACATAACGCATAACATACATGACGAACTTAACCCTTATCTGTCTGGGTGAATTCTGCCTAATGAAATTAAGGAGTCCCTACAGCAGGATAGATGTCCCACAGAGTATTAAGTTCTCAAATGGCAATTGTGGCTGACAAAGGAAGTTAAGGACTACATAAATGCCAAGGAAAGGGCATCTCAGGTAGCAAAAGTGAGTGGAAAGTTGATGATTTGGAAGCTTTTAAAATCCAACAAAAGACAACTAAAAAAGTTATAAGAAGGGAAAAGATGAAATATGAGGGCAGCCTAGCCAATTGTATTAAGCAGGTTACCAAACGTTTCTTTCAGTTATATAAAGAGGTGAAAGTTGGACCACTGGAAAATGATGCTGGTAAGGTAGTAACGGGGGACAAAGAAATGGCAGATGAATTTAATGGGAACTTTGCATCTGTCTTCACTGTGGAAGACTCCAGCTGCGTGCCAGAGATCCGTGAATGTCAGGGAGCAGGAGTGAGTGTCATTGCTATTACAAAGTAAAATGTGCTAGGCAAACTCAAAGGTCTTAAGGTGGATAAGTCACCTGGACCAGATAGACTACATCCCAGAGTTCTGAGAGAGGTTGCTGAAGAGATAACGGATGCATTAGTCATGATCTTTCAAGAATCACTTGATTCTGGCATGGTCCCAAAGGACTGGAAGAATGCAAATGTCACTCCACTCTTTAAGAAGGGAGGAAGGCAAAAGAAAGGAAATTGTAGGCCTGTTAGCCTAACCTCAGTCATTGAGATAACACTGGAGTCCATTATTAAGGATGGGGTTTCGGCGTAACTGGAGACTAATGATAAAAATAAGTCAAAGTCAGCATGGTTACTGTTAAGGGAAGTCTTGCCTGACAAATTTGTTATAGTTCTGCAAGGAAGTAACAAGCAGGGTGGACAAAGGAGAGGCAGTGGTTGTCATTTACTTGGATTTTCAGAAGGCATTTGATAAGGTGCCACATATGAGGCTGCTTAACAAGGTAAAATCCTCTGAGGTTACAGGAAAGATACTGGCATGGACAGTGGAATGGCTGACAGCGACTGGGAATAAATGGGGCTTTTTCTGGTTGGCTGCCAGTGACTAGCGGTGACTAGTGGTAAAACCATGACATTACTTTATACACCATTATAATGGCGTACTCCAGTAACATGAGCAGCAACAATCCTCAGTGGACACAATTGGACACTTGCGTTGCAATGATTCTATGTCCTGCTGTTCCTGAACTTCCATATTTTTAAGCTTTCTGTATATATGAAGCTGCAAAACCGGTGAGCAATGGAGAATGTGGTAGATGACAGCCAGCTTTCTTTAAATCAATTTGTTGACAGCCTTTACGACTTTCTCTTTGAAAGGAATGAAAGTGCAAAGAATGCGGTTAAAGCTGTGCTGGCTTTTTCGTGTGCTTATCTCTCAAAAAGCGTATCACAATCAATGATTGCAGGGCTTCATGTGATGCAATTATATAGGCCAAGAAATCAATGGAAATCTGATAAAAGATCTTTGACCCTGGAATATTAACTTTATTTCTCTTTCCCTAATTGCTTTCTGACCTGCTGAGTGCTTTCAGCTTTTTCAGTTTTCATTCTGTGAAATCAAACCCCTTAATAACAGTATCAGTAATTCAATGTAATGTTCATCACAATGAAGCAAATTCACATGAAATAATATTCCTGACTATTGGTTAATGCTTTGAAAGTGATTTTCCATTCATAAAAGACTTCTTCAAGTAGCATAAAATTCTGTCTAATCTTTCTCTAAAATAACTTTATTTAAATTTCCATCTGTAAACTTCCAGTATCAGGCCTCATCCATTTCACTTTTACAAAATGGCTAACTGCCTCAAATAAGTGCTTTACCAAAACTTGTCACAGCCAAGTGAAGACTATTTCAGGAAGTCATTTTACGTAAAAGTTGCTAACGCGGGACAGGTACAATAACAGCATTTAGAAATGAGTCAGAGACACACTTAAACAACATTTGGATAATTACATGGATAGGAAAGGATTAACATACACTTTCACCTCTGAATCTCCGTTGCCCCACACAGTCCTGATCACCACTTTGACCTGTGACTGTCAACACTTCTGTGACCTCTTGCTCATGTCTTTTACGTTTGGACCTTCCCATTTCAGCCAGCTTCCAAACATCATTATGGGTCTTGGCCCCCTACTTCCCTACCAGATTCCAATCATCTTACTGACATTGAGTGCAAACTGCACTGCTTCCCAGCTCTTGGTGAGGTCCTCTAGCACCATTTTGCAGTATACAAGTGATTTCATGCCATATTTTCATTGGACAAGACAATCTTTCCCTTATTATAAGATATCACCTTTTAAATTGGCCAGTGAAGATTTCTTTTTCAGCAACCATTCCTGGTATTTTTGAACTTAATATTTCAGATTCTGATTCAGTTTATTGTCATTTAAAAATCACAAATGCAATGCAGTTAAAAAATGAGACAACATCCCTCCAGAATGATATCACAAAAGCATATGACAAAACAGACTACACCAGAAAATCCACATAACGTTTGGCAATGCCCAATCCAGAGTCCGGAGAGGGTGCTGCGTATTATTATCGCGCTACCGTCTTAGCGCGTTACCCGGAAAGGAGCTCCAAATCCACCAGACAAACAAGACCAAAAACTAAAGCTACAAGACCTGCACAAAACCACATAGTTACAACAGGGCAAACAATACCATAATTTGATTTTTTTTAAAAAGACCATGGGCACGGTAAAAATAGTCCAAAGATGTTAAAAGACTGTAAGTTCAAAAGAAACCACCACACAGTTTCCATAAGTCCTCAGGGTCACGATAGACTCGTCATCCCACGCTGGCGGCAGAAGGGAATACCCCCCGCTATGGACTTCCACGGCACTGCATACGGAACAAAAACACAAGTAAGTTATGATTAAAAGGTTAAACATTTTGCTCATGAGCAAACATAGACCTTTTAATAGTAAGGTGTTGTATAACAGTAATGCAACATCAGACATTTTTGGTGGACATTTGACCTTCAGTGACTTGTTATGTACACCCTTGCATCAATGTGCGAAGTGAGGCAAGTTTTACATTCTTAATACGACATTTCCGGCTGCTTGGGCGCAGAACATGTGACTGGTGCAACCGGATAGATACTGCAGTTTTGACAGATTTTACTGTGAGGTATCAGAGGAATTTTTTTTAGTCAGTCCAGATTTTTGGGGGGAGGTTTTAAGAATAAACATATCACTTAGGACAGTTGTTGCTATTTGACAT
Source organism: Hypanus sabinus (assembly GCF_030144855.1). Classification (NCBI taxonomy): domain Eukaryota; kingdom Metazoa; phylum Chordata; class Chondrichthyes; order Myliobatiformes; family Dasyatidae; genus Hypanus; species Hypanus sabinus. Next base: position 35,079,291 of record NC_082711.1, on the reverse strand, counting down.
GCTTCTGGCTTCCACTGAGAAGCTGTCATGCCATAAATGCATGTCGTATAACTTATCTTAGTTCATTGACTCTGCTTTGCACAGATGGCAATGTAACTCCTACATTTAGAACTATTTCCTCAGCCCTCCTTCTTGGGATTGAGTAGCACATTCCAGTATAGGGATCAGTAGCTCTTCTGAATCACATACATTGCCCGGAAACTCTTGGAATAGCATCGTTTCCAGCACGGCTCCATAGCCAATTCACATGCAAATTGCACTGGGTGCATTGGAATGACAGGTTGGCCCGGCATCCAGATATTCAGCCCTTCTTTGAAGGTCTGTAATGCCGTTGTAAAATTCAGATCCATGTTACGTATAATTATTTATAAAAGTCTCAAAATTATAGGCTTGGTAAAACAGCTGTGCTCCATTACTGAAAGTGTTTCCATCAACACCGAACACACTGCATGGATTATGATTTTCTTTTGGTAGAACTAATTCTGTAATGAATATGCAAGAGTTGTACTGATAGCGTTGCAAACAGGCCTGCCAGCGTGAGATGGCTTCCTTGACTGGAGGGCTGGGAAAAGTTCCAAGATAAATAAAAGAGGACAGGTGAAGGGAGATGATTCCAAAACATACCCTGATTAATATGCAGTGCAAATACATCAGCATGCAACACACCTCTAGCTAAACGCAGCAGAAAAATATAAAAATTTATTCAGCTGGGACTATCATCTGTCATAAGAATTCTTCTCTCAAGTTTCACTCTGGCATACTTCTGAAGACAGACAGGTATATGAAATGGGGGAGAGAAAAAAAAAACACATGCATTAAATGATTGAGGTGACAGCGTCCCTTTCGTTGGTTTATCTGCGCTAGTCAGGACTTTGAAACTACTGTGAATCAGTTTGAGATAACATTCCCATTTACTTATCTGGGCCTTGTCACAAGGTTCAAGATCCTGTAAATATATTTTACTTTTTATACATGAGATGACAGTTTTATTTCCAATGCCAGTGCTGCTTTCAATCTCTCGGAATAACATTGCATTTGTCAAACTGAGGTGGAGAAGATGAACAGTTTAGACGGCTGAATTGTCGTCATTTTGTTTTCTCTCTCCAGGTGACTCTCAGTATCCTTCCCATCATGAAGTAGTTGACTTCATCTGGAGATTCAACAGCACACATCTAATTAGCTTCTTTGCTCTTTCAGTCTACCAAGACAGGAAAAATTTGATTTTAACTTTTTTGCAAAATTGGCAAATGAAATGGCAGTTATTAGTGGCAGACTACCTAACATATTCAAACATATTCAACTTCAATTTAGCAAGCTCTGAGACGTATTGATTGCCAGAAGTCAAACTAATGTAAATTTCTCAATGTGCAGTCAGAGCACAAATATAGTGCCGGTCATTTATGTATCAATATAGCCACAATACCAGCCTGCACCATCCTAGAACAGCTTACCATCACTTCTGCTACTACACGATAATTCCAGCAAAACTGAATTAAGCGACACCAGCTAGATATGCAGAAGAATGGTATTTAACCCAGTTAAATGTAAAATGATGTACTTTGGGAATACCAACTTTGCTAGGATATACATCATGAACAGATGGACCTTGGTGTAGAAGTTCAAAAATCCATGGAGGTGGCTATGTAAGTAAGTAATAGGCATATGGGACACTGGCCTTCATTACTTGGGGCACCAAACAGCAGAATTTAGGTTAAGTTCCATCTTTATAAAACTTTGTCAGACCTCAGCTGGAGTACTGCAATGCCCATCTGTTCACTACACTATAGGAAGGATGTGATAGCACCGGAGGGTGTAGAGGATAAGCTCAGAATTTTGCCAAGGATAGAACATTTCAGTAATGAGGTGAGACTGGAGAGCTTGGGTCTGCCTTCCCTTGAGCAGGGGACATGATTCAGGCATACAAAATATTGACCGTTACAGATCACATCAATGAGGGAAATATTTCTTTCATATCAGAGGTAGCTGAAACTAGGGGCATGAATTTAGGATAAGGGGTAGATATTTAAGAACATGTAACATAGAACATTGGACAGTATAGCACATCGCAGGTCACTCGGCCCATGATAGTGTGCCAAATTTTTAACCTACTCCACAATCAATCTAAACCTTCCCTCCCACATAGCCCTCCATTTTTCTTTCATTCATGTGCCTGTCTAAAAGTTTCTTAAATATCCATAATATATTTGCCTCTGCAACCACCCTTGTTAGTACATTCCATGCACCCAGCTCCCTCTATAAAAAAAACTACGTCTAACATCGCCTCCCCCCCCCCCCCCCACCCGCTATACTTTCCTCCAGTCCCTTCAAAATTATGTCTCACATATTAGCCATTTCTGCTCTGGGAATAAAGGCACTGGCTGTCCATTCTATTTATGCCTCTCACCATCTTATACATCTCTAGCAAGTCACCTTACATCCTCCTTTGCTCCAAAGAGAAAGCCCTAGTTCACTCAGTCTTTCTCCTGAAGATATGCTGTCTAATTCATCAGCATCCTGGTAATCTCCTCCACCCCTTCTATAAAGCTTCCTCTATTGAAGCAACCAGAAATGAATACAAAAGTCCAAATAAGGTTTAATCAGAGCTTTATAGAACTGCAACATTAGCCTGTGGCTCTCAAACTTGATCCCCCCAGTTGCTGAAGGCAAATAGACCATATGCCCTCTTAACCACCCTATTGATTTATGCAACAACTGAGAGGGATCTGTAGAGATCCCTCTGTGCCCCCATATTGTTAAGAATCCTGCCATTAACCCTGTACTCTGCCTTCAAGTTCAAACTTCACTTCACTTCACATTTTTCCAGCTTGAACTCCACCTGCCACTTCTCAGCTCTGTCTTGCATCCTATCAATGTGCCGTTGTATCCTATAGCAACCTGTTAAACTATCCACAACACCACCAACCTTTGGGTTATCTGCAGACTTACTAAGCCACTCTTCCACTTCCTCATCTAAGTAAACTTATGAAAAACAGAAGGAGCAGGGATCCCAGAGGAGATCACTGCAGAACACCACTGGTCATCAGCTTCCAGCTACTACTCCATTCTGCCCTCTGTGGGCAAGCCAATTTATAATCCACACAATCCATGCAGCACATAGAAAATGCTGGAGGAACTCAGCAGGTTAGGCAGCATTATGGAAAGGAATGAACAGGTGATGTTTCAGGCTGAGACCCTTCATCAGGACTAATGAAAGGTTTCAGTTTGAAATGTCGACTGTTTATTAGTTTCCATAGATGCTGCCTAACCTGTTGAGTTCCTCCAACATTTTTGTGTGTGTTGCTCTGGATTTTTAGCATCTGTAAAATTTCTTGTGTCCCTGGATCCCATGCCTCTTAACTTACAGAATTAGCCTACCATGGGAAAACTTATGAAATGTCTTATTAAAATCCATATACACTGACGTAAGACTTCAAAGTCTATAATTCATAGGATTATCTATATTGCCTTTCTTGTGCAAATTAATAGCATTTCCTATCCTCCATTTGGTACTGCTCCTGTGGCCAATGAATACACGAAGATCATCACCCAATGTGTAAAAATCACTTCCCGTGCTTCCTACAGTAGCCTGGGGTATATTTTGCCTAACCTCAGGGACTTATCTATCCTGAAGTTTTTCTAAAGTTCCAGCACATCCTCTTTCTTAATGTTGACATGTTCCAGCATATTAGCCTGTTCTATACTGCTCTCATATTCATTAAGAACCCTCTCAATGGTAGATACTGAACCAAAGTATTCATTAAAGACATCCCCTACCTTCCCTGATTCCAGACACACTTTTGCTCTTTTATCCCTGATTGGTCTTACCCTCACTCCAGCCATCCTCCTGGTCTTTACATACTTGTAGAACACCTTGGAGTTTTCCTTAATCCTACTCACCAAGGTCTTCTCATGTCCCTTTCTACAAAATCCATTAAAAAGTCCTTCCTGGCCACCTTATAACTTCCAAGAGCGCTGTCTGATCGTTGCTTCTTAACCTTAATTATACTTTTTTTTCCTCCTGAGACTTCCCAGCCATTGTTCCTTCACCCTACCATCCTTTCCCTGCCTCAGTGGTACAAGCCTATCCAGAACCCTATGCTAATACTCCCTAATCAGCCTCCATATTTCTGTTGTGCTCAAACTGGTCATCGAGGACATGATAAGTTAAATGCTTCTTTCTGTTCTGTATAACTCTATGACATGGTCCTGTAATGATAAGAAGGAGTTCAACGTGGTCCTAACTTATAGTTGTGTAAATTGCCACCCCATGTGAACCAATCGGAAGCTAATGGAAAGGACTGGAGAACACGAGAAACCGATGAAGGTAAAGCTTAGTCAATTATTAGTGGAAGAGTCCAATCGTGGAATTAAAAGCCAAAATAATACACATTAGAGGACATTTCTTAAAGAAGAGGTTCAGGTCAGGAGCAACAGAAAGTGAATTCAAGCGCTTAAAGCCACTGAATGCACCTATGCCAAAAAATGAACAAAGAAAATCAGACACAAAGGATCAGAACCAGAGTGAAGTAGAGATCTCTGAGGAGTTTGAACCTGGAGGAGATTATGCCTTCAGCAAGAGGAATTAACATATGGCGGAAAGGTAAACAAGATTGAAATTACCTGCACAATTAGATAGGGTGTTAACGAAGGCATATGGTATGCTTGTATTAATCCCTGGGCATATTGAATATAAATGGGGGAAATCTATGTGCAACTGTCTAAAACTTTGGTTAGGTCACATTTGCAGCATTCTGTGCAGTTCTGCTCACTTCATTAGAGGGGGAATTTCGGGAGAGGGCAGAATGCTTCTGTGCCAGCTTGGATTCTGATCTTTGGAGCATTGGAGGCTCAGGGGTAATCTGACAGAAGTGTATGAGAGGTATGGATGGGTTAGAGATTCAGAGTCTTTTTTTTCCAGGGGAAAAATGTCATACAGGTTTAAGCTGAGATGGGAATTAAAAAAAAAGTCTACATGGCAAGTTTAATCATGTACACTCCGTGGCTAATAAAATACACCAGCACCATAGACAGCTTCCTATCTACATTGGTATGACATCGGCTCTACTCAAGACCACAAGAAACTGCAGAGAGTTGTGGACAGTTGAACACATCGTGGAAACCAACCTCCATTCCATGGACTCTGTCCACTCTTCTTGCTGTCTTAGCAAAACAATCAGCATAATCAAAGACTCCACCTACCCTGGACTTCTTCTCTACTCCCCCCTCCTATCAGGCAGGAAATAAAAACAAGCATAAAAGCATGTACCACCAGGCTCAAGATTAGCTTCTATCCTGTTATTATAGTACTATTAAATAGTTCTCTAGTCCAATAAGATAGAGATTTGACCTGACAATCTACCTTGTTATGACTTGCACCTTATTGTCCGTCTATATTGCATTTTCTCTGTTGCTGTAACGCTTCATTTTGCATTCATTTATTGTTTTCCCTCATAATATTTCTATGTACTGATGTGATGAAATGATCTGTATGGATGGCACACAAATTCTTTGTACCTCAGATCGTGTGACAATGATAAACCAATTTGCCAAACTCAATTTACCAACTTTATTCTGAGAATCATTGTCTGGGACACGGGGAGTTAGTAGAAGCAGATACAATGGCAACATTATAAGAGGCATTTAGATAGCCACATGACCAAGCAAAGAATGGGGAGATGTAGACCACGTTCAGGCAGATGAATCTGGCATCATGTTCAGCAAGAGACATTATAGACTGAAGGGCTAACTGGTCAGCAAACAGAACTCTCTTGGCCTTGGTTCCTCCCTGTGCTCATGGGTCATGGAGTTTCTCACAGACCGACCACAGCAAGTCAGATTTGGTAAGCACACTTCCACCACCCTTATCTTAAACACAGGCACTCCTCAGGGCTAAATACTGTGTTGTTCTATTTTCTATGTTCTAATGCAAATATAGGGATATTTTAAGATACTTAAGGATTTTATGCATAATATTATTACTTTTACAAGAGATCTGTGGATACCAACAGAAGGCATATTAATGGGCCATACTAAAGAATAGTAAGATAATAGTTCATACTCATTCTCAACAACTGATACATATTGGACCCAATCCAGACAATTGTCAAGTTTATGTGGTTGCAAAATCAAAAAAGAGCAACCTCTAAATTTGATTCATTTCCATTCAATAGAGTATAAAACAAATCAAAACAATAATAATGATATCAGATTAAGTTTTGGAAAGCAAATGAGGCCTATGAATTGAACAAGATTGGCTCCAGCACCAGCAAAATTTCTGTGTTGAAAACCTTGTCCTATTTCAGTGTCTCAATGAAAATTAAGTACCAATTTTTTATTGTACTTTACTAAGGATTGCACCAATATGATTGTGGCGGAAGATGCTTAGCGAGGTTATAGATTTAATCTCTCAGCATGCCATTCAAATCACTTAGAAACATATGGATAGGACCATAGAACATAGAAAGAACATTGAAAACCTACAGCACAATACAGGCCCTTCAGCCACGATGCAGTGCCGAACATGTACTGACTTTAGAAATTTGCTAGGGTTACCTATAGCCCTCTATTTTCTAAGCTCCATGTACCTATCCAGGAGTCTCATAAATACTCTATTGGATCCACTTCCACCACTGTCACTGGCAGCCCATTCCACTCACTTACGACCCTTTGTGTAAAAGCTTGCCCCTGACATCTACTCTGAACCTATTTCCAAGCACGTTAAAACTGTGACCTCTCATGTTAGCCATTTCAGCCTTGAGAAAAAGCCACATGATCAATGCTTCTCATCATCTTATACACCTCTATCAGGTCACCTCTCATCGCTTCAAGAAGAAAAGGCCAAATTCACTCAACCTATTCTCAAAGGCATGCTCCCCAATCCAGGCAACATCCTCCTCTGAACCCCTTCTATAGTTTCCGCATCCTTCCTGTAGTCAGGTGACCAGAACAGAACACAGTACTCCTAGTGGGGTGTAACCAGGGATCTAAAAGGCTGTAACATTACCTTATGGCTCTTAAACTCAGTCCCATGGTTGATGAAGGTCAATGCACCATATGCCTTCTTAACCATAGAGTCAACCTGCGCAACAGCTTTGAACATCCTATGGTCTTGGACCCCAAGATCCCTCTGATCCTCCACACTGCCAAGAGTCTGACCATTAATACTATATTCTGCCATCATATTTCACCTACCAAAATGAACCACCTCACACTTATCTGGGTTGAACTCCATCTGCCACTTCTCAGCCTAGTTTTGCATCCTATCAATGTCCCACTGAAACCTCTGACAGCCCTCCACACTATCCACAATAGCACCAACCTTTGTGTCCTCAGCAAATTTACTAACCCATCCCTCCACTTCCTCATCCAGGTCATTTATAAAAATCATAAAGAGAAGGGGTCTCAGAACAGATCCCTAAGGCACACCACTGATCATCGACCTTCATGCAGAATATGACCCATTTACAACCACTCTTTTCCTTCTGTGGGCAACCCAATTCTGGATCCACAAAACAAGGTCCCCTTGGATCCCATTCCTTCTTACTTTCTCAATAAGCCTTGCATGGGGTAACTTTTCAAATGCCTTGCTGAAATCCGTATACACTACATCTATGGCTCTACATTCATCAATGTGTGTAGTCACATCCTCAAAAAATTCAATCATGCTTGTAAGGCATGACCTGCCTTTGACAAAGCCATGCTGACTATTCCTAATCATATTATGCCTCTCCAAATGTTCATACATCCTGCCTCTCAGGATCTTCTCTATCAAAATACCAACCACTGAAGTAAGACTCACTGATCTATAATTTCCTGGGCTATCTCTACCCCCTTTCTTGAACAAGGGAACAACATCTGCAACCCTCCAATCCTGTGGAACCTCTCCCGTCCACACAGATGACACAAAGATCATTGCCAGAGGATCAGCAATCTCCTCCCTCACCTCCATCTGTATGAATCAAAATAACAAAGGATACCACTATAATCCTGTAGACGCTTTACTTCTTTAAACATCTGATGAGCCACTCATAGTCCAAAGTTAAGTGATTGAGAGTCATGTGAAGCAAGTGATAATTGCCAACTTACTGCCCTCAACTATGCCTATTGCCTTGTTTATTATTTATTGTAATGCCTGCACTGTTTTGTGCACTTTATGCAGTCCTGGGTCGGTCTGTAGTCTAGTGTAGTTTTTTTCTGTGTTGTTTTTACGTAGTTCAGTGTAGTTTTTGTACTGTTTCATGTGGCACCATGGTCCTGAAAAACATTGTCTCATTTTTACTGTGTACTGTACCAGCGGTTATAGTTGAAATGACAATAAAAAGTGACTTGACTTGACTTGACTTTACTTGAAATTGGGAACTATGCTGTCCCAAATTGTAATTGTGCATGTTTGGGCATACAGTAGAAGTCCCTTACAGATTGTGAATTTTTCCCTGAAGAGAACTCCTAAAGTTAATGCCAGTGCTTAGGAGAGGGTTATTTATTTACCTGAGAACTTTATGGGAAGAACCTTCCAGCTCACCTATTCATGCTCATTGATACTAGACTGAAATGAAGTGATTAAAGAAAGAGAATTATATTCAGAACAATCGGAAAACTGTTGGGCAGAAAATCTTTGTCTTCCTTCAACCATTTGACAGATTCAAGGATTCATACAGAACAGTAATAGTCCCACACAACCAGGTTGACCATCATGCACTCAGCTTATTTCCTAGTATTCTTTGGGTTTGTATTGAGGTCAGCTGAGAAGATCATTGGGGTCTCTCTTCCCACCATAACGGACATTTACACTACACGCTGCATCCACAAAGCAAACAGCATTAAGAAGGACCGCATGCACCCCTCATACAATCTCTTCTCCCTCCTGCCATTTGGGAAAAGGCACCGAAGCATTCGGGATCTCATGACCAGTCTATGTAACAGTTTCTTCCCCCAAGCTATCAGACTCCTCAATACCCAGAGCCTGGACTGACACCTTGCCTTATTGTCCTGTTTATTATTTATTGTAATGCCTGCACTGTTTTGTGCACTTTATGCAGTCCTGGGTAGGTCTGTAGTCTAGTGTAGTCATTGTGTGTGTTTTTTTTTCTCTGTGTTGTTTTTTACATAGTTCAGTCTAGTTTCTGTACTGTGTCATGTAACACCATGGTTTTGAAAAACATTGTCTCATTTTTATTATGTACTGTACCAGCAGTTATGGTCGAAATGACAATAAAAGTGACTTGACTTGACTTAAATATTACATCAAAAATGCACCTACACAATGAAATAGGAATTTGAAAGTACATGCTCAGTGATTGAAAAAAATACCCTTTTAGTTTTAAAGACACAAAGTACATGCAGAATATTCTAATACAAGATCTGACAAGCATTCTATTAAACTCAAATGTTCATGTGGTCTTCGTAGATGCCATATACAGTTGCCTGACATTATGAAAGAATCAGACTACACCTGATTAATTCAGTTAAGAGATTAACTGAATTAGAGAAATATATCTTAAAAAGTTGGAAAACCTTAGGTTAATGGCTTAACGTAAAAATAAAAAAAAGTTCAAAACACTCATCAGGTGACGAGCAGCTGCAGAAAGAAAAACAAAGTTTAACATTTAAGGTCAGGCAGCATCTATAAAAAAGTGTGCAGTCGACATTTTGGGCTGAGACCCTTCAGCAGGAAGAGTCCCGCCAAACAGTCTCGGCCCAAAATGTCAGCTGTGCTCTTTTCCATAAATGCTGCCTGACCTGCTGAGTTCCTCCAGCATTTTGTGTGTGTTACTTGGATTTCCAGCATCTGCAGATTCTTTCTTGTTTTATATTCACAAACCAACCTAGTGGTCAGCAGTATCCAAATCACCAGACCCCTGGCAGTTTCTTCCTTATTTATCGTCGGCATTGCACATTGATCTATAAAATGCCTGCACCAATGCACACCAGCAGAACGCTAGGATTTTGCTCTGTGACTCTTCCTTCAATTCTCATTGACTGGAAGCCAACTTTCCTCTATGGGAATTGTGCAGGGATTTGACCTTTTCTGTTTATATGCAATGAACAATTGTAGAGTGATATAAACATCTGTGTTGGCTTGTGAGAAGAATTCACAAAATACAGAATCACCTTTAAGGACTGACATAGTTTGAGATTGGAGGCTGCTCATCAAGGTAACTGGCATGCACAAAACCTAACCACTCTTAAATTTCAGTATAAATATACTCACCTAAATAATGTGGGACATTGGCTTACAGGACAATGACTTCTTTATATGATTTTTTTTTAACAAACATTACGGCTCTGTTGGCGTTTACCCAGATTAATTAATAAGAATGGAATTCCAAACACACCCTAAAATAGTGATAACTATTGGCAGGCTGGGAGAGTGTTTCACTATTTGTATTAATTTAACCCCTTCAGAGAATGTATTTGTATCCATTGGACAGAGTGTCATTCTTAATGGCAGTGTCACAGTTTGTCCAGATTTATAGGTAGCACCAAATTAGGTGGGGTATGTCTGATATCTTTCTACACATTTCCCCCAGGGTGGTGATATAGGTGGACAGGGGGAGTGAAGAAGGAGCTTTGCTTGCTTGCTTCATCAGTTGGGACATCAAGTTATGAAACTGCACTTGGAGTGGTGTGTGTAGATCTGGTCACCTAACTATAGGAAGGAGGCCATTAAGCCGGAAAGGGTGCTGGAAATAATTCACAAGGATGTTACCAGGACTTGCTGGTTCGAGTAATAAAGAGAGATTGGATAGGCTGGTATATCTTTACCTGGGGTGTGGTAAGCAAACTGTGACCTTATAGAGTTATATAAAATCATGAGGTCAATGGATGAAGTGGGTGATCACTGGGTAGGGCAGTTAGAACGATAGGGCATAGATTTCAGGTGAGTGGGGAAAGGTTTAAAGGGGACTTGAATAGCAACTTTTTCAATAGAGGGCGATTGACATGTGGAATGAGCTGACGGTGGTAGTGGTAGTGGTGGGTACAATTACAATGTTTAAAATACATTTGGATAAGTCCTTGGAAAGGAATGAATTAGAGAGATATGGACAAAATGTGTGATGGATATTCACCTCCTGGGCCAGAGAGTCACAAACTTTGTCAAGCTCTCTTTCAAAACACAAGCTGCCACATATACTGATCAAACAATTGTTTAGCTTCCAGTCGTAAATGGGAGCCAGTCTACAGTTATTAAATGGAAATGGAAAACAATAATCAATTTGAAGTTAAAACAAAGTATGTCTCCACAGTACTGCTTAACAAGATGAAATCCTATGGCATTACAGCAAAGATACTGGTATGGATGGAGGAATGGCTGACAAGCAGGAGGCAGTGAGTGGGGATAAAAGAGGCCTTTTCTGGTTGGCTGCCACTGACTAGTTGTGTTCCTCAGGGGTCAGTATTGGGACCACTACTTTTCACATTGTTTGTCAATGATTTGGATAATGGAACTGATGACTTTGTGGCAAAGTTTGTGGATGATATGAAGATAGATGAAGGGGTAGGTAGTGCGGAGGAAGCAATGAGATTGCAGTAAACAAGACTTTGAAGACTGGATGGTTTACAGTATAATCTTCCTTTTGTGAGAGTACTATGGCTATTTATATCTGATAGGATTTAAGGTCTTCACTTGAGTTTAGAATTTCATGGTCAGCAAAACTGACTCCATCTCAAACAGAGGGCACTTGGGGCAAGCTCTGATTGATAACTTGAAGGGCACGGATTCCAACAAATAACCAAGGGATACAGAGGCACTGAAAAACATATACAATACACTGGACATGATGAAGCACCTCAGTCCGGAACATCAACTGCCGCCAGACCTGCTGAGTTCCTCCTGCATTTTGTGGGTCTGTTACTCTGGATTTCCAACATCTGCAGAATCTTTTTGTGTTTATAGAGGCACTGAGACAGTAGACAAAGTCTACTTGGCTGTGGAGAATTAAGAGCAGCAGTTAGATATTTTGCAATTCAAGGCCCTGAGCACCATTCAGCAAGATTCTGCAACTCCAATTTTCCCACCTAATCTCTATTTCAGTCAGTTCCCATGCATTGCTGAAATCCATTGAATTCAATGAATGAACATGGACAACCCTCTGAGATAAAGATTCTTAAAGATAGAGCTAAAGATGATAAAAGTGGAATATTTTCTACAAATAATAGGAGAACTACAACAGACAAGCAAGATTTTGCTATCATGAATGTACATCAGTAAAGTTATGTCCTGGAGGCAAAAACCCATCAAATGGGCAATTAGATTCCTCGTCATTATTGCAGGAAATATGCCATAACAAATCAGTGATGCTTCCATTGTTCAGTGCTTTGGTTCTTGCTCATCAATAGCACAGCATTCAGCTTTGGACAGTGTATGCTACCTTCAGATACCAGGATATCATATATAGAACTTCAGTTACTGTTGTTCCCTTCCTTGACTACTTCTTTGAAAGCTTCTTCCAATTCTACTTCTTGATCTAAATTAGTATCAATTTTTAAACTCTTTTTCTTCATAATACATCTACACAAGTGTCTTAGGTAGTTTTCCTCAGAAAAACAAGTCATAATTAATTCAGCTATCCTGTAGCTCATAACTCTGTAAGTTGCAGTATGTTTCAGAAAATCAACAACAGTATGCATTTACATAATGCCTATGCAATAGTAAGGCATCCAATCACTTTCCCTAGTATTTTAAGAAGAGGAACAGCAGAATTTAGAAGATTGAAAAATGATCTCATTATGATGTAAAATAATCATGGGATTTGATAGGTTAGGTTAGAGGAAAGGATATGTTCCCCAAAGATACTCTTCAGAACATAGGAGATCATGAAGTAATCACAAGGGGCATAGATAGGGTCAGTGATCTTTTTGCAGTGTTGGGTTTTCAAAAACCAGAGGACATACCGTTGTTTTAAGGTTGATGGTGAAAGATATAAAAAGAACCTAAGGAGCAACTTTGTTACACTGTGGGGCGGTAAATATATCGAACCAGCAGCTAGAAGATGTAGTTGAGGCAGGTACATTACATACATTTAAGAAGTGGAGAATGGATTCACTTAGTGGAGAAGGCCTGTGCGTGATTTTGTTTACAGCCAGCTTGACAGATCAGGATCAGGTTCCAGTAGTATGGAGTGCAAGATGACTGAGGATGCTTCAGTGCTGAACTCTTTCTTTACCTTAACTGCTGTTGAGATGTGCCATCATCTGCTGCCAGCTTCAACATTGAGGATTTGGTTGGATCACTCTGTCTGGAAATTCCCCCTTGATCTTACTGCTATGGTGACCCTACCAGGAGCTAAGCTCCAAATGGTATTGCTCTCAAGATCTCAGGAACTCACAAGCCTCTCCACCATGATAAGGTGATGATCATTAGAAAGCATTTAGAGGTATATGGATAACAAGAGTTAGATGGATATCGACTAAAAGATGGGGAAATGGGATTAGCTTGAAAATTAATCTTGGATAGCATGAACAGTTATGGACCAAATGGCATTTTCCTCTGCTATACAAGTCTATGGCACTGTGACACAAGATGAGATTTGTATATTTGGGGGTTGCAGTCTCAGGATAGTGGGCCAGCCATTCAGGATATATATACAAAAAAAAAACTCATCTGGAGGGTAGTGAATCTGTGGAACTTCCTACTGAAGACGTCTCATTGGTTATTTGGGTTGAGTTTTAAAGGAAATCATGGACATGGAGTAGGAACAGAAGAGTGATATTAGGAGAGAAAGTTCAGTAAGATGACTCAAATATTCTATTCCTGCTTACGTTTTTAGATAGCTATTTCATCAAGGAAATTTTGGAATAAATTTAAAAAATGTGTTTTGTTCACTGGGATTCAGCTTGACAGGGTGAGTTAGTGTGGCAGAAGAGAACAGGGAGAAAATTCCAAAGCAAGCTATCAGATATCTTATGGAAATAGTCCTAGCATCACCCGCTATCAGACTCTATTATCAGTGGAAGGAGGTTCTATTGGGTTTCTTGATTTCTCTTTCACTGTGCCAAAACAAAGTGAAATTCTGCAGTTTCCTCATAACTTTAATCTGATGAATGGAATTTGAGAAATCTAAACTCTTGAAACCTGCGATAGACAGGATCACATTGTGTTGTGTTACAATGTAATCAAACTACAATTTGAAACACAGCAATGTCATCACTGAAGGAACATGAAAAACAATGAAGGGAGAGGGGAAAGTAACAAAAGGTGATAATTAATTTTATTTTAATTGACTTTTTCAACTCTGCTTATAATTAAGCTGTTCAAAAGAACTCTGACTAATGCATTCCTGTCATGACTTCCCAGTCATTTTATTTTGGCAGAATTTAATGGCCTGTCAAACATCATGGCACTGATGTGCATGATAAAATATAGAACATGGTACACTACCGCTCTGAACAGCCCATTCGGCCAAGATGTTCTGCCAACCTTTTAACCTACTCTAAGGTCAATACGAATCTTCCCTGCTACATGGCCTTCCATTCTTCTATCATCCATTACCTATCTCCAAAAACCTAAAAACAATAATGGATACAGTCCAATCCATCATGGGTAAAGCATCTATAAGGGGTGGTGTTACAGAAAAGCAGATAGATCCTGCTTTCGTCATGGATTCCCACCATCCAGGCTATCTTTTCTTCTCGCTGCTGCATCAGGAAGGAAGTATAGGAGCCTCAGGTCCCATACCACCAGGTTCAGTATCAACTATTACCCCTCAACCAACAGGCTCTTGAACCGGAGGGGATAAATTCATTCAACTTCACTCCCTATGAAACTTAACTGATTCCACAACACATGGATGCATTTTGAAGGATGTTGCAACTCATATTCTTGATATTTAATGCCAATTTATTTATAATTATTATTTTTTCTCTTTTCTCTTTTTGTATTTGCAGATTATTGTCTTTTGCGCATTAGTTGTTTGCCGGTCTTTGTTATGTGTGGTTTTTTTCATTTATTCTATCCTCTTCGTATATACTGCGAATGCCCAGAAAAAAATTTCCCTCATGTATCTGCCTCTACAGCCTCCACTGGTGGTGAGTTCCATGCACTTACGACACTCTGTGTAAAAAAATCTTACCCGTGATATTGCCCCTATACTTCCCTCTATTCACCTGCAAATTATACCCCCTCATATTAGCCATAAATAAGGTAAATTGGAAGCGTAATATTCATGGAACTTGACATTCGATGGAATAAGAACAAAACCATTAATTAGAGTCATAGAGTCACAGAATACTACAGCACAGAAAAAGTCCCATCTAGCCCATGACAAACCACTAAAATGAATGTCCCATCAACCTGCGCATGGACCACAGCCCTGAATAACCCTCCCATTCATGTACATATCCAAATTTCTCTTAAATATTGAAATTGAACGTGAATCCATCACTTGCGCTGGCAGCTCATTCCACTCTCTCACCAAACCACCCACTGTGTGAAGAAGTTTCCCTTAAACATTTCAGCTTTCAGACTTAATCCATAATCTCCAGTTGTAGTATTACTTAAACTCAGTTTCAAAAGCCTTCTTGTATTTACCCTATCTATACCTATCACAATTTTGTATGCATCTATCGAATCTCCCCTCAATTATCTACATTCTAGGGAATAAAGTCCTAACCTATTCAATCTTTCCCTATAGGTCAGGTCCTCAAGTCTGAGCAACAACCCTGTCCATTTTCTCTGCACACTTTTAGTCTTACTAAACATTTTTCTTTTGGTTAAGCGACCAAAATTGCGCATGATACGCCAAACTAGGCCTCATCAACATCTTGCACAATTTCAATATTGTTTTATGAATGCAATGTGCCAAAAGTTTTCTCTATGACCCTATCTACCTGTGACAACACTTTCAAGGAATTGTGGGTGTGTATTCTGAGATCCCTCTGATCTTCCGCACTCCTCAATGTCCTTCCATTCACTGTGTAAGACCTACCCTGGTTAGTCCTCCCAAAGTGCTATACCTCTCACTTGTCTGTATTAAGTTTCATCTGCCATTTTTATCCCATTTTTCCAGCTGGTCCAGATCCACTGCAAGCTCTGATAGTCTTCCTTGTTGTCCTTTACAACTCCAATCTTGAAATTATCCATAAACTTGCTGATCTAACTTACCACATTATCATCTAGATTGCTGATATAGATAACAAACATCAGTGAACCCAGCACCATTTCCAGTGGTACACCTAGTCACAGGCTTCCAGTTAAAAAGGCAAACCATTTACTGCAACTCCCTGACTTCTCCCATAAAGCCAATATCTAATCCCATTTACTACCTCATTTTATTCTGACAGGAACATAAAAACTCTATACTCTGAAAATTTCACTTTTGAAGGCCTCCCACTTATCACGTACACTTTTTGCTGTAAACAATCTTTCCCAATCCGCACTTGCAAGATCCCTTCTGAAACCATCAACATTGGCCTTTTTCCAATTTAGCATTTCAACCTATTCTTTTCCATAATTTCCTTGAAATTAATGGCATTATGATTCTATTATGAATGTAAAAGGGACAATTCATGAGGGGCATCTTTTCTACTGGGCTCTCCCCCACCCAAGTGACATACAGCTTTGACTTTGAGTATAATGGAGCTTGTAGATTGCACTATCTTGTACTTGTTAGCGCTGAAGAACCAAATTACCGAAATTGAATTCAAGTCAGACACGAAGCAAGATAAACCAATTGCAACAGTAGGATGAAGATAAAAGCTTTTATTTGCTTTCAATATTTCTGGAGATCAAGAAATGCTTAAAATGCTTAGCAAATATGATAACGATTGGATAATTGTTCTGATTCAGTGATGTTTATTGAGGAAACAGCAAAGACTTTTATTTTTGTTATTAATGTCATTCTGCATCCAACTGTGAGGTTTAACCAAGCTCAGAATCCCTTCCAGACTAAACCTGGAACCTGTGTTATTGAATTATCATTCTTCTGTTGGGAATTTTCTGTACTGTGGCCGCAGAATGGCTTCACATTATAAAACAAAGATGAAAGTTGTAAGAGAAGTCATGCCCGCAAAACTCAAAATGCTGAACCAAGTAAAGTTTCTAAAGGTGATGCTTTTTATAATACTGTCCGTGAAGCCTTGAAATCATGCTGTGACACATAAATAGTAACTTTAATGTAAGGCTAATCTAATTTAGGTAATGTCTCTATTAAGTGGTGGATGGTAGAATTTTATATGACTGCATTAAAGCCCATTTACTATTATATCATTCTATATTTTTGAGGCCAATAAGAATTAATATGCCTTTACAAATTGAAAATTTAAGTTAAAATTTGCTAGAGCTAGTCCTAATTTTCAAGTCAGACGTAAGAAGGGAATGAAAAACTAACCAATGTTTTATTTGTTTGTGTGTTTTTTAATTTGGTGAAAGGAAAGAACACAGCAAATTATTTTAAATTCTCACTTCCTTTTTCAGCTGAGGTTTTAGCCCATCCGTCTTGATATCAGCTATCGTGAAGAAATGTTCTGTTACATATTTCTAGAATGACTACCCATCGGGTTATCAAAGAACAAGTAAATCCACAGCGTTATCATCTCAGAGGGAGGAATGCTCTCATAGCAGACAAATGAGGAAAACAGCATGGAACTGATTGTGCTTTCTCATGGGTAACAGATACAAAGCATTTATAATTCTACAAACTCCCCTTCTGAGAAGATGGTGAAAACATCAGTCCCATGCAACAGAAAGCTCCCTTTAGCTCGTACATAAACTGATGTGCCTTTTCGAGTATCATTGAATGACACAGAAGCCTGAAGGCACACACTCAGCGATTCAGGAACAGCTTCTTTCCCTCTGCCAACCAATTCCTAAATGGACATTGAAGCTTTGGACACTACCTCACTTTTTTTAGTATACGGTATTTCTGTTTTTGCACATTTTTAAACTCTATTCAATAAATGTAATTGACTTACTTGTTTATTTATTATTTTGTTTTATTTTATTAATTTTTTCTTTTTTTGCTAGATTATGTATTGCATTGAACTGCTGCTGCTAAGTTAACAAATTTCACGTCACAAGCCGGTGATAATAAACCTGATTCTGATTCTGATTCTGATTCTGAACGTCAGCCTAAGATGATGCAAAGTTCTCTGGAACAACCATTTCAGAATCAGGTTCAGTAACTTTGGCATACGTCGTGAAATTTGTTGACTTTATGGGAGCAGCACAATGAAATACTTGATAAATAAGTATAGAGAAAAAAACTGAATTACAATAAGTAATTACAAAAGCTGAATTACAATATGTGTATTAAATAGTTAAGATAAAATAAATAGTGCAAACTTACAGAAATAAACAAAGTAGTGAGACAATGCTTATGGGTCCAATGTCCATTTAGAAATCAGATGGCAGAGTGGAAGAAGCTGTTCCTGAATCACAGAATGTGTATCTTTAGGCATCTGTTCCTTCTTCCTGATGGTAATGATGACAAAAGGGCAAGTCTTAGGGGGTGGGGTTACTTAATGATAGATGGCGCCTTCCTAAGGCACCTCTCCTTGAAGGTGTCTTGGATACTGCAGAGGCTAGTACTCAAGATGAAACTAGCTAATTTAACAAGTTTCTAATATTTAATTTGACCTTGTGCCTTTGTTATCCATGCTTGTGTGCTATGCTTCTGTAGGACGGTCAATGATGAAGGATCTCAGCTCAAATCATTGACTCTTTATTCCTTTCCATAGATGCTGCCTGGCCTGTCGAGATACCCAGCAGTTTGCTGTGTCACTCTCCAATAGTGGAACTGTAAGGTTATTGGAAGGCTTCGGTAGTGCCATTGTAGCAAAGGAAGTTGAGTTTTTGAACTTAGCTCCAGATGCCTGGCTGTTGATCCAGAGTCATTACCGGCTAATTGAAGTAAAAGGAATTAAATCTGGAAAATAAAAATTATGATCAGCAATGGTAACCATAACATCGCTGGATTGTCCTTAAACCCCCTGTTGAAAAACTATGTACATGGTCCTTGCGCTATCTGCTTATTTGGGACTGCAAATCCACCAGTGTGGGTGATCATTTCCTTCCTCGGTGACATGTTTAGGGACGGATAATAACCTCCAACTTTCTCTGCAGAACCCATGTGCATCTGCAGTCCATGCATGAATATTCTTGTTGGAGCATTTTGCACACAAAAGCGCTACTATGCCTTGCGAGAAAACAAGGTGGGTGTGCCATTTAAAATAAATAGTTCACCTTTAAGCTAAGAGCTGGCAACATGCCTCATGCCTTTATGATTCACTTAGACAGCCGAGTAAACGATTGATTGGAGCTGTGTTGTCCTGCGCAATCACAGGGTGCTAACAGCACAGTCGAAAGTTGGCTCATTGAGTCAGAGGGGACCTGCAATATCAGAAGTAACATGGCTCCAACAGCTATTTTATTGTGTTTTCAAAATAGTCACTGTGATAATGCCTAACAAATATGCTGAATAAAAATTACACTGCTGCCAAATTTCTCCCAGTTGATCTAACAATGTTCTCAAATATCCAGGAACTGACAACTAAACTTAATCTAATGGCCCTTACAGAATCAAATGTTGTAGGCAATAACCCACTGACAGGATAGAGTTACCTGAGGTTGTGAGGGCGGGATAGCAGAGGGAAGGGATGCAGTCCTTGAACTCCTGGATTGGACAACTTGGGCATCTAGGATTCCATAACCTTGTGTGCAGACAAGGACAAGGAGTTTTTCTCCCAATTAACACTTGCCATTCTCCTTCAGCTACTCCTTATTGAATAATGCATCAAAGTATCACTAACTTAGCTCGGGCACAGAACATAGTGCCTGTTCTGTGACTTCAAAGTCCTTCACCAAGAGAGCCTTGGTTATCGATTGATCTAGCCATAGGATACAGCCACAAATCTGGGTCTGTGGCAGGCAGAGAAAACAGCATCATAAGCGGTAAAGCCTTCCCTCTTTAACACGTGCAGCTTTCAATGATATTATTGGTAGAAATGACAACTGCACAGCCGCTGTGGAGAGAAAATCCTGATCTCGCACTGACAGCATCGTCTATCAACCCAAAGCTCAATTCACCCAGATCCAACATTTCTGTTTTTGTTTCAGTCCATCGTAGTGCAAAGAGATCAACGTGGTCATAGTGTTGCTTTACAGAGGTAATGACTAAGGTTGTGCAGATTGGTTCAAGAACCGAATGATTGAACCGAAGTAGCTGTTCTTGAAGTTGGAGGCATTGAACTTGACATGACTGAATATTTAGCTCTTTTTTCTTTTCATTAGAAAGTATCAGGTCACAGAGTGTTTCCAGCATTTTGTATTTTTATTTGTTGATTACCTGCATGCAGGAAAAAACAAAGGGAACAGTATTCAAGTGGTATTGTCTTTAATTAGTTATCTAACAACTATAGTATTTTGCTTCTCTGGAATTACATAGAACATAGAACATTACAGCACTGTACAGGCCCTTCAGCCCACTATGTTGTGCCAACCTTTTAACCTACTGTGAAATCAATCTAACCCTTCTCTCCTACATAGCCACACTTTTTTCTATCATTCATGTGCCTAACTTACCCTGATCGATGGCTGGTGCTGGGATTAGAGTCTGCTGACAATTACATTACTGGCTCAGACATAAAGAAGGTCGTCACATAAGGCAGAGTCTCAGACAGCATCACGTATGCAGTTGTGATGAAAGATCATCGGCCTGGAACATTCATTCTAATTCTTTCTCCACAGATATTTCAAAGTCTTTTCTTACATTTTATGTTTTATTTCAATGTGAATTACCATTGTTAAAATGATAAAATGTTAAGTTAAATTGAGTAAAAATTGCACATGATAAATAATACTGTGATAAGCATAATATCTTAGAAGCGACAGAGTCTGAAGTGAATTATAATTACCTGACAAATGGAGCTATTTATCATTTGGCATAATGGAATTATAATTGGTGGATTTTCACAAGCCTTTACAATCCTACCGATGTGCTCACTCAACCAGACACGAACAGCTTTCTAGACCTCCAGATCATGAAACTCAAAATTCACCACAAGCAAACGGATTAATCACTGGAAACATTACTTAAAGATAGTCTTGTTACTTCCAATCCGAAATATTCAAATAATCCACTGTCTGGAGCCTTACCTTTAATTTTATAATTCTGACCTAATTCAAAATGCTACTGCTAATATTCTGTAACAGATCTGTAGTGGCCCTTTGTTGGTCGAGGTCAACCACTAATGTTGTATCCTAGCTAACAACACACACAAAATGCTGGTGAAACACAGCAGGCCAGGCAGCATCTATAAGGAGAAGCACTGTCGAGGTTTCAGGCTGAGACGTCAACAGTGCTTCTTCTCATAGATGCTGCTTGGCCTGCTGTGTTTCACCAGCATTTTGTGTGTGTTGTTTGAATTTCCAGCATCTGCAGATTACCTCGTGTTTGTATCCCAGCTATCTTTGTTGTTGGTGCAGCTGACAAGACTGGCAGTCTTTGTTTGCATCTGTATGCGGTCTCATCTCTGCTGAAGAAGTAGAGTTCCTTTCTGTGGGCCCGTCTGTGTTCTGCCACTTTCAGTATTTTTTCCTCGCCTGGCTTAAGGTGTTACAGGATGATTCTCCATCTGATACGGTTGGCTGCAAGTTCCTCCCAGAAGTCAATGCTGATGTCCAGCACCTTCATTGCTGTCTGCAGACATCCTTGTAGTGCAGATGTGTTTGGCCAGCAGTTCTCTTCCCTGAAGCCACCTCACTGTAAAGTATGTCTTTTGGGATGTGGTCATCTGGCACATGGCAGACATAGCCCTATCTTGCCTGAGCAGGGTGTACTCTCTAGGGAAGCTGGCACAAGAGAGAATCTCAGCATTGGGCACTGTGTCTCTCTAAAAGATGTCCAAGCTGCAACAAAGGCACCTTAAATGGAAGGGGCTGAGCCCTTTCTCCTGCTTAACATATGTTATTCAAGTCTTGCTTCTGTACAGCAGTGTGCCGGTGACACAAGATTGTACACTGCCATCTTTGCTTTGACTGAGAATTTGAATTTCTCCCATCCTCAAGTGGCGAGGCAGGCAAGAGTTGTTGCAGCCTTCCTGATGCGCTTGTTGACTTCTGCATCAAAGGAGAGGTTGTCACTGATGACAGACCCAGGTCTGGGAACCGATGAACAATATCATTTTGTAGTTATCAATGATAATAACTGGTGGTGCCTCCACATTTTGTCCCAAGAAGTTTGTCTTTTTTAGGCTGATAGACCAAATTCCTTGCAGGCATGGGAAAAGTGATCAATCAAGCTTTGGGGGTGCTGTGGAGTGTGGGTTGTGACAGCTGTTTCATCAGAGAACCGCATTCTCTGATCTTACCCTCGCTCATTTTGGCTTTGCCTCTTCGGTGGGCGAGGTAACAAACCTGCCATCTGTTCTAGTGTGGAGGTAGATCCTCTCCGTTACAGTGCCAAATGGATGCCTCAGGAGAAGGGCAAAGAAGATCTTGAAGAGTGTTGGGGCAAGAACACAGCTTTTTTTGGGGGGGGGGATTATTTATTTATTAGATTTTAGAAATTACAAAGAATAAATGTGATGATGAAATAGTAAGAAAAATAATAGTACCCCTCCCCCTCCCCTTAACCCTCCCCCCCTTAACCCTTATCTAAAGAAAGAAAAAAAAAGGAAAGAAGAGAAAGATTGCCTGGATATCGGAGAATCCCTACGTGCTCCATGGAGTTCAAAATAATTTTGATATTTATTTTTACTTTCCCCAATTACTTTATAATTTTATCTTCAGAGGACCTATGTTTTTAATCCTATCTTTTGTAAGTATGGGAGCCAAACTTTCAAAAATATATCATATTCATTTCTTAGATTATACATAATTTTTTCAAGTGGAATACAACTATGTATTTCATTATTCCAACGATCCATAGGTAAATATAAATCAGATTTCCAAGTAACTGCGATAACTTTTTTGGCTACTGGCAATGCAATTTTTATAAATTTTTTCTGATACTTATTCAATTTAAGTTCCAGTATTATCCCTTCAATGTCTCCTAATAAAAATAATAGTGGACTATGTGGGAGTTGTACTCCAGTAATTTGTTCCAATAAAAGTCTTAAATTTATCCAAAATGGTTGAATTTTAAAACAAGACCAAGTAGAATGTAAAAAAGTACCAATTTCTTGATTACATCGAAAACATTGGTCAGACATATTTGAATTTAATCTATTTATTTTCTGTGGTGTTATATATAATTGATGTAAAAAATTATATTGTATTAGTCTAAGTCAAACATTTATTGTATTTCTCATACTATCAGAACATAATCTTGACCAGTTTTTTCCATCAATTTTAACATTCAAATCAGATTTATGAATTCCTGATTTAATTGTCTGATTTTGAATCAAATTATACATACAAGATGTAATTTTTTTAATTTTTCCTTTCTGAATTAATATTTCTATTTCACTAGGTTTTGGTATCAACATTGTTTGACCCACCTTTTCTCGTAAATAGGCTTTAAATTGAAAATAACAGAAAAGAGTGTTATTTGATATTTATTTTTTAATTGATCAAACAACATCAATATACCTCTTTCAAAACAATCACCTATATATTTAATCCCTTTTTGGAACCAATTATGTAATAGTTTATTATCCATTGTAAAAGGAATAAGCCTATTTTGAATTCAAGTTCTTTTTGCTAATAAAGATTTCTTTATCTCATTGTCCATATTTACCTTATTCCATAAATCAATCAAGTGTCTTAATATAGGAGATACATTTTTTTCCCATATCCATTTGGGTTCCCATTTAAGAATACAGTCTTGTTTAACACTGCACCTTATGTCAAAGGATTTCAAAGAGCTGCTATTGTAGGACATAATCTTCTTCCTGTTGAGGAAGGATTTGTTGATGCTCTGTAGCCTTGGTGGGCAGCCTACCTTCGAGAGAATCTGAAAGAGGACATCTCCGCTGACCAAGTCAAGTACCTTGAGGAGATCAATAAGCACAATGTAGAGGAGCTTCTTAAGTTCTGCATACTTCTTCTGGAGCTGGTGGACAGAGAAAGTAATTTCTCCAGTTTCAGCACATCCTTTCAAAGATAAGAGGCCCAGACCTACTCACAATACTCCTACTGAGGCCTCAACAGTACTTTATAAAGTTTCAACCTTACATCCTTGCTTTTATATTCTAGTCCTCTTGAAATAAATACTAACATTGCATTTGCCTTCCTCACCACAAACTCATCCTGCAAATTAACTTCTAGGAAATCCTGCACGAGGACTCCCAATTCCCTTCACGTATCAGCTTTTTGCTTTTTCTCTCCATTTAGAAACCAGTCAACCCTTTCATTTTTTCTTCCAGAGTGCATGACCATACAATTCCCGACATTGTATTCCATATGCTGTTTCTTTGCTCTTTCTCCTAATCTGTATAAATCCTTCTGTTGCCTCTTTATTTCCTCAAAGCTACCTGCCCCTCACCTAGTTTTGTATTGTTCACAAAATTGGCCACAAATCTATTAATTCCATCATCTATATATAATGTAAAAAGAATCGATTCCAACACAGACCACCAGTCACCGGCAGCCAATCGGAAAAGGCTCTGTTTATTCCCACTCTTTGTCTCTTACTAATCAGCCACTGCTTTATCCATGCTAGAATCTGTCCTGTAATACCATGAGCTTGTAGCTTGTTAAGCAGCCTCATGTGTGGCACCTTGTCAAAGGCCTTCTGAAAATCCATGTACATAACATCAGACAATTCTCTTTTGTCTATCCTGCTTGTTACTTAGAAACATAGAAAACCCACAGCACAATGCAGGCCCTTCAGCCCGCAAAGTTGTGCCGAACGTGTCCCTACCTTAGAAATTACTAGGGTTACCCACAGCCCTCTATCTTTCCAAGCTCCATGTACTTATCCAAAAGTCTCTTAAAAAACCCTATCGTATCCGCCTCCACCACCGTTGCCGGCAGCCCATTCCACACACTCACCATTCTCTGCATAAAAAACTTACCCCTGACATCTTCTCTGTACTTTCTCCTGAGCATCTTAAACCATTGCCCTCTTGCAGCAGCCATTTCAGCCCTGGGAAAAAGCCACTGACTATCCACACAATCAATGCCCAAAATGAACCACTTCACACTTATCTGGGTTGAACTCCATGTGCTACTTCTCAGCCCAGTTTTGCATCCTATCAATATCCCGCTGTAACCACTGACAGCCCTCTACAGTATCCACAACACTCCCAACCTCTGTGTCATCAGCAAACTTACTAACCCATCTCTCCACTTCCTCATCCAGGTCATTTATAAAAATCATGAAGAGTAGGGTCCCAGAACAGTTCCCTCAGGCACTCCACTGGTCGCCAACCTCCATGCAGAATATGACATGTCTACAACCACTCTTTGCCTTCTGTGGCCAAGCCAGTTCTGGATCCGCAAAGCAATGTACCATTGGATCCCATGCCTCCTTACTTTCTCTGATTTCTTCTTCAAAGAATTTCAACAAACTTGTCAGGCAAGATTTTCCCTTGAGGCAACCATGTCGACTACAGCCTATTTTATCATGAGCCTCCATGTACACTGAGACCTCATCCTTAGTAATTGACTCCAACATCTTCCCAACCACTCAGGTCAGACTAACTGGCCTACAGTTTCCTTTCTTCTGCCTCTCTCCTTTCTTGAACAGTGGAATGACACCAGCAACTTTCCAGTCTTCCGGAACCATTCCAGAATCTAGTGATTCTTGAATGTTCATTACTGATGCGTCCATAATCGCTTCAGCCACCTCTTTCAGCACTCTGGGGTGTACACCATCTGGTCCAAGTGATTTACCTATCTTCAGACCTTTCAGTTTCACAGGAACTTATGTTAGCGTCGCACACTTCATTTCCCTGACACCTAAAACTTCAACTGCCAGTATACTCTTCCAATCAGTTCTGGCCAACTCCTCTCTCACACCTCTGTAATTTTCTTTACTCCACTCTAATACTGATACAGCTGACTTTAGCTTCTCCTTCTCAAATTTCAGTGTGAATTCAATCATATTATTGCCCATTCACCTTTGCTATGGCTTTCCAGAGATTATCCCTACACCACTTGTAAATTTCCTGGTCATTAGACTAGAATACCTCTGATCAAGAATTTAGGAGATTGCATTTCCCCTGCTTCATCCAGAGCTTCTGGTTGGGGAAGAGTCTGAATGATCTTATGGGGATGCACTTGTCTACGAATGTTTTTATAAAGTCCATGATGACCATGGTGTATTCATTTAGATCCACAGATGAGTCCATGAACATGGCCCAGTTCACTAACCTGAAGTAATCTCATTGCAGGTCCTCTGCCTCCTGCGACCACCATTTTGTTGCCATAATCTCTGTATCTTTGCTCTTGAGCCCCTGCCTGAATGCGGAGGAGAAAGACATCCAAGTGATTAGATTTCCTGAAATGCAGTCTGAACATGAAACAGTAGGCATCCCTTATCTTAGTACAACAATGATCTAGTGTGTTGGAACCTCTGGTGTTATAGGTTATCTATTGATGATAATCGTCAGGAGTTTCCTCAAACAAGCCTGGTTGAAGTCCCTGAATCTAATTTTAAATGCCTCAGAATGGATTGATTCTTTATTTGAGACAACATCATGCTGTCTCTTTTTTGGAGACGGTCTCCAGTGCTTGATTATTGTTGGCCACTGGTGGTATGTAAACTCCAATGAGGGTCACGGATGAGAGCTCCCTAGCTAAATAGAATGGACAGCATTTGATCATTACATATTCATGGTCAGAGGAACGTGAGTTCTACAAAGCCACCACATCAATGCACCATGTAGAGCTTATCATTAAATGTACACCACCACCTTTTGCCTTTGCCTTTGCCAAATCAGCAATTTATTCCATCTTGTGAATTGAGAAGCTTTCGAGTCTGATCACCGTATCTGGTGTGCTGGAAGTAAGCCATCTCTCGGTCAAGCATAAATTACAACTATCTCTCATTTTCCTCCGATGTGGCAATCTTGCCCTCAGGTCCTCTATTTTGTTCTTTAGTAATTTCACATTTGGTAACCAGATGCTGGATAGACAGAATCTTATTCCTCTGTGTTTCAGCCTGGATTGGCGCTCCCCCCTCCTGCCTCGCTTCCAACCATGGCAATGCATCTTTGTCTGCTTAAAGGTACTGAGTCATTCAGAAGATCATGAAATCTGCAGATCATTAAATCAACTTAAAAGTACATTGCTTAAAGAGAAATTACATGCTGAAGATTGCAGTGAGAGGAATTTAAAAGAGGTATATTTAGGAGATCACAGTTGTTCACCACCACTATCTTGCTAATGTTGTAGGAACTCAGAAAGTCAGGCAGCATCCACACTGAGGAATAAACAGTCAGCATTTTGGGACAAGACCCAATGTTGAGACTCTGATCTGAGTCCAGTTCGTACAAAGGTATAGTACACAGAATAAAGGGGAAGGTAATTGGAATCATCTCAAACAAACGATGATATGCTGTGTATTGAGGTGGAAAGGCTTGGAGAGGAAACAGCAGAGTTTAGGCCAAGGATAGATAAAGGCAGCTTTTCTAGAGACTGGGCAGATTAAAATCTGAGATAGAATTAATAGAACATGTTGGCTCAGCTCAGCAAAATCTCAGTTTTAAATTCTGTTCCAAGTTTGTTTGTCCTTATTCTTTCAGGACATGTAGTTTGAAGCTTTTTATTCATCGTCCCCAATTCTCCTAAACTGAGTGACTCACGTGACTATTTCAGGGGAAAATGAGGTCCATTGAATTTATTTATTTGAATCTTACATCTGTCCCGCAATGTAAGGAAGTAACAATCTACTGAGTGATGTACACTATATCAGGCTAGAATAGCACATCTTCTTCCCTGAAAGACACTAGTGATACAACTAGTCACTTGAGATAAGCCACTAGTTTCATTGTGCAAGGTTTATTACCCAGTTTTATTTAATTACTGAATTTATATTTCTATCCATCATGACAAGATTCAACCTCTTGCCTTAAGTCAATGGGTCCAGTAAGTTTACTATTATCCTCCTAAGCTCTTGCCATTTTGCTATTATTTTCTGTTTTCAGACCTCCCTACAGTTTTGGCTCTTCCAATTTTATACCCATAATCTGCTCTAAAACATGTAGGACTGTTACAGATTTTGAATAATAATTGCCCAGTCATTCAAATACATGTTTTCAGCTGCTAATATCCTAATCTCTGGAATTACCTATCCTACTAACTCTTTCCAATTTGAGGATGATATTTGAAGTCTACTTCCTTGTTCAATCCTTTGTCCACTGGTCTGGTCATCTCCATAGTGTCAAATTTTGATAGCTATTTTTATTGTAAAGAGCATTTGGAACCGTTTGGAATGTTGAAGACAATACATAAATGAAAGTTGTACTTTTTGTTCCAGAGTAAATTGTTGTTCAATGGAATTCTTTCTTCCCACCTTTTTTTTTTAACAAAACAATCATACATTCAGATTCTGATGAACCCTGAGTCCCAATGAAGGGTTTTGGCCTGAAACGCCGACTCTTTACTCTTTTCCATAGATGCTGCCTGGCCCGCAGAGTTCCTTCAGCACTTTGTGTGTGTTGCTTTGGAGTTTGAGCATCTGTAGATTTTCTTGTGACTGTGATGTAACATTTCTTTTGGCTAGTCGGGATGGGGTTCATTACAGTGATACGTATATAAATGCCAAAAAAAGGCTGCATGTGTAAAGCGTAAAAGAGTGGAATAAGAAAAAAAAACTAATGAAAAACAACTTGGGATGATCATACTAAAACTAAATCTGACTTAGCACAATGTTTTCCTATTTTTATCATATTTTACCATCTTTTGCCATTGCAACCACCAAGTTATTGAATTGGGATGTCCATATAAAATCAGTTAACCACTAATGATTCAGACCAAGTTGTTAAGCAATAAGATGTTGGGTCAATGCATGATATATGAATAACATATCTGAAAAATGTTCTTATTTCTTTTTTCAGTCCCTGAGTGGGTTGTCATGTCCCTTCCAGACCAGCTCACCCACCTTTGGCCCCACCAGAAAATCAGCTCTCACTTGTGGCTCCACATAGTTGTTTGCATGTGCCGGTAGCCAAACTCCAGTACACCACTTTGACAGGTGGGCTAAAGCCGGTGGGAGTAACTGGTGGCCTCATCCACCGGAGAGGTAGGGACCTAACATGTGAAGTCAGGTCCAGTGGACTGAGCAGATGAGAACGACAGTGAGAGCCAATGCCAGGAAGACAGTACTGCAACTCTCCATAGAGAGCGAAGGACGTTTCAAGACACAGAAAATGTCATGTTCATCCACTGCAGCCAAGGAAGACCCCAGTTTGCGATGCTTTTTTGTCGCACTGGGCCCAGACTTCTGAGGTTGAGGGAGTGGAACTGCTCCAGAGCAATGGTTATTCCTCTTTAAAGACTCTCCTGTACAGATTTCCTCATCGTCAGACTTGACAGACAACCTCCAAATGAATGGCTGAAGGTGATTAAAAAACTTCTGCTTTCTTCTGATAGAAGAGAGCTCAGAGTCTAGACTTGACCGTCCTAGCATGACACAGTCATGACGCTACTAATATCAATTAGTGCATTGACATATGTACCTAATTTGATTTAACATTATATTTGGTAATTTTAATGTAAGAAACCTCCAGTTTACTGGTTTAGGGGTACAGGTAGAGGGTTGTGGAGGGCTGTGAGTGGTTAGGAAAAGCCTGAGTTCTCCACAGTTACAAAACTGGCTTTGCTTCACTTTCGTGAATGTCACCACAGACCACAGCAAAGATCAGTTTAGGATTAAAATAATTTGCCTTCTGTTTTCGGTTGCTTCCAAAATAGCAGCATAACTAATTCAGCTTTATATATAGTACCAAATATGGAATTCCTAAAATAAAAAAACAATTAATTGTTGTTGTCAGCGAGCAATAAATCATTCTCTACTTACAAGCCACATATGCCATGCTTAGGGTGTGAAAAGTAAATACTGCTTCTCGTGCAAGTAACTGTGTGGATTGGTGATACCTTATGTTCGCTGAAGTGGATTCTAGTTTGATTCCTCAACTCATTAGCTTTCAGATTGGGTTTGGTGCATATTGAGCCCCTATGAAAGGTCAAAACATTATAGAATTGTAAATAAGGATCCTGTTTCCTCAATATCAGTATGATGGGTGCCTGGCCGTGTAAGATATATGTGGGAAGACTAAGGAAGTGGAAGATCCTTTGATTTTAACCATAGGATCTGGTTATGCAGTTTACTACTGATTATCACCTTGAAACTAGCCAGACCAAACCAGTCAGGATACATTAACACTGATAAAAAGTCCCAGTCCATGAACCCATAAACACGGCCACAATATTCCTTTTTGTTTGCACTGTTTATTTTAAAGTTCAAAGTTCAAGGCTCAAAGTAAATTTATATGCAAAGTACATACATGTCAGCATATACACCCCGATTCATTACTTGCAGGCATTCACAGTAAATACAAGAGAAATGATACAGTCAATGAAAGACTGCACCCAGCAGGATGGACAAGCAAACACATGTGCAAAAGACAACAAGCTGTGCAAACACAAAAGAAAGCAACAAATTAACTAATAATAATAATAAATACATAAACAAACAATAAGCAATACAAATCAAGATCATCAGATGAAAAGTCTTTGAACGTGAGTCCATGGGTTGTGGAAACTGTTCAGTGATGGGTGAACTACAATCAGTGAAATTATTTCCTTTGGTTCAAGACCCTGATGGCTGAGGACTAATAACTGTTCCTGAATCTCGTGGTGCGGGTCCTGAGGCTTCCTGATGGCAGCAGTGAGAAGAAAGCATCACCTGGAAGGTGTGTTTAAACTTTAGAGTCACCTCATCACTTTGCACTCTACTGTTGCTACAAAGCAACAGATTTTACATCATATAAAGACAGTGATAATAAGAACATAAGACACAGGAGAATTAGGGCCATTTGGCCTATCAAGGCTGTTCCAGCATGGCTGAACCAATTTTGGCTAATTTATTATCCCTCTCAACCCCATTCTTCTGCCTTCTCCCTGCAACTTTTGACACTCTGATTAATCAAGAACTTATCAACCTCTGCTTTAAATATGCCTAAGGACTTGTGGCCTTAACAGCCATCTGTGGAAGTGAATGCCACAGATTCACCACCCTCTGGTTTAAGAAATTCCTCCTTATTTCTGTCCTAAATGAATGTCTGTTTATTCTAAGGCTGTGCCATCTGGTCATAGTCATGCTACTAAAGGAAACATCCTCTTTACAGCCACTCTATCTCCACCTTTTAATATTCAATGTGATTCCTCCACCTCCCCCACCCCCCAGTTCTTCTAAACTGCAGCAAGTACAGACACAGAGCCATGTTAACCATTTCATTCCTAAAATCATTCTCATGAGCATCCTTAGGATCCTCTCCAATGCCAGCACATTTTTTCTCAGATAAGAGGCCCAAAACTGTTCACAGTACTCCAAGTGTGGTCTGACCAATGACTTATGAAGCCTCAGCATTACATCCTTGCTTTTATATTCTAGTCCTCTTGGAATGAATACTAACATTGCATTTGCCTTCCTCACCACTGGCTCAACCTGCAAGCTAACCTTTAAGCAATCCTGCACGAGGACTCCCAAATCCCAAAACGGATTCTTACTCTAATTCTGAATATGCAGTAGGCAGGAAGAAGGGTCTTTCAAAAACTGGGGAAATAAAATCTGAAGCTGAGCCCTAAGAAATCGTTGGAAGAGCTTGGATGTAGTCCTACATCTCTTAGACTACAGAGAACACAAGTTACTTAACTTTCACCTCTATACTTGGAGGTTCTGTCAGGAATGACACTGCCCTCCAATATCACAATGATTTTAATTTTTTGGCTGCATCCA
Organism: Hypanus sabinus; assembly: GCF_030144855.1. Classification (NCBI taxonomy): domain Eukaryota; kingdom Metazoa; phylum Chordata; class Chondrichthyes; order Myliobatiformes; family Dasyatidae; genus Hypanus; species Hypanus sabinus. The sequence goes on along the minus strand of NC_082711.1, from coordinate 35,047,447 downwards.
CCTATTCCACCAGTTTCAGCAATTGTCTCATTAGGTAGTAACATTGTGGATGGGTTGTACGGGAGAAATTTGGAGACCGGGCACAAAGCTTCAAAATTTTAACCTTTCCCTTCCAACAATACTGTGAGGCAGTACTAGCAGAGATGGAGAGCAACCTGAAGTGGTGGCAGAGGTGTTTGGAAAACTTTATAATTTGATCCAAGTTCTCTAAAATTCCTCGGCTCCTGTTCTGTACTTTTTCTGCAAAGTTAACTCTTTGGATTGGAAAAAAAAATGCATTTCGTTTACAGCTTATGGGAAAGCTTTATTATCTGCAGTGATAATATATTCCAGGTTGTTGTTCAGAAGTTGGCAAGCTGCAGAATTATGTTGGTATATGCTAAGAGCCCTCACGGCGTGGAGGGGTAGGCGTCAGGGGTGAACATAAGTTATCTGTAAGCCTTCGTCATTATGACAATGTTTCCCAGGGCTGTGCAAGAGATTTCATGATATCCATAAGTATGTGTAAATAACACAGGCTGCTGCCGAAACTGTGTTGAGCAGAAAAGTGCTGTAACTCCGAGCTTTACTTTGTTTGTTATATTTGTAGTTAATAATGAAGTCAAAAGGAAGCGTACACCCGGGTACGTTGTATGTTCTTTATAACTTTATTTTCTGCCTGTTTGACACCTTTCACCATCTTCTTTTTGTTTCTCCCACAGTAGCTGCTCTGCTATCTTATTCGATTTCCTCTCGTACGATAAAGTCACAATGCAATCTGACAGATTCGAGACATCTGTCTGAGGTAGCTGTGAAGAAATGTCAATGGCTGCCAGCAGACCTGTGAAATCCGTACCGAACTGGATAAACATAAAGGAATCAGCTGTCGACTGAGAGGGAATGACATTCTTAGAAGGTCAAATTAAACTCATAGAATTTTATTGCAAAGCTGCTATCACAAACTTTTCATCTGTGTGGTGCTATGCAATTCAAGACAGGTTGTGATGAATTTCCTGTGAATTACATAGATAAGAGTATCCAATAGGTCAAATTGAACAACCCAGACACCAGGAAAATAACACTAAGAATAGTTCTAAATTCATTCCAATCCAAGTTATTTTTACCTCTGTAAAATCCAGTATAAAGTTAGAATGTGCTCCATATGCTCTTGAGGGTATTTGAGTTCCATTAAAAAAGGTCGCCAAAGCTAGTACATAAAGCTGTTGCTTATCTCTGACAAAATGTTTTTCCCTTTCAGAATTATAGTAGCAAAAAAGCTGAGAATCTTGTCTAATGTTGAAAGGCCTCAACTAGTGATACAGAGACCTGAATTCAAATTCCATCGTAGCAGCTAGTTTCGTCAATGATGAAAAGCAAAGATCTAAAATCAAGTCAGAAAATTCTGGCATATCGAGCACAGCAAAGTTATTGATTTTGCTTCCCTCTCCATTGATGCTACCTGACCACCTGAGCATTTTCTGTTTTGTGTCACAATATGTAGGTGAGCATCAGGAATGATTAAGGGGCAAGGCACCACATTAAAAATGAACCGCATAATGACAAGCCACGCAGGGCCACAAAACCAGAGAATGGACACTTAAGACGTCAAGACAACAAGGTAACTGAAGGATAGGAGCAAATGGTTGAGGCTGGCTGATTTGATGAGTGAAGAAGGATTGTGGATCTGAGCTGGGTTTAAATAGACTGCAGGTGATGAGTTAAAAATGAGAGGCAGGTAACTACTGTTAGCTGGGTAGAGACTGGGAGAAGCCTGTATGTGCATGTCTGAAAAGACCCTCCCCCCACCCCTTACAGCCAGCCCAGGATGATCCTGATTGGTCCAGTGCAATTCATCAATGTGCGATAGATCCAGGATAAAACTGGACAGCACCCAAGTACTCTCCCCTGGACCATACCCCTTTCAATTGTCCAGGTACTGCACACTCTGTCCATGATGACAGAGTAGGGTGGACCTTCTGAAATGATGAACTGTGTACATAGGACACCTTCCACTATCCTTGGCTCAGGTGGGTTTAGTGGTCCGTAGACAATGGGCTTGAGACAGAACATGTGGAAGGTAGGTGTGATCGTGAGAGATGGTGGCAACTGAAGGTGGTGAGCGACTGGATTGGGGTAATGAATAATCATAAGGGATCAATGTACATGGGCAGGGTCAGATCTCAGGTGGGAAGCTAGACGCAGTCCCCAGGTTGGAGTAGTCCAGCTTGACAGCACTGGCAGTTAGCTTGGCATCTGTGGGTGCAATTCGCAGTGAGGATGTCCTTCCATGCCCTCATTCAAGCATTCTGGCAACAGTGAACCAGGGCCCTGATGGATGGGACCTCCAATGTTGGCTCCTCTGTGGAGAACAATGAGGGTTGTGGTCATGAATCACTTCAAAGGGTGATATACCTGTGGCAAAGAAGGTGTGTAGCTCAGCCCAGAGCAGATATTTCTTCCATGTGGAAGGGCAAGGGGTGGCAAAGCATTGCAGAAACTTCTCCAGATGCTGATTGGTCCTTTCTAACTGTGGATGATGGCTAGAAGACAAATTCACTGTGAGGCAGAGGAGGGAACAGAAGGCTCTCCAGAAGTTGGAGATGAATTGGGGCCTTCAGTCTGGCAAAATGTCCTGAGAGAAGCTGTAGAGATGGACTACGTGTCGGAGAAACAGATCTCCCCTTACAGTGACTGACGGAAGTTTGGGAGAGCAATTAAGTGTGCCACTTTGGAGAACTGGTCCACCACTGTCTTGATCACATTGACCCCATTGGAAGGTGGCCAGTCCATGGTGAAATCCATAGCCATTTGGGATCATGCGCATCCAGGAACTGGCAGGGGTCACAGGAGCTCAGAGGGCTGATAATTGGAGGAATTAGACTGGGCACATTGAGGTAAAGCAGAACAAACTGATGTACATCTGGAATCCCGATGGGCGATCAGAACTGGTGTTACAATCTGTCGTGTGCTTAGATGGCTGGAGATGGGTGAGGAATGAGCCCACTGAAGTGCCTCAGAGCACATGGCCACTGGTATGGACATGTGGTTATCAGGAGTGTCAGCCAGAGTAGGCTCGTGCTGTAGGGCCTGAGGGTTCTGGTCCTCAAAGTCCCAGACAATAAGGAGAAGAATCTGGTAGGAAGGAATGATGGGTGATTTCTATTTCAGCTGGGTTGAACTGCCATGACAAAGTGTCTGCCTTCGTGTTCTTGCTGCTGTATCTCTAGGATATGATAAAGTCAAATTGCTCGAAGAAGAGGGCCCAGTGAGCCTGATGTGGGTTGAGTTGGGGAGTTCTGTGGTATGGATATGAAGTTCTAATGGTCAGTTCAGATCAGGAAGGGCTGGTGCTTTCTCTCAGCCAACGTCTCCATTCATCCAAGGCCCATTTGAAGGTCAGTAGCTCCCTGTCTCCTACTTCATAATGGCACTGTGTAGAGTTAAACTTGTGCAAGACAAAGCAAAGGTGTGGTCTGGTCCTCACTGGGAGAGGATGACTCTGGTGCCCCACATCACCTTTACCTCTAAAGGTCTGGAGTGGTTTGGATGGTAGAGAATGGTAGCGATGGTGACCTCCTCGGAAGTGCAGTCCATGGCAGCAGACCAAGTTATCCATGAGGTAGGTGACTTGGCGAGCAAAGTGAGAGAAGCAGTGATTAGGCTGTAGTTTCTTTTGAACCATTGATAGAAGCTAAAGCAGCCCAAGAAGCACTGTAACTGTTTGGGGGAATGTGGTCGGGGCCATTTAATGACAGCATGCATTTTCTCTGGGTCCATGGTTATGCCTTGGAGTGAAAAGAATTCACTCAGGAAGGAAATAATTGCCATTTCTCTAACTTGCAGTACAACTGGTTTGTGAGGAGATACTTAAGGAATGAACGGACATGACAGACATGGTCTTGGAGTCCTTGGAGAAGACGTTGAGGTACGGTAGATGAACACATACCTGTGTAGCATGTCTTGGAGGATCTCGTTGACAAAGGCTTGGAAAACAGCTGCACTGTGTGAAAGTCTGAAAGGAATCACCAGGTATTTGTAGTGGCCAGCGTGTGTTGTGGATGGCATCTTCCACTCATCCCCCGTTTGGTGAAGTTCTGGTCCCTGCGGAGTGTTTCAAACGTGCTGTCCATCAAGAGGAGAGGGTAGCAGTTCTTAATGTTGATTTTGTTGGGTACACGATTGTTAATGCAGGGATGTAGACCCCTATTTTCTTGACAGAGAAGAATTCTGCACCAGCTTGGGACTGGGATGGTTGGATGGTTTAGTGATGTTGTCATCGATATCTTCGGTCTTATGAAGCGAGGGGGAGAACAGATGACCCACTAGTGCCCAGGAGGAGGTCGATTTCCTAGTTGTGTGGTCTGTGAGGTGGCAGGGTGCCAGACTTTCTTTTTCTGAAAGTGATGTCTATGTCATGGTATTCCTGTGGGAGTTTGTTGAAGTTAAGGGTTTCCTGTCTTCACAGTTACGGGATGAAGTCAACTGAGGTTGCAGGCAGGTGAGTCCCCATCTCAGCTACTCGATGACCAGACAAAAATAAGGGTCATGATTAGAAAGCCAGGGGTAACACAGGGTGAGAGGAAAGTTGGGCGAGTCAATAAACAGGAATTGGATGGACTTGTAGTGCTCTCTGATTCTCATGTACACAGGCTGTGTGCATGCTCTGACCATCCCAGACCCTAAGGGACCTCTGTCATGGGCTGTGATGTTGAAGGAGTGAGAGATGGGCTCAGGTAGAAAGTCCAAGCTGCACGCTGAGTCTGCTCTAGAAAATTGCCTGCCATGCTGGAATCCATCAGAGACTCCTGTGTGCGTAAAGCATCGGACGTGGAAGAGGACAGAGTGAGTGAGTCAGGCTATGGTGCTGGAATGAAGGGCCTGTGGCAGCTTACCAGGTAGAAGGCCCTGGTGGTGTCATTTTCCCAGGTGGAGTGGGCATTGATGCATGGGTGCTCATCTGCTCCACGGTAACTCTACAGGTTGTATCCCCACTAATGCACACACTCTCGGGAGGGGTAAGGGACCTCTCTGTAACTCCATGGGTTCTGGAGGTGTGATGATGAGGTTTCCACAGTCCGAAATAGTTCAGCGAATGGAACAGGGGTTCTGGCTGACAACTTGGAGGGTTTACAATCCATTACAGGATTTACAATATGGAGGGCTAGAGTGATGATGCTTTCAAGGTCGGTGGACATCTCCAGGGTAGACAGCTCATCTTTCAAGTGATCCAAGAGCCCATGATGGTAATAGACCAGCAACACTTCTGCTTTCCAACCATACTCCACCGCAAAGGTCCTGAATTCCATGGTGTAATCCAGCACCGAGAGTAAGCCTTGACACAAGCAAAATATCTGATCTGCTGCCTCCATTCCACTTGCAAAATAGCTGAAAACCCTGTGCATCTCAGCGGCGAATTCCTCATTTATTGCAGATGGTGGTTTTATTGTCTGAAGTAGCGGCGGCCCAGGTCGGAGCTCACCCAGTCAAAAGAGAGGTGACACAGGCAATCTTGGCTCAGACTGGAGAATACAAGGATGGCTGCAGCTCAAAGCGCACGACACACCGGGGCAGGAAGTTATGGCGTCAGGTTGGGGGTGCATCAAAGTGTTTGGGCACTGGAATCCAGGTTTCTGAGGGAGGAGGTTGACTGGCATAGGATTGCTGTAGTGAGACAGAGTTGGTTGAGAGTGGCAAGTAGATGGTCAATGGCGTCCTGGTCTTCGGGATTGGGTACTCTTTAAGATGGATGTCTTCCTCTAGGCGAGAAAACTCTGTTGGGTCAATTGCCATTTCACTCATCCTCTCAGGAAATGTAGAGTAGATTTGACCCAAAAGGAGAGCAGTGGAGATGATTTAATGGAGAGCAATCATTTTAATAATAAACTGCAAAACAACAAGAGAGAAGGGATGCTTAACGTGGCAAGGCACCAAGTTAACTGAAGGCTAGGGGCAACTGGTTAAGGCTGGCTGCTTCATATAAGCGAAGAAGAATTGTGGATGAGAGCTGGGTTTAAGTAGGCAATGAGTCGGAAATGAGTTGCAGATAACTCCTGTTAGTTGGGTGGAGACTCCAAGGAGCCTACATGTGCAGGCCTGGCATCTTGTTTCATTCATTTACATAATCTGAGTCTAGGTTGAACAAGTGAGGGATTTCTCTTTTGAGCCAAGGAGGATGAGCGGTGACTTGATACTGGTGTTTAAGATGATAAGATGCATACACGGAGTGGATAGCCAGGAGGAAAAGGCCAATACAAGGGGGCATGATTTTAAGATGATTGAAGGAATCTATAGGGGAATGTCAGAGGTAATTCCTTAACAAAGATGGTGTGGGTGTGTGGAACTCCCTTCCAAGGGTAGTAGCAGATTAAAAAACATTAGAGCAGCGCTTCCCGACCTTTTTTATGCATTTACACTGGCGAATAACTGAGGAGACTGTGGACCCCAGGTTGGGAGGTTGGGAACCCCTGCATTAAGGGAATTTCAGAAACTCTTGGGTAGGCAGATGGATGATAGAAAAATGGAGGAGTAAAAGGTTAGATTGATGTTAAAGTAGATAAAGTGGTCAGTGCATCTCTGTGGGTCGAAGGGCCAGTACTGTGTTAGAACCCAAAATATAATGATAGAGGAAGCACATGGCAATGAACACCAAGGCTCAAAAGTAATTTTCTGATCTTGGGCTCTTCTGTCCAGAAAGGATGATGAGAGAGATCAGACACCATCTTCCACATAATTCAAAAGTAGAGTAATCAAGTCCCTCGTCTGGCTAAAAGAAACTTTGAGTTGAAGGGAAGAAGACTAAACATGAAATGTTCTGTTCCAAATGAAGTGTCTGTTTGTAGCCTCCTCCACTCAAGGTTTCTGTGCTTTTCCAATATGGCATTTTCCATCTAAGCACCATCCCATGACTTTCATGTGTTAAGTTTTCACCCTGGATCCTTCTACTTTCCTCCGTCACTTTCCTCGTATTTGTTCTTTGAACCATTTGATTACCAGTCATAATGTCATGCAGCTATACATAACACGTTATCTGATTATGGTCATGTGAATTGGCTTAGGGCATTTTCCTACGCTACAAGAAATGTAAGCTATCACTTTCTGACAAATCAGCGCAGGCTGGTGAGTCTGAAAGTCATTGTTCCATGCCCAATACTTGACAGCCTTCACTTTGACAGTCCAGTGGACCCCTTTTAGATGAGGTACAAATGCAGTAATATTCCCATGATGTCCATAGGATGAGCATTTGATGGCTCTGAGGCTGTATTTGCTGAAGTTTAGAAGAAGTGGTGGGGGGCATCTCATTGAAACCTATCGTATATTGAAAGATCTAGTCTCCTCCTAATGAGAGAGTCCAGGACCAGAAGGCACAGCCTCAGAAATGAGAGGCATCTGTTTAGAGCAAAGACGAGGAGGAATTTCTTTAGCTAGAGAGTGGTGAATCTGTGAAATTCATTGCCAAACGGCAGTGGAGACCAAGTGATTGGGTATATTTCAAGTGGAGTTTGAAAGGTTTTTGTTTAGTAAGGGTGTCAAAGGAGAAGGCAGGAGAATGGATTTGAGAGGGATAATAAATTAGCCATGATAGAATGGTGGAGCAGACTCGATGGGCCAAATGGCCTAATTCTGCTCGAATGTCTTATGGTCTTGTGTATGCAAACCTCAAGTACATAATTGAGGAACCAGAAGACAGGTTATGTGCAGCCAGGCCTACACATTTCTACTGAGTCTAAGCCTGGACTACCAGACTGGCACAGTAGCATAGCAATCAGTGTAACGCTTTCCAAAGGAAGTGATCAGAAGATCAGGGTTCAATTCCCACCACAGTCTGTAAGGATTTTGTATGATCTCACCATGGCCACATACATTTCCTCTGGGTGTTCCAGTTTCCTCCCATGTTCCAAAGTCATACAGGTTAGTAAGGATTAGTAAGCTGTGCATCTGTTATGTAGATGCCAGAAGCATGGCGACACTTGTTGACTGCCTCCAGCAAATCTTCAGACTGCGTTGATCATTAATGCAAACGATACATTTCACTGTTTCCTTGTTTCAATGTTCTTGTGACAAATGAAGCTAATTTTTATCTTTAAAGGAGGCTCCAGTTGCAAACAGATTTCCGGGTCTTACAAGGTAAGCACTCAGTGGCCACTTTATTAGATAGAGTGGAACCCGCTGTGTCTTCTGCTGCTGTAGCCCATCCACATCAAGATTTGACGTGTTCTGTTTTCAGGGATGCTCTTTTGCACATCACTGTTGTAACATGGGGTTACTTGAGTACTGTCACCTTGCTGTCAGTTTGAACCAGTCTGACCATTCGCCTCTGATCTCTCTTATTAACAAGGCAATTTCAATCAGAGAACTGCTGCTCACTGGATGTTTCTTTTTTAATGCACCATTCTCCATAAACTCCAGAAACTTCTGTGTGTGAAAATCCCCAGGGATCAGACACTTGAACCACCCTGTCTGGCACCAGCAATTGTTCCTCCATCAAAGTCTGAACAACAAGTGAACCTCTTGACCATGTCTGCATGCCTTTATGCATTCAGTTGTTGCCACATGATTGGCTGATTGGATACTTGCATTAATGGACAGACATACAGGTGTACCTAATAAATTGGCCACTGAGTATATTTTCACGGCATCAGAATCCATCAAAAATCTACTACACATTCCAAGCTTAATTCCGAAATAACCATTACCATATGTCCCACTAGAGCTTGGCAATAAGCTTCAAGCTTTGCTTTTAAAAAAAGATCAGACTATTTGCTTTTTGTTTAAATCTAAAAATTTTAAAGAAAGATTATCATTTTGAAATCTGGATTCTGTATCTTCACAGACAGCAACTGATCCACCAGCATTCTCTTTTGCCAATTCTGACTGCAAAAGCTCATGTTCAAGAACATCAGTCAACTCTTTACTGACAGAGCGATGGCTTGATAAGAACTGTTTCATTAAGGCAAACATTGGCAAAGATGCAAGTTGAGTTGGCAAGCATGCTTTCAATCAATACAATGGATGGCCCTTTAATCATAAATAACAATCTATTTTTATGAACCCTTTGGTTTAAGTAGTTTCTTGTTAGTTTGCATATTTATTTTCCCATGTACTTTAGGTAGCAGCAACTGCTGGTAAGCTTTCTGAAGTAGCTTAAACTTGTTTTACTGTGTAGGGAGATTGATAAAAGAAATCAAACCTGTTCTAGCTGTTGGAGGGGTGTTCTGTGCAGAAAAAAATAACTATTTGAAGTGTGCAGGCTTTCAAATACTGAGGCTAACACACACCTTTGCAAAAAGTGCATGAACTCCTGCATCTTCACTAAAAGCCACCTGTGTATTCTTCACCCCTCTCGATTTCTTTCCTCTCACATCCTCATTTCACTGAAAGAGTATTTCCTTGCATGGGAACTTCAACAATATGAGGGCCAATTATGTACTTTGGGATGAAGAACAATGCAACTTCTGAACTCAATATACCGTGCATGAATTATGAAAGCTGATTTATTTATCAGTGTCATTCAAGACATAATAGAAGAAAGAATCAAATTTTGCATTGCAACATAACATTATTTCACTTGAAATCATGGGTTAATTATGGTGCATAACTCTCTGTCTCTGATTCAATAGGTCACAGCTCAGGGATTGTTTCAAGGGTGTGAGCACACACATCTGGAATGGCACTTTCTCAAAATGGTGGTGAACCATATAGCAGTGGCTTCTCTGGTTTCAACTAATGATGTAATTGTTTGTCCTTTATGTCTTTCTTATGATCGCAAGACTTTGCTGGATAATAAGGACACCGAGTCCTGCAAGTCGACCTCATTGGTGAGTTGTTGGATAGCTAATGAGCTGACCAGCGTGGGCTTAGAGTATATTGTGTAGTCACCTGCTACAGCCACCCTGGACAGATGGTGTTGGAAGCAGTGTACAACCCAAGCGTGAACAGTGTGCTGGTGTGTGCTGGTGTTCATGCAAGACAAAAGGCGAAGACCTGAAGGACAGCTCTCCCATCGATTCTAATTTCAAACGTTCAATCAACAGAAAATAAACTAGATCACCCACGTCCGAGTCTGAATCAGCATGAGATGAAGGATTGCTATGTGCTCATCCGGACGGAAACATGGCTCCAGGATACCACCTCTGAACTGGCTTTCCAGCTAGAGGGTTTCATCTCTCTTTGGGCCGACAGAATTCCCGTGACCTCTTGCAAGACCTGCAGTGTCTTGTTAATAAAAACTGGTGTGTGAACACTTCAGTAGTGACGACTCCCTGTCCACCTCTGGTAGACTCCTTAACAATGAACAGCATTTACTTCTATTTACCAAGGGAGTTCACTGTTATTGTGATGTGTCATAAATGCCCCTAATTATCTGTTAATTAATTTGCGGTAATATTACTTCAATTGTTTTGTGTGTGAGTCATATGAACTGTGTTGTGCTCTTTAGTCTAAAGCGATGTTGTTTTGTTTGGCGGCATACATGTGTATGGTTGAATGACAATAGACTGAAATTTTACTTGAACTTGAACTTGTTACTTTCAAAGGGTAGATAGCAAAGAGACCTTGATATTGTTTTGAAAAAGAGCGTATTGATGCAATTACAAAAGGGGCACTCCAGCAGCGATATTTCATTCAGAGTTTGAGATTTAATATGTCACTAAAGACTCCAGTAAATCTCTACAGATGTACTACAGAGAGCTTTCTAACTGGTTACCCTATCGTCTGGTATCAAGGGGCCACTGTGCCACAAAAGTAATAAATTTCATAATATATGTCAGTGATAATAAGCCTGATTCTTATTCTGATCTGATTCTGGTTCTGAAGGGCAGAATTACTTCTGGTTCCCTGGCAAATCTTCATTCCTCAGTCAACAGTTCCAAAGAGAATCCGAATTAGAATCGGATTTATTATCACTGGCATGTGATGTGAAATTTATTAACTTAGCAGCTGCAGTTCAATGTCATACGTAATATAGAAGAGAAGAAAACTAATAAATAAAATAAAAATAAATAAGTATATTAATTACAGTATATGTATATTGAATAGATTTTAAAATCTTCCAAAAAAACAGAAATACTGTATATTAAAAGAAGTCAGGTTGTGTCCAAGGGTTTGATGTCGATTTAGGAATTGGATGGCAGAGAAGAAGAAGCTGTTCCTGAATCTGTACCTCCTACCTGATGGTAACAGTGAGAAAAGGACATGCCCTGGGTGCTGGAGTTCCTTAATAATGGACGCTGCATTTCTGAGATGCCTCTCCCTGAAGATTTCCTGGGTACCATGTTATTTTTTTCTAAGAACTTGCTGTGACCACACTGGTTGTTATATTTGCAACATCACAACTATGACTGCAATCCGACATTTGCTGACCACCAGCAAGGTGGTCACCACAAGGCTGTGTGCTTAGCCCCCTCCTCTCCTTTCTTTACACTGTGGATTAAGCGCAGCTCCAAAGCCAACTACAAATCTTCCAATCTGCTGTTGGTCAATTCATGGGTGGTGATGAGTCTACATACAGATGGAACATCAGGTAACGTAGAACCACTATGGAAACCTGAATGTCAACAACACCAAAGAGGAAATCATTGACTTCAGAAAGGGAAAGTTTGGAGAGCACACGCCATTCCTATTACTATGTCACCAACAAATTTCTACAAATCTAACATGGAGAGCATTCTAACTGGTAGCATCACTGTCTGGTATGGAAGGGCTAATGAACAGGATCAGGAAAAGCTGCAGGGGATTGTAGACTTAGGCATCTCCATTATGGGCACAAGCCTTTCCATCATCAAGGAGATCTTCAAAAGGCGATGCTTCTGAATGTTGGCATCCATTATTACGGGCCCCCACCACCTAGGACATGCCTTCTTCTCATTGCTAACATCAGAGAAGAGGTACATGAGCCTGAAGTCACATACTCAATGTTTTAGAAACAGCTTCTTCCCCTCTGCAATCAGGTTTCTGAACAGACATTGAACGTATGAACATTATCTCACTATCTTTGCTCTTTTTACATTGCTAATTTAATATTTAAATATATATCTTCATTGTCATATATAGTACATTTATAGTATACGCTGTACTACTACCACAGAACAACAAATTTCATGACATATGTTGGTGTAAAGAAACCTGTTTCTGATTTGGATTGTCTTAGGTGGGACAGAGACAGAGAGTTTGTGACTTAAAATCCCTTGAGTGGCTTGTACACATCAAGACTCAGTACACATCGGTGCAAACATGAAGAAGCTGTACCAGCGCCCTTTGCTGAGAAATTTAAAACTTGTTATGTCTCCAAATACTAACAAATTTCTACAGATGCATTATTGTAAGTATCCTGACTGGTTGTATCATGGCCTGGTACAGCAGTTCCAATGCACAGGAAGACAAGAGGCTACAGAGAGTAGTGGACACACCCTGTCCATCACAGGCACATCTGTCCACTTTAGTAACAGCATCTGCAGGAAATGCAGCAATTCAAGAAGCGAGCATCTGTCTTCAGGGATCCCACAATCCATGTAATGTCCTCTTCTCAAAGCTACCATCAGGTAGAAAGTACAGAAACCTAACGTCCCACAAGGCCAGGATCGGCAACAGAATGCCATGGACTCCCATGGACTTGCCTTTGATAGAGTTCAAAGCAAATTTTTCATCAAGATAAGTATATTTCATCATATACTTACTACCTTGAGATTTTTTTCTTGCAGGCATTCACAAGAAAATAAAGAAAACTGTAGAATTTATGGAACACTATATTAAAGACTGACAAACAGTGCAAAAGAAGACATATTGTACAAATAATTAAAAAAAAGAAATTAAGTAAGAATCCTGAGTTGTCAAGTATTTGAAAGTGAGTCTGCAGATTGTGGAGTCGGTTCAGCATTGTACAGAGTGAAATTATCCACACTGGTTCAGGAGATTGATGGTTGTAGGTAATAACTGCTTCAGAACTTTGTGGCATAGGACCTAAGGTTTCTGAATCTCCTGCCCAATGACAATAGAGATTGGCCTACATAATGGAGGTCCTCGATTATTGATGCTGCTTTCTTATGGCAGTGTGACTTATAAAGGTACTCAGCGATGGGGAAGAATTTGACTATGATGGATTAAGCGATATCCACCTCTTTTTATAGGCTTTACTGTTCCTGGGCATTGGTGTTTCCACAACAGGTCATGATTCAAGCAATCAGGACACTCTCCATCGCGCAACTATAGACAGTGTCTTCAAAGTTGTAGATGACATGCCAAAACTACGCAAACTCTAAGAAAACAGCAGCTCTGGTGTGCCTTCTTTGTGGTGGTACATATGTTTTATACTGATGTCTTGTTTTGCACAGTCTTTTCTTCTCTCTTCACTTTTTTGTATAATTTATGTGTAATTTCTGTCCTGTTTGTTGTCTTAATGCCTATAATGTCGGTGCACACTTTTCATTGTATCTATATCACCTGTGCACATGACAATAAAATCATTTGATTAGATTTCCCTCAAAGCTATTTACGTATTGTTTTACTTCCTTTGTTCTCTTTGCAAACATCTCGCTTTGATTCATTCTCTCTTTGGTATGGCCATACATAATGCCGTGAACAAATTTGAAACTAATGTTTATTGAATGAAGTGTGGAAATAAGGCTGTGTTCAGATAATCGAATTGCATAATTTGATGAAGATTCCTAATGCCCTCACTGGGTTTATTTTAGAGCAGCTTGTGGCTGGGCCCACTAGGGAAAAGGCAATTCAGGATTGGGTCTTGTATAATGAACAAGATTTGTTTAGAGAGATTAAGGTAAAGGAAACCTTAGGGGTGTATAATAATAGAATTTGGTTTGAGAAGGAGAAGCTAAAGTCAGATATATCAGTATTACAGGAGAGTAAAGGGAATTGCAGCAGCATGAGAGGAGATGGCCAAAGTTAATTGGAAAGGGAAACTAGCAGGGATGATAGCAGAACAGCAATGGCTGGATGTTCTGTGAGCAATTCAGAAGAATCAGGATAGATATATCCCGAAGAAGAAGTATTTTAAAGGGAGGTTGAGGCAACTGTGGCTGAAAAAAATAATCGAAGATAATATGAAATCAGAAGAGAGGGCATATAATATAGCAACAATTAATGGGAAGTTAGCGGGTTGGGAAGCTTTTAAAATCCAACGGAAGGAAACCAAAATAGCAATAAGGTGAGAAAAGGTAAAATATAATAGTAAGCTAGCAAAATAGAATAGAAGTTTTTTTTCCCAGATAGATGAAGAGTTGAATAGAAGTGGGAGGAGATATCGGGCTGCTGAAAATTTAAACTGGAAATGTGATGTGTGTCAAAGAAATGGCAGATGAACTTAATGAGTATTTTGTGTCAATATTCACTGTAGAAGACAGCAGTAGTATGCTAGACATTGGAGAGTGTCAGAGACAGAATTGAGTGTAGTTGCTATTATGAAGGTGCTCAGGAGTCTGAAAGGTCTGAAGGTAGATAAGTCACCTGGTCCAGATGATCCCCAGGGTTTTGAAAAAGGAAGCTCATGATATTGTGAAGGCATTAGTAGTGATCTTTCAAGATTTCAAGAATCACTAGATCTTGGAATGGTTTCAGTGTACTGGAAAATTGCAAAGATCACTCCATTCTTTAAGAAGGGAGGGAGGCAAAAGAAAGTAACTTATAATCCAGTTAGTCTGACTGGTGATTGGGAAGACGTTGGAGTCCATTATTAAGGATCAGGCTTTGGGGTTCTTGGAGGCATGTGTTAAAATAGGCCAAAGTCAGCATGGTTTCCTTAAGAGAAGATCTTGCCTGATAGATCTGTTGGAATTCCTTGAGAAAATAACTGGCAGGATAAACAAAGGAGAGTCTGTGGATGTTATTTACCTGGATTTTCAGAAGGCCATTGACAAGGTGCCTCGCACGAGGCTGTTAACAAGATAAAAAGCCATGAAATTACAGAAAGAATACTAACATGGATAGAAGGATGTAAAGACTAGGAATAGTCTTTACTGGCAGGAGGCAAAGACTAGGAATAAAAGGGTCATTTGGTCATTGGATGCTGTTGACTAGAGGTGTTCTGCAGAGGTCAGTGTGGGACTACTTCTTTTCACCTTATATGTCAATGAATTGAAAGCTTTGTGGCCAATTTTGTAGATGATACAAAGATAGGTGGAGGGACAGGTAGTGTTAAAGAAGCAAGGAGTCTGCAGATAGACGGATTAGGAGAATAGACGAAGAGGCAGATGGAGTATAACATAGGGAAGTGCATGTTTATATACCACAGTAGAAAGAATAAAAGCTATTTTCAAAATATGGAAAAAGTTCAGAGTTCGAGATGGTAAGGGAGCTGGGAGTTTTCATACAGGATTCCTGAATGATTAACTTGTAGGCTGAGTTGGTGGTAATAAAGTGAAATGCAATGTTAACATTCAATTTGAGATGACTAGAATATAAAAGCAAGGATGTAATGCTGAGGCAAATACTTGTCAACTGCATTTGGAGTATCGTTAACAGTTTTGAGCTCCTTGTCTAAGAAAAGATGTGCTGGCATTGGAGAGGGTCCAGAGGAAGTTCATAAGAATTATTCCAGGAATGAAAGGATTAACATATGAGGAGTGTTTGATGGCTCTGGGTCTGTAGTTGTTGAAGTTCAGTAGAATGAAAGTAGCTCTCATTGAAACCTATCAAATATTGTAAGGCCTAGACGGGACAGAAATGTGGAGCTATTTCTTTAGCCAGAGGGTGGTAAATCTGTAGAATTCAGTTCCATAGACAGCTGTGGAGCCCAAGCCATTGGGTGTTATTAAAGGAGATGTTCATAGGTTCTTATCAGCAAAGGTATCAAAGACTGCAGGGAGAAGGCAAGAGAATGAGGTTGAGTGGGATATCAATTCAGACATGATGGAATGGTGGAGCCAAATGGAGAAACTCCACTCCTATGCCTTATGGCCTCACTGATATCCCCCTTTCAACTAACAGCAACAAACAAAATCAAATTAATCAATTGTTTTTAAGGTGTGTAAAAATGACTGACCATGTAGCAGTAACTGCACATCATATGTAACCCAATCTTTACAAAGCAAGCTGAAATGTCTCAATGACCAAGATAGGTGCCATAAGAATGCAAGTTCTTTCTTCTTGTTTGACTGGAATTAATTATTATGATATTGTGGTCATCTAGTTAAAGGTCAGAATTAAATTCCAGCTTTAAATTAGGGAATTAAGCACTAACATGATGTAATTAGCTAATTCAAACATTGATCAATGTCACATTAAAATTCTAGTTTCACTTCTCTTTCAAACAACGAGTTCAGATCTGAAATGTGAATATCATTGATTTGCCAATGAAGAAAATTCCAGACGTCAGATACTTAAAATGTGGTGGTTTTAAAATAATTAACAGTTTCAGTGTGATTTAAGGTTGAAATATGATATTCATGCATTTAACAAAAAGGTACATTTTATCAAACTCAAATCCTTTTGGTTCTAATTTTAAATCCTCATTCAAATGATTTCAGCCTGCACAGACCACTTTGGAGAGTTTCATTGAAATTGATGAAATCACCCTGCTAACACCAGTAGTTCTCTGTCCACACCATGCTATGTGTTGATGAATATCCAAGCATTATAGCTACAAATGACTCTTCAAAGTCATTTAATTATATTCTCTAAATGCACTTAGAATGCTTTCAGTATGATGTGTTTTTTTGATTTGCCTGAAAGTCAACCATTTAATGAAAATTAATTCAGTGGCCTTAATGTGAACACAGAGTTTTAACGTGTCAGATATAATGCATAATCTATCAGCTCAGTTCAGCCCACATCAATGCAACCTAACAATGAGACTAGCTTGTAGAAAGCTTATAAAATAAACAAGCTACTTTGCTTTTCCCCTAGAATTTGAGCATGCTTTTCCCCTAGAATTTGAGCATGTGGAAGGTTTCCTGGAGATTGGAGGATGTTAAATGTAATCCCAATAGTTTAGCTTGACATCAGTAGCAGAGAAAATGCAGGAATCCATTCATAGAGAATTTTAAATATGTGATAATAGGACACTATTAACTTTCCCAAGTTCAGACATGTACAGACTTTAGCTTGCCTTGGTCCATCCACATAGATGTTATCGCTCAGAAACCACACCAGCACCTACCCCAGAAGGCTAAGAAAACTTAACGTTTCTCTTTTGACCCTTACCAATTTTTACAGATGCATCATTGAAAGAATTCTATTCAGATGCATTACATCCAGGTAGGTATTGTAACTGCTGTGTCCATGACCGCAAGAAATTGCAAGGCTTTCAGTCTATCAGGAAAACCAGTTTTCCCTCCGTGGTCTCTGTCTACCAGGGGTGATTGATATGTTCATGACCTAAGGTAGAAGGAGTCAATTTTAGAAAACCGAGCACATTTATTTTTCCACATAGTCCCCTCCTACATTTACACACTTAGTCCAGTGGTCGTAGAGCATAAGGATCTTGGACCTCTAGGAAGTATCCACAGCAGGGGTGATTGATAAGTTTGTGGCCTAAGGTAGAAGGAGATGAGTTATACAGCTCTCTTTACATCCACATGCAGTTCAACGCTTTGAGTGATTATGCAGAAAGTTTGAAGTTAAGAACTCATCTGGGGTGATTGATCAGTTCATGGCCTACAGTAGAAGGAGATGAGTTATTAACTTCAAACTTTCAAGTTTGATCCCAAATTGCCATTTTGCATGTGAAGTGGCTTTTCAGAGATTGTACCTAGACCGCTTGTATCTTACTTGGTCACCAGACTTGAATGCCATTGATCTGTCCCATCCCCACCACAACCCCTGTCTAATACTCTCCCCAAACCCAGTGCAGCTCAAGCCCAGATATTTTGATCTCCCAACACCAAATCTGCATGAATTATTCCTTGTGCTGTTCATTTACAAAATCTGATGGCTATGAAACTACGATGGATTCCAAAGCTGTGGAGCCAAAACCAAATTGAAAGAATTGCTCATAAGGTGGTGGTGTACCTAATGATTTATCTGAAAGACTTATCGGAGTTTTAAAACCATAAGATATAGGAGCAGAATTAGACCACTTTGGCCCCATATCCCCATATCCCTTCATGCCCTGAGCAAGCAGCAATCTGTCAATCTTTGCCTTGAATATACATAAATACTTGACCTCTACAGCTGCCCGGGGCATAGAATTCCACAGATTCACCACACCTGGGTAAAGAAATTTCTCCTCATCTCCATCCTAAAAGGGCATCCCTCTATTCTGAGACTATGTCCTCTGATCTTAGACTCACCCACCATTGAAAATATCCTCTCCACATCCACTCTATCAAGACCTTTCACCATTTCGATAGGTTTCAATGAGGTCACCCTTTATTCTTCTGAATTCTAGTGAATACTGGCCCACAGCCATCAAACGCTCCATATGACAAGTCATTTAATCCTGGAACCATTTTCGTGAACCTCCTTTGTACCCGCTCCAGAGTCAGCACATCCTTTTAAGATAAGGGACCTGCTCACTTGCTTTTATATTCTAGTTCTCTTGAAATGAATTCTAACATTGCATTTGCATTCCTCACGAAAGACTCAACCTGCAAATTAACCTTTAGGGAATCCTGCACAAAGACTTCCAAATCCCTTTGCACCCCCATTTTTTGTATTTTCTCTCTATTTTGTAAAGAGTCAACCCTTTCATTTTCTCTATGTGCATGACTATGCACTTCCCAAAACTGTATTCCATCTGCAATTTCTTTGTTCATTCTCCTGATCTGTCTAAGCCCTTCTGTAGCCTCTCTACTTCCTCAAAACTACCTGCCCCTCCACCTATCTTCCTATCGTCTGCAAACTTTGCAACAAAGCCATCATTTCCATCATCCATATCATTGACATATAACGTAAAAAGAACCTGTCCCAACACAGACACCATTGGGACATCACTAGTCACCGGCAATCAACTAGAAAAGGCTTCCTTTATTCCCACTCTTTGCCTCCTGCCAATCAGCCACTGCTTTATCCATGCTAGAATATTTCCTGTAATACCATGGGCTCATACCTTATTAAGCAGCCTCATGTGTGGAACCTTGTCAAAGACCTTCTAAAAATTCAAGTACACAACATCAAACAATTCTCCTTTGTCTATCCTGCTTGTTATTTCTTCAAAGAATTCCAACTGCTTTTTCTGGCAAGATATTCCCTTGAGGAAACCACATACTTGTAGAATGCCCTGGGGTTTTCCTCAATCCTGCCCGCCAAGGTCTTCTCATGGCCCTTCTGGCTTTCCCAATTTCATTCTTAAGCTCCTTCTGCTAAACTCATAATTTTCTAGATCTCTATCATCACCTAGTTTTTTTTTAACCTTTCATAAGCTTTTTTTTTCTTCTTGACTAGATTTTCTACAGACTTTCTACACCACGGTTCCTTTCCCTGTCTCATTGGAATGTACCTATGCAGAACGCTACACAATTATCCTTGAACATTTGCCACATTTCTGCTGTACATTTCCATGGGAACATCTGTTCCAAGTTCCTGCCTGATAGCTTCATATTTCCCCTTACTCCAATTAAACCTTTTCCTGACTTGTCTGCTCCTATCCCTCTCCATTGCTATGGTGATTGTGATCATTATTTCCAAAATGCTCTCCCACTGAGAGTCCTGACACCTGACCAGGTTTATATCCCAATACCAGATCAAGTACAGCCTCTCCTCTTGTAGGCTTATCTACATACTGTATTGGGTCAGGAAACCTTCCTGAACACACCTAACTCCACCCCATCTAAGCACCTTGCTCTAGGAAGATGCCAATCAATATTGGGGAAATTAAAATCTCCCATCACGACAACCCCGTTCCAGAATCTGTCTCCCAATCTGCTCCTTGATGTCCCTGTTACTATTGGGTGGTCTATAAAAAACACCCAGTAGAGTTATTGACCCCTTCCCGTTTCTAACTTCCACCCACAGAGACTTGTTAGACAATCCCTCCATGACTTCCTCTTTTTCTGCAGCCGTGACACTATCTCTGGTCAACAGTACCACACCCCTACCTCTTTTGCCTCCATCCCTGTCGTTTCTGAAACATCTAAAGCCTGGCACTCTAAGTAACCATTCCTGCCCCTGAACCATCCAAGTCTCTGTAATGGCCACAACATCATAGCTCCATGTACTGAGCCTCTAAGATCATCTGCTTTGCTCATGATACTCCTTGCATTAAAATAGACACACCTCAAACCATCAGTCTGAGTGCATCCCTCCTCTATCGCCTGCCTATCCTCCCTCTCACACTGCCCCCCTTTCTCTATTTGTGAGCCAACCACCCCTTTGTCCGTCTCTTCAGTTCGGTTCCCACCCCCATCCATTCTAGTTTAGACTCTCCCCAGTGGCCTTAGCAAACCTCCCTGCCGGGATACTGGTCCACCTTGGATTCAAGTGCAACCCATCCTTTTTGTACAGTTACACCTGACCAGATTAGGTCCCAATGATCCAGAAATCTGAATCCTTGCCCCCTGCTCCAATCTCTCAGCCACACATTTCGTCTCCACCTCACTCTATTCCTAAATTCACCGTGGCATGGCACAGGTAGTAATCCCGGGATTACTACCTCCTGTGGTTCTGCTTCTCAGCTTCTTTCCCAACTCCCTGTGGTCTGTTTTCAGGACCTCCCCCCTTTTCCTACCTACATTGTTGGTACCAATATGCACCACAACCTCTGGCTGTTCACCTTCCCACTTCAGGATATCATGGTCGCGATCAGAAACGTCCTGGACCTTTGCATCTGGGAGGCAAACTACCACCCATCTTTCTTTCCTGTGTCCACAGAATCGCCTGTCTGACCCCCTAACTATAGAGTTCCCTATCACTACTGCCATCCTCTTCCCTTCCCTACCCTTCTGAGCCACAGGGCCAGACTCTGTGCCAGAGGCGCCGCCACTGTTGCTTCCCCCAGGAAGGCTGTCCCCCCCCACCCCACCACACCCAACAGTACTCAAACAGGAGTACTTATTAGGGGGTCAGCCACAGAGGTACTCTCTAGTATCAGATTTGCCCTTCCCTCTCCTGACTGTTACCCACTTATCTGTCTCCCAGGCCATGGTGTAACTACTTACCCATAGCTCCTATCTATCACCACCTCACTCTCCCTGACCAGACGAAGGTCATTGAGTTTCATCTCCGGTTCCCTAACCTGGCCCCTAAGGGGCTGCTGCTTGATGCACCTGGCACAGATGTCGCCGTCCGGAGGCTGGGAGTCACCTGGACATTTCACATCTGACACCCTATACAGAACACCGACCTCGCAGATATACTTCCTATTCTTATTCTTCACAAGTAACTTATTTTGCCTCGATGGGTTATCACTGAAGCTCCATTGAGCTAAAGGCCTCCTACTCTAACTCCTATTCTGGCACCTACTCTATAAAGCTATCTTCTTTTTCAATTCTTCCCACCAGCCTAACTCGCTAATCGCCCACGCGCCGGTGCAGTCGTGCTTTGATCAATCCACTGAAGAAAAAATATGTATACATCTATAAATTTATCCAAACAATCAACTCTTCAGTTTGTTTTCTCATTCTCAAAAATCCTCACTACTTGTACTTAACATTAAATTGTTACGATCACATAATTATCTCCATGATACTGTATGTGGTGCAGTTTATATGAAACTTAACATAAACATTGAAGAAAAACTCAAATTAACAAATGCAACAAAGTCAATTCAACAATATATTTGGAACATGACAGAATATTATGAAATCATTTGGACCATTCACCCTTTACTTATCTTATCTTATCTTTACTTATCCCTGTCTATCTGGTTCTGCTTTCAAATTGTCCTGCATTCCAACTTTCCTTCACACCCTATCCAGTCAAGTTTCACCTTTTGTGGCTAGTGCTACCCCATCTGAAACAGGCACATTCAGCTCTGTTCCCGTCTGAACTTTCCACCCACAACCTTGCTAGTAGTAAAATGTCCTGTCTAGTTATGCAGCTTATATCACTGTCTGGTATGGGATTTGCAGGACATCTGACTCCAGGACCCTGCAATGAATTGTAAGGACTGCTGAAAGAATCATCAGGGTCTCTCAGCCCATGCTACCCCCCCCCCCCCCACCCCACAATTCAGAACGTGTACCAGAAGCTCTGTGTTCACAGTGCTCTCAACATTGTCAAGGACCCTTCCCATGGTCCTACAATCTCATTGACCTCCTACTATCAGACAGAAGGCACCACAGTATAAGAGCAAAGACTGTTAGTCTGGATAACAACTTCTTCCTCCAGGCTGTGAGACATCTGTTAACAAACACCCTAAAACATTCCACTGTTGTAAATGCGCTTTGTGTCAACTAGTACATCTACATATTTTATTATGTGTTAATATTATTTTATGAGGTATATATGATATATGTATTGTGTTTTGCACCTTGGTCTCATAGGAACATTGTTTCATTTGCAGTATATATGTGTACGGTTGAATGACAGTAAACTTGAACTTGAGTACATCAAAAAAAAAGCAAATTTTCACGGGTTGCCTAGGGTTATAAAAATGAAACATTCCATGTCACTTCTTTTGGGGGCTCTCTCAGTCTCAAACTCCATCATCAACAGTGATGGGCAGTCTGAATAATGGGAGCTACAGCCTACATTTTTTTTAAACATAGACTACTGTGAGATGCAAGGGAGGAGATTGCTGAGGCTCTGGCGATGATCATCAATGGGGACAGGAGAGGTGCTGGGGGATTGGAGGGTTGCAAATGTTGTTCCCTGATTCAAGAAAGAGAGTAGAGATAGCCCAGGAAATTATAGATCAGTGAGTCTTACTTGAGTGGTTGGTAAATTGATGGAAAAGATCCTGAGAGGCAGGATGTATGAACATTTAGAGAGGCAAAATATGATTTGGAATAGTCAGCATGGCTTTGTCAAAGGCAAGTCATGCATTACGATCCTGATCCTGATTGAATTTTTTTGAGGATGTAACTAAACACATTGATGAAGGAAGAGCAGTAGATGTAACATATATGGATTTCAGCAAGGCATTTGATAAGGTACCCCATGTAAGGCTTATTGAGAAAGTAAGGAACATGGGATCCAAGTGGACATTGCTTTGAGGATCCAGAACTGGCCTGCCCACAGAAGGCAAAGTGTGGCTGTAGATGGGTCATATTCTGCATGGAGGTCGGTGATCGGTGGTGTGCCTCAGGGTTCTGTTCTGGGACCCTTTCTCTTTATGATTTTTATAAATGATCTGGATGAGGAAGTGGAGGAATGGGTTAATAAATCTGCTGATGACACAAAGGTTGGGGGTGTTGTGGACAGTGTGGAGGGCTGTCAGAGGTTACAGAGGGACTTTGATAGGAGGCAAAACTGGGCTGAGAAGTGGCAAATGGTGTTCAACCCAGATGTGTGTGATGATTCATTTTGGTAGATCAAGTATGATGGCAGCATATAGTATTAATGGTAAGATTCTTGGCAGTGTGGAGGATCAGAGGGATCTTGGGGTCTGAGTCCATAGGACACTCAAAGTTGCTGCGCAGGCTGACTCTGTGGTTAAGAAGGCATACAGTGCTCTGGCCTTCATCATCCGTGGGATTGAGTTTAGGAGCCAAGAGTTAATGTTGTCGCTATATAGGACACTGGTCAGACCCCACTTGGAGTACTGTGCTCAGTTCTGGTCGCCTCACTACAGGAAGGATGTGGAAATCATAGAAAGGGTGCAGAGGAGATTTGCAAGGATTTGGCGGAGGATGAGAGGTAACCTGATAGAGGTGTATAGGATAAAGTGAGGCATTGATCCTGTGGATAGTCAGAGGCATTTTCACAGGGCTGAAATTGCTAACATGAGAGAGCACAGTTTTAAGGTGCTTGGAAGTAGGTACGGAGTTGTTAGGGATATGTTTTTTATGCAGGGAGTGGTGAGTGCATGGAATGTGTTGCCGGTGATGAGCTGGAGGCAGATACGATGGGATCTTTTAAGAGATTCGTGGACAGGTACAAGGAGCTGAGAAAAATAGAGGGCTAAGGGTAACCCTCGGTAATTTCTAAATAAGTACTTGTGGGCTGAAGGGCCTATATTGTTCTGTATGGTGTCTATGTTTCAATGTTAAACTCCTTCATTTTCTCACCTCTTGCACCTGCATTTGTCAACCACTTCCATCTAAACTCAAGTGTCTAGATTTTATTCCACTCTGAATCAAGAATAGTATTTACAGCATTGTATCCATTCTTGGAGCTGATTTTGCTTCTAATCTAATCTCACCCAGGATTTATTATCTGAGTCAGACTTTCTGCTTTTTTTCACGTAACAGTTGTTCTTGTGTTCTTTATTTGGGTTGGATCATCATCCACTATTGCACAATTGGAATCCATGTTATGCAGATCTGCTCCTGTTCAAGGTGTGCAGTGTGAATGATGCCTTTCTTGTTATATCAGCCAGTGATACTCAAAGATCTGTTTAGTTCAAAGTTCACAGTAAATTTATTATCAAAGTCATTGTCTTTCTATCAGCAGCTTCCCCATCTCATGTCATCTCTGTGTTGTTTTATTCAACAGCACCCCACCATTACTACATTCACAGGTATATTGTATGTGTCAGAATTCTGCTATAATTCAACTCTTACATTGTTTGCATGTCTTTCAGTTTGAATTCACAATCACAGCATGGATCATCATGAACTGATTTTTTACACTTAACTTCATTCCTGCATTAACACTTCATTATCAAATTTGATAAATGCAGCGTACAATCTCAATGACCTCCCTACATCAGGCAGAAGGCACCGTGGTATAAGAACAAAGACTGTTAGGCTGGATAACAACTTCTTCCTCCAGGCTGTAACACCCTACTAATATCCAGTACACATTATTTATGATATTCTACTGCTGTATTTTTAACTATATGTTATATATGCACTTTATGTCAACTTGTACATCTTGTAAATAAAGGGCCTATTTTCCAATTGCTTAATGAATATCTCACTTTCTTTCTCTCTTCCCCACTCTCCTCCTCTCTCTCTCTCTCTCTCTCTCTCTCTCTCGCTTTCTCTGCCTCTGTCTCTCTCATGCTCTCTCTCTCTCCCTCCACCACTCTATCCTGATGAAACAACAATTATCTATCATAATTTTTAGAAAATCTCAAAATATTATTTAAATATTATTATGAATTATAAATAAAATGTAATGTTCTGGAAATACACAGTAGATGAAACAACAATTTTAAAAACAAAAAAAGGCTAAAATATTTTATGAATCTTTATGGGTTCAGTTAAGAAATGGCAAGGATAAAAGTTATATAAAGGCTTCCATACAGTAGCTGGAATGTGAACTGCAGAATACAAGGGGAAATAGAAAAGCTGTGTCAAATTATGATAGTCATAGGAGATTTTAACATGCAGGCAGACGCTGGGAAAATCAGTTTGGTAATGGATCTCAAGAGTGTGAATTTGTTGAATGCCTATGGGATGGGTTATTAGAGCAGCTTGTCTTTGAACCTACCTGGGGATCAGCTATACTGGATTGGGTGTTATGTAATGACCCAGAGGTGATTAGGGAACTTCGGGTAAAGGAACTGTTAGGAGGCAATGAGCACAATATGATTGAGTATAACTTGAAATTTGATAGGGAGAAAGTAAAATCCAACATAGCAGTATTTCAGTGGAGTAAAGGAAATTACAGTGGTATGAGAGAGGAGTTAGCCAAAGGAAACTGGAAGGAGGAGCTGGCAGCGTTGAAAGCAGAGCAGCAATGGTGTTAGTTTCTTGGGAAAATGAGGAGGGTGCAGGATAGATGTATTCCAAAAACAAAGAAATACTCAAATGGCAAAATAGTACAACTGTGGCCGAACAAGAATGTCAAAGCAAATATAAAAGCCAAAGAGACAGCATAAAACAAAGCAAAAATTAGTGGGAAGATGGAGGGATAAGAAGCTTTTAAAAACCTAATGAAAGCAATTAAAAGAATCATTAGGAGGGAAAACACGAAATATGAAAGAAAGCTAGCAAACAATATCAAGGTGCATAGTAAAAGCTTTTTCAAGCATATAAAAAATAAAAGAGAGATGAGAGTGGATATAGGACTGCTAGAAAATGAGGCTGGAGAAGTATTAATGGGGAAAAGGAGATGGCACATGAACTAAATGAGTATTTTGCATCAGATATCACTGTGGAATAAACTCTCAGTGTGCCAGGGGTTGAAGGGCGTGAGGGAAGAGATGTGAGAACAGTTGCTAATACAAGGGAGAAGATGGTCAAAAAGCTGAAAGTCCTAAAGGTGCATAAGTCACCCTGATCAGATGAACTACACCCTAAGGATTCTGAAAGAGGTAGTGATAGAGATTATAGAAGTATTAGTAATGATCTTTCAAGAATCATTGGACTCTGGCATAGTGCCAGAGGACTGAAAAATTGCATATGCCATTGCACATTTTAAGAAAGAAGTGAGGCAGCAGAAAGGAAATTATAAACCAGTTAGCCTGACTTCAGTGGTTAGGATGATGTCGGAGTCAATTGTTAAGGATAAGGCGATGGAGTTCTTGGTGACACAGAACAAGATAGAACAAAGTCAGCATGGTTTCCTTCAGGGAAAATCCTACCTGCCAAATCTATTGGAATTCTTTGAGGAGATTACAAGTAGGATTGATAAAGGCGATGCAGGGCATGTTGTATATTTGGACTTTCAGAAGGCCTTTGACAAGGTGCCGCATATAAGGCTGCTTCTCAAGTTAAGAGCCCATGGTATTACAGGAAAGTTACTGACATGGTTAGAGCATTGGCTGATTGATAGGAGGCAACAAGTGGGAATAAAAGGATCCTTTTCCAGTTGGCTGCCAGTGACTAACAGTGTTCAGCAGGGGTCAGTGTTGGGACCACTTCTTTTTATGCTGTATTTCAGTGATTTAGATGATGGAATAGATGGCTTTGTTGCCAAGTTTGCAGATGATATGAAGACTGGTGGAGGGGCAAGTATAGTTGTGGAAACAGGAAGGTTGAAAAAGGACTTAGACAGTTTAGGAGAAAGGACAAGAAAATGGCAAATGAAATACCACATTGGAAAATGCATGGTCATGCACTTTGGTAGTAGTAATAAATGTCCAGACTATTTTCTAAACAGAGGAGAAAATCCAAAAATCTGAGATGCAATAGGACTCGGGAGTGCTTGTGCAGAACACCCTGAAGGTTAATTTGCATTTTGAATCGGTGGTGAGGAGGGCAAATGCAATATTTTCATTCATTTCGAGAGGTCTAGAACATAAGATGCTGACGCTGTATAAGGCACTGATGAGGCTTCACCTTGAGCATTATGAACAGTTTTGGGGTCCTCATCTAAGAAAAGATGTGCTGGAGGTTCAGAGGAGGTTCACAAGGATGATTCCGGGAATGAAAGGGTTATCAGATGAGTAACGTTTAATGGCTCTGGGCCTGCACTCGCTAGAATTTAAAAGGATGCGGGGGGGGGATCTCATTGATGTTGAAAGGGATAGACAGAGTAGTGTGGAAAGGATGTTTCCCATCATGGGGAGTCTAGGATCAGAGGGCATAGCCTCAGGATAAAGGGACATCCATTTAAAACAGATGTGGAAAAATTTCTTTAACCAAAATGTAGTGAATTTATGGAATGTGTTACCTCAGGCAGCTGTGGAGGCCAGGTCATTGGGTGTATTTAATATGGAGATTGATAGGTTCTTGATTGACCACAGCATCAAAAGTTATGGAGAAAAGGCTGGGGAGTGGGGCTGAGGAAGGGAAAAATGGATCAGCCATGACTCGATGGTGGAGCAGAAACAATGCACCAAATAGCCTAATTCTGCTTCTGTGTCGTATGGTCTTTTGTATCCCACTAAATACAAAAGTTTGAGCCCACTGAAGCTATTCAGCAGGTAAAATCCGACCTGTGCAGAGAGAAACAAAGGTATTGTTTCAGAACTGAGACACTTTGTCAGACGTGTTTTATTAATCTTTCAATCATGATTTTATGTTGATAACCTTTCACCCAGATTGGAGACAAAAGAGACATCAGGTGCTGGAATCTGAAGCCAGCAACAAATTGCTGGAGGAACTCAATGTGTCTGTCAGCATCTGTGGAAGGAAATAGACAGGCATTGTTTTGGGTCGATCCTGATCTATTGAGTTGCACTAACAGTTTTTTTTATTTCATCAGAATTAGTATTTTCTGCCAAGAAAGTGGGTCTTGGTTAAAGCCCAACCAAAAAAGGCCAAACAAAATTGATGAAAATGAATTTGACAAAGGAAATTAACAGTAATAATATACAACTTAACATGGTGAGTATTCTTGGAAGAGAAATGGTTTGAAATTAAGCAGCAACACAAAACCAAACATCATTGGCCTGAAATGTTAACAAATTAAAGATATTTCCACCAGCTTTGTTTAGTTCTTCGTCAAAAGTTTCAGTGACATAGATCACGAAGGCAAGTCAATAAAAGAGGTAACACAGCAGCACCAGGGGCCCAGGTTCAGCCCTGACTCCTTGCACAGTTCGTGTAGAGGTTGTACCTTCCCTTTCGGAGTTCATGGATTTCCTGTAGGTTCTCCTGTTTCTTTCCACATCGCAGAGATATGCAGATTGGTGGGTTAATTCTCCACTATAAATTTTCCCATGTAGCAGAGTGGTAGAATCCGGGGTGAATCGATGATAATGTGGGGAGAATAAAGTATAGGATTAGTGTAAGTGAGTGATTGGTGATTGAGGCAGGCTTGATGGTTGAAAAAGTCTGTTGTCGAGCTGTATTGCTCTATGACCTAATAACTTCAAGTTCATTTTTAGAAGAGGAGAAGTTCTTTAGTGGAATGGGAATCTATGCCCTTGAAAACATTGCCTGAAATCTAATCTTAGCATACTATATGGTAACTTTCAAAAGTGACTTTGGATAAAGACTTAAGGACCAGAAAATCCAAGGCCATTTTGAAAAGAGCAGAAGAGTGATTGAATTTTTGCTATTTTTTTCGAAGGACTGGCACAGACATGGCGGCTTTACAGGCATCCAACTGCACTATAAAGTTCTGCACTTCCAGGAACTAGAAAATGAAGCTTCCCTTGGATAGTTTACCAAATCCCAACATAGAAACAATTACTGGAACTATATTCCTTCATTCTATAAAAGGTTTGGCACATTCCTCCATTTTATGGGTCTCAAAAGGAAATGAATA
The DNA here is from genome assembly GCF_030144855.1 of Hypanus sabinus. Lineage (NCBI taxonomy): Eukaryota > Metazoa > Chordata > Chondrichthyes > Myliobatiformes > Dasyatidae > Hypanus > Hypanus sabinus. The sequence continues at coordinate 35,018,374 of NC_082711.1, read as the reverse complement.
CTGAATTTTTACTTTGACTCAGATAAGACTGAACTTATAAACAAATAGATGTTCCAATATTTATAGCACAAATAGATGTTCCAATATTTATAGCACAAATAGATGATGCCTGTGACTAGTGGCACATGTGTTAATCATTTACTGGTCATAGTCAAACAAAAAATTATTTTAGATATTCATTCCTTTATTTTGGGACTGCCTGGTGATGGAAGCCATTGAAATAAAACTAGAGGAAAAGAATTTTAACAAAGACAAAAGTCTCACTCTTCATTAGAACTGGAATTTGATTGTAAACAATTTGGGACAGCAGAAACATGATGAAGACTATCCAATCAGAAGGGACGGATGACGGGGAATATATATATACCACCAGTCTAGATGTGACCAGCATCATCCCTGATGAAGATGACAGAGTTTGTCATTGAAACATTGGTTAAAATCGATACTTGTACCCAGCTGGAAACCCAAGAAAAGGTATGTTCTTTGTGTGAGATGTAAGAGCTCTGCTCAGCCTTAGTCCCCAGTCATACACTGCATAAAGTGTATTGAGCTGCAACTCCTTAGAGACAATGTTAATGTACTGGAGTTGCAGCTCAATGACCTTTGACTTACGTGAGAGAATGAAGAGATAATAAATAGGAACTACAGGGAGGCAGTCACCATGACATAGCATGAGGCAGGTACCTGAGTGACTGCTAGGAGAGGAAAGGGAATATGCAGCCAGTGAAGAGTCCCCCTGTGGCCACTCCCCTGAATAAGAAGCATACCCCTTTGGAGAGGACAACCTAATAGGAGGAAGCCACAGTGACCGGATCTCTGGCACTGAGTCTGACTCGGTGGCTCAGAAGGGAAGGAGGGAGAAGAGGAGTGCAGTAGTGATAGGGGATTCCATAGCTAGAGCAGCAGACAAGAGATTCTGCGGGCATGAAAGAGATGCCCAGATGGTATGTTGAGTCCCAGAAGCCAGGGTCAGGAACGTCTCAGATTAGGTCCATAGTATTCTAAAGGGGGACAGGCAGCTGGAAGTCATGATACATATTGGTACCAATGACATAGATAGGAAAAAGGAAGAGGTCCTGAAGAGAGAATATAGGGAGTTAGGGAGAAAGCTGTAAAGCAGGACCTCCAGCGTTGTAAACTCTGGATTGCTGCCTGTGTCATGCGCCAGTAAGGGTAAGAATAGGATGATTTGGCAGATGAATGCATGGCTGAGGAATTGGTGCAGGCAGTAGTGTTTCAGATTTCTGGATCATTGGGATGCCTCTGTAGAAGATATGAACTTTACAAAACGAATGGTTTACGCCTGAACCCGAGGGGGACCAATATCCTTGCAGGCAGGTTTGCTAGAGCTGTTAGGGAGGACTTAAACTAATTTGGCAGGGTGATGGGAACCAGAGTGATAGGGCTGAGGCTGGGACAGTTGGAAAATAAGAAGGTGCATTGTGCAATGAGACTGTGAGGAAGGACAGGCAGATGATAGGGCAAAAATGCATTCAATGGGATGAGTTGAAGTGTAACATGGTGGCAAAATTGTAAAGGATGATAAATACAAGACCAAAGGTGTTAATTTGAAATCACACAGTATACAGAATAATGTAGATGATCTTGCAGCGCAGTTTGAGATTAGCAGGTATAACATTGTGAGATTCATTGAGTCATGACTGAAAGAATTTTGTGTAGGGGAGTGGGTTTGATGTTTCTCTCTGAAATACTTTCATGTTTTTCTTTGTTTTGTGGTATCTGGAGAAGAAAGATTTCAGAGTTTATATGGATACATATTTTGATAATAAATGAACCTTTGAACTATTTTGAACCTTTGAAGATCATATGGGAACTTAATAACCAAAGATATAGATTGTATTGAAAAGACAGGCAGGTAGGCATAGGGTCTGAGGTGGCTCTGTTGGTAAAAACTGAAATCAAACCTTTAGAAAGAGGTGACAAAGGATCAGAAGATATAAAATCCTTGTGAGTAGAGTTAAAAAACTGCAAGGCTAAAAGGACCCTGATGGGAGTTATAAATGGGTCTCCAACAACAGCTCGGATGTGGAATACAAATTACAATGGAAGATGGAAAAGCATATGTAAAAGGCAATGTTGTGATATTCATGGAAAACTTCAATATGGAGCTAGATTGGGAAAATAGGAAGGTAATGGATCCCAAGAGAGGGTTTTTGTAGAATACCTATGAAATGGCTTTTTAGAGCAGCTTGTGATTGAGCCCAACAGGGAAAAGGCAATTTTAGATTGGGTTTTGTGTAATGAACCAGATTTGATTAGAGAACTTAAGATAAAAGAACAATTTGGCAGCAGTGATCATAATATAATAGAATTAACCCTGCAGTTTGAGAGGGAGAAGATAAAGTCAGATGTATTATTATTACAATAGAGGAAAGGGAATTATGGAGGCATGAGGGAGAAGCTGGCAAAAGTTGATTGGAAGGGTACACTAGCAGGGATGATTACAGAAAAACATGGGTGGAGTTTCTGTGATCAATTCAGAAGGCAGATGATAGATGCGTCTCAACAATGAAGGAGGATTCCAAAGGGAGGATAACACAACTTGGCTGACAAAAAGACAGCGTAAAAGATGGTAGAAGCAAATACATCAAAGATTTTTAAAAGGTGATTAGATAGTTACATGAATGTGAAGGAAATGAAAGGGTACGGACATTGTGTAGGCAGGAGAGATAAGTTTATATATCTGTTAGATTACTAATTTAATTGGTTCGACACAACATTGAGAGTAGTTACCAGATCACAAAGGATCAATGAAAAACCACATACAACAAAATGTACAACCAACCACTGCGAAAGATGACTAAAGCCCGATGTATACTTCTGCATCACATCTATGCAGGTACGGTGTACCCTAGGCTGTATCTACACCATAGGGTGACGTGCACTTACCCAAACAAGTAACTCACATGCCGCGGCAATGCAGACCACAACAACTGAGGTTGGTCCGCTTCGTAGTGTTGCATTTCCTCTTACGCATTTCTGGTTTCTTCTTCTCCACCATGTCTGTACACAGATGCAAAATAGATGAACCAAATTTTCAAATCTACCTGCCGACATGCAAAAATGTTTGAAGCGCATTTCCTTGTCCATGTCGCTCACAAAGAAACTCAACACAGTGGCATAGAAACCCCACCGCCAACTAGTGTTTTGGTGCACACCAACGCATGCTCACTACGGCATACAGCCTATGCAAAAGTGACAATCAGGCCTACGGCGTAGCATATATGCAGCTTTAACTGTGCAAATACAAAATAATCACCATAATAATAAATCAATAAGCAATAAATATCTAGAACATGAGATGAAGCGTCCTTGAAAGTGAGTCCGTAGACTGTGGGAACAGTTCAGTACTGGGGTGAGTGAAGTTGAGAGTGAAGTTATCCCCTCTGGTTCAAGAGTTCAGTCATTTGGACCAGATGGATGACACCCCATGGTTCTGAAAGAGGTAGCTGAAGATATTGTGGATGCATTAGAAATGATCTTTCAATAATCATCAGATTCTGGAATGGTTTCGGGGAACTGGAAAATTTCAAATGTCAGTCCACTCTTTAAGAAGGGAAGGAAGCAGAAGAAAGGAAATTATAGGCCAGTTCACCTGATTTCAGTGGTTGGGAAAATATTGGAATCCATTATTAAGGATGAGATTTCAGCATACCTGAAGACACATGATAAAATTGGCCAAAGTCAGCATGGTTTCCTTAAGGTTAAATCTTCCCTGACAAATCTGTTGGAATTCTTTGAGGAAATAACAAACGGGATAGTCAAAGGAGTACCAGTGGATATTATTTACTTCTATTTTCTGAAGGCCTTTGACAAAGTGCTGCACATAAGGCAGCGTAAAAAGCAAAGACTCCATGATATTACAGGAAAGGCACTAGTAAAGAAAGGTTGGCTGACTGGCAGGAGGCAAAGAGTGGGAATAAAGGGAGCCTTTTCTAATTGGCTGCCGGTGACTAGTGGTGCTCTGTAGTGGTTGGTATTGGGACCATTTCTTTTCACAATGTCAGTTATCGGATGATGGAATTACTGGCTTTGTGGCCAAGCTTACAGACTATATAAAGAAAGGTAGAGGGGCAGGTAGTGAGGCGGAAGCAGAGAATCTGCAGAAGGACATAGACCGAATTGGAGAAAAGGCTAGAAATTGGCAAATGGACAATAGTGCAGTGTTGTTTATGGTGAGTCACTTTTATAGAAAGAATATTATTTCCTTGGGCAGGATTCCCTAAACGTTAACTTGCAGGTTGGGTCGGTGGTGAGGAAGGCAAATGCAATGTCCGAGAGGACCAGAACATAAAAGCAAGGATTTAATGCTGAGGCTTTATAAGGCATTAAACAGACTGTAGTTGTGAGCTGTTTTGGACTCCTTATCTAAAAAAATAGATATGTTGGCATTGAGGAGGGTCCAGATGAGGTTCACAAGAATGATTCCGGAAATGAGAGTGTAACATATGAAGAGCATTCAATGGCTTTGGGCCTGTACTCATTGGAGTTTTGAAGAATAAGGGTGTGAATCTGATTGAACCCTATCAAATATTGAAAGGCTGAGACAAAGTTGGTGTGGAGAGGATGTTTCCTATAGTGAGGGAGTCTAGGAACAGAGGACACAGCTCCAGAATAGAGGGACATCCCTTTAGAACAGACATACGGAGGAATTTCTTTAGCCAGATGGTAATGAATCTGAGGAATTTATTGCCATAGACAGCTGGAAAGACCAAGTCACCGGATATATTTAGAATTGAGTTTAATAGGTTCCTAAACAAAAAAATTCTCCAGATGCTGGAGATCCAAAGCAATACACACAAAAATGATGGAGGAACTCAGCAGGTCAGAAGCATCTATGGCGATGAATAAACAGTAAATGTTTCAGGCTGAGGCCCTTCTTCAGGACTGGAAAGGAAGGGTGAAGACACCAGAATAAAAAGATGGGAGAGGGCATGGAGGATAACTAGAATGTGATAGTTGAATTTAATGGAGAGGAGAGAGGAATTTAAGATGAAGGAAAGAAGTTGGGACCCGGGGGAGGGGATCGGCAAGTGAGAAGATGTAAGAAGGCAGACTGGGAATAGAGGAAGAGGTGAAAAAAAAGGATTTTTTTTTACTGGAAGGAGAAATCGATCAGGTTGCAGGCTACCTAGACAGAACATAAGGCAATGCTCCTCCAACCTGAGGGTGGCTTCATTATGGCACAAGGGGAGGCCTTGGGCCGTCATGTCAGAATAGGAATGGGAATAGGAATTAAAATGTCCGACCATCAGGAAGTTCTGCTTTTGATGGATGGAGCAGAGGCGCTCAATGAAGCAGCCGCCAATTTAGGGTGGGGTCTCACCATTGTTGAAGAGGCTGCATCGGGAGCACCGGATGCAATGGACAACCCCAGCAGATTTACAGGTGAAATGTTGCTTCACCTGGAAGGACTGTTTGGGGCTCTGAATGGAGATGTGGCAGGAGATTGATGGGCAGGGGTAGAATCTTGCCACTTCCAGGGATAATTCCTGGAAGAGAGATTAGTGGGGAGGGACAGATAGACAAGGGACTCATGCAGGGAGTTATCCCCACAGAATGTGGAGAGACAGAGGGGTGGAAAGATATGAATGATGGTAGGATCCCTTTGGAGATGGTGGAAGTTGTGGAGAATGATATGTTGATGGCAGAGGGTCATGGGACGGCAGGTAAGGACAAGAAGAACTCTACAACTGTTAAAGCAGCGGGAAGATGAGGTGAGCACGGATGTTTGGAAAATGGAGGAGATGCAGCTGAGCGTAGCATCAATGTTGAAGGCAGGGAAACACCATTCTTTGAAGAAGGTGGACATCTCTGATGGTTTTAAAAGGAAGGTCACGTTCTAGGAACAGATGCAGTAGAGGTAAGGGAACTGAATAAAGGGAATAGTAGACAGGTTGGGAATAAGTATTGTCAAACAAGATGACCTTGGGAATTGATAAGTTTATAAAAGATGTTGGTTGACAGTTTATCTCCAGAGATGCATACAGATAGATCTGGGGGGTGGGGAAGGGGGGGGTGCCTAGGAGATGTGTCAGAAATGGGCCAATTGAATTTAGAGGCAGGTGGATGTTGGGGGCCAAGTTGATGAAATTGATGACTTCAGCACAGGCGCATGAAGCAGCACCAATGCAATTGTCAATATAGCACAGGAAGAGTTGGGAAGCATTACCAGAGAAGGCTTGGAACATTCATTTTTCTATATAACTAACGAAAAGACATGCATAGCTGAGTCTTCAGTGGGTGCCCATGGCTGTCACTTGAGTCTGAGAAAGTGGAAGTAGCCAAAGGAAAAAAGCTGAGGGTGAAGAGCAGGTCTCCCAGATGGAGGAGGGTGGTGGTGGAGGGGAACTGGATGGTTCTTTTACTGAGAAAGAAGCAGAGAGCTTTAAGATCTTACTGATAGGGGATATAAATGTATCAGGACAGGACATTGATGGTGAAAATGCAGTGGTCAGCGCCAGGAAATTGAAAGGTAGTGAGCAGTTCAGGAGCAGAAGTGTCATGGATGTAGGTGGGAAGGAACCGAATCAAGAGGATAGAATGGTGGTGAGATACAAGGACACAAGTTCTGTGCAGTAAGAGCAGGCAGAGACAATGGGCCTACCTGGACAGTCTGGTTTGTGGATCTTGGGTAGGATGTAGAAGTGAGCAGTATGGGGTAAGGGAATTATGAGTCTGGTGAGACTGGATGGGAGTTCTGCAGTGCTGATGAGTTCGGTGATGGTGTTGGAGACAGTTTTCTGATGTTCCAGTTCGGTGTCATCTTCAAGGGGTAGATGTGAGGAAGTGTCTGAAAGTTGCTGCCTGGCCTCAGCAAAGATCAGTCTGCCACTCTACAACAGCATCCCTTTTGTTTGCAGGTTTGATGGTAAGGTTGGGATTGGAGCAGAGAGAGTGGAGGACAGTAATTTCAGAGGGAGTAAGTTTCAGGGGGATGAGCAATGCTGAGATCGAGCCAGTTGATGTCTAGTTGTTCGATTCAAGATGAAAAGATCCAGAGCAGGCTGAGAACCAGACTGGAGTGTTCAAGGAGAGAAGGAGTGATGGAGACGGGAGGAGGAGTCATCAGTACAGTGTATTGAATTCTTGCCAAAGAACTGGGCTCAAAGATGGAGGTGATGGAGGAAGAGCTCAACAATGGGGTGTACATGGAAGTCACTGAGGGAGACAAGGGTAGGGCTCTTGCCGAGGACTGAACGTTCCACCTCTGAGAGGGGAAGGTCGGGAGGGAATGGTAAATACATGGCAAGGATTACAGCAAGAATCAGAGAGGGGTTAGAGTGTTGGTGGCACTGGGAGTGGGGGGTTGGGGTGCTCAAGGAAGGTGGTATGGGGGGAAGATGGAGTATCTGGAGACCTGGGGTTGGAAAGCAGTGGGGTGGGGGGGGGGGGGGGGTTGGTACCAGGGGCTCAGTGGCAGTGTGTAAAATCTCACCCTGGAAGTACTGGTGGCTAAGGTCCTGCCTGGAGCCAGAGTTAGAGCCTACGCGATTTATTGTCTGAAGGGGTCCAAGCTCCTAGGAACCGGAGTAGGTGGCAGTGAAATCTGAGGTCTGTGTCCACTTGGGGTGGTTGAAAGGTTCTTCGTTTGTCAGGGCATCAAAGGTTATGGAGTGAAAGCAGGAGAATGGAGTTGAGAGGGATGATATTCAACCATAAGAACACTCAATGGGCTGAATGGTCTAATTCTGCTCCTCTATCTTATGGTCTTCTTTCAGATTTCCAATGTCAATGTTATTTTTCTTCAGTATATTATAGAGGAACCATAGAAAAATGCTGTGGAGAACAAGCCTAATCAATCTATCATGTCTATGTGCACTAACATAGACTCCAGGGTAATTCACCTCCATGCTCTGGGTCCCTAACACTGCAGCTCGTGCATCTTCAAGTGTTTATCTTGGTGATGAAGGTTCGTACTCCTTCTGCTTCATTATCCAGAAAGTTCCTTTGCCCTACTACTTCCTAAGTGAAATGTTATTTCTTTCTCTCTCAATTCCCCACTAAACTATAGCTTAAATCTAAGTTATTTAATTGTTCAACTTTCTGTCTAATGAGTTCTTCGGGCCTGTGCAGGGAGCCAGAAACCAAGGTTTTCAAAGCACCTGAATTGGTTAATTGATGCTTAACGAGAGTCATTAATTGTTTAGAGTTCCTTGTGTTTTTTCTTGAGAAACTCGCTCTATGTAATGCAATCTCCTGATGTTCTGTTTAAACTTGTTAAATTTATTTTGATAGGCTTGGGGAGTCAGAGTTACAGTGGTGCTAGCAAGTTTGTGAATCCTGTAGATTTTTCTCTTTTTCGCATATATATCACCTAAAATGTGATCAGTTCTTCGTCTAAGTCCTAAAACTAGATAAAGAGAACCTAATTAAATAAGACAAAACATTATATTTGTTCATTTATTTGTTGAGAAAAATGATCCAACATTACATGTATTTGTTGGAAAAGGTATGTGAGCCTCTGGGGTAATGTCTTTTACAAAAGCTATTTAGAATCAGGTGTTCCAATCAATGAGATGAGATCGCAGAAGAGTTGTAAAGATGCCCTGCCCAATTTAAAAAAAAAGACATAAACAGGAGAAAATCTGCAGATGCTGGAAATCCGAGCAACACACACAAATGGTGGAGGAACTCAGCAGGCCAGGCAGCATCTAGGAAAAGATTTCAGTTGACATTTTGGGCCAAAACTCTTCGGCGGGACCAAGATATACAAAATCAGGTTACTGACAGAACCTACTCTACTCAAAGAGATCTGCTTATGTGCACTATGCCTTGATCAAAACAACTTTCAGAGGATCTTAGAAGAATTGTAGAGATGCACGAAGCTGGAAAAATCCACAAAAGCATTTCTAAAAGACCTGAGTATGTATCACTCCACAGTAACAGAAATTTTCTACAATTGGAGGAAACTCAGTACTGGTGCTACTCTTCCTAGGAGTGGGTATCCTGCAAAGATTACACCAAGTGCATACCATGCATTGCTGAAGGAGGTGAAAAGGAACCCAAGGGTAACCACAAAAGGCCGGCAGAAATCTTTAGAACTTGCTATAGTCTCTGTTCATGTGCCCACCATAAGAAAAACGTAGAACATCTAATGTTTGCAAAAGACCACCTGGGTATTCTACAATGTTTCTGGGATAATATTCTGTGGACAGGTGAGACAAAAGTTGAGTTTTTGGCAGAAATACACATTGCTATTTTTGGAGGGAAAAGGGCACTTCCACAGCAACACCAAAACCTCAGACCAACTGTGAAGCATGGTGGAAGGAGCAACATGGTTTGGGGCTGCCTTGCTGCCTCAGGGCCTGGACAGCTTGCAATCTTTGAGGGAACAATGAATTCCAAATGGTGTCAAGACATTTTATAGGAGAGATTCAAGGAAGCAGTCCGGTACCTAAAGCTTAATAGAAGTTCAATAACGCAACAGGACAATAATCCAAAAGGCAAAAGTAAATCAAGAACAGAACTTGTTTTGAAATGGCCAAGTTAAAGTCCTGACCTTAATCCTATAGAAATGTTGTGGAAGGACCTGAAGCAAACAGTTTATGCAAGGAAGTCCAACAAGTTGAGGAATCGCCAAATAATTCCTCCAAGCTGATGTACAAGATTAATCAACAGTTACCAGAAATGTTTGGTTGAAGTTATTGCTGTGCAAGGCAGTCTTATCAGTTACTGAAAGCAAAGGTTTACATACTTTTTCCAACAATACATGTACTATTGGATCAATTTTCTCAACAAATAAATGAACAAGTATAATGATTTTTTGTGTTATTTATTTAATTGGGTTCTCTTTATCTAGTTTTAGGACGTATGAGAACTGATCACATTTTAGCTCACATTTATGGAGAAATAGAGAAAATTCTACAAGGTTCACAAACTTTCTAGTACCACTGCACTTGTATTATTGAGGCAGATGCCCGATTAGTGTTGATCGTAGGCTGCTAGTTTTGAGAATGTTATGTTTTGTGGTGTTGTGCAGCTGAATTTGGAGTTCTTATGAATAAACCTTGGTTGCTGTCTATACATTGGTGTCTGTCTTTTTCTGCATGTGGGTTCCAGTATTGACAGCGTACGTTGTGACACTCTGTTAAATTAATAAAAAGGTCTGTGCTGTTTTATATTTCTAGATTCTGTATTCACTGCCTTGGTTAATAAATTATCCCATACGTCACTGCAGCTATATATCCTGATCCCTTTTGGGATTTGAGCACACACACTCATGATCCCATTACTCCTCTACAATTCTTGATATACTACCATGTATTACACCCACATTTTTTTTTGTTTTACCTCCCCAAATATATTTTGACATGTTTGTGAGGATTGGAATTCATTTGCAACATTTGTGCACACCTATCCCGGTCCTAGAATCTTACCAACTATCAATTGCATTGGCTATAATGTAACTATTGATAAAGTTCTATATTTAAATCCAAGTCATATCACAAAAAACAAGTCCTGTGCTCTTTGCAGCCCCACTTGATCTTATCATCCAATCACTAAACTTCCTGTCAAATCTAATCTTTTCATCACCAAGTCAATATTTAATCCAATCAATAATTTTTCCATAGATCCTAGGGGCTATTGTATTTTTAATCATCCTTCCTTGTGGAATTTCAAGTGACTTCCTGATATCCATGCTTATTCTTTAGTTGACCAGAAGAAGACCTTAGACAGCAGGAAGAAACTGAATTTCTGGTCAGTTGGGCAGAAAAGTGACAACTTGAACTTAACCTAAAGAAGAATGAGGTAGTGCACAAGTATGGACCAATAAGGCAAGAAATAGTGGGATATAGAGTAATGTGGCAGAGGAGGCTTGAAGTCCTTAAAAAACACGTGGAATAAATTATTTTATGTCCTAAGCCATATGATATAAGAGGAAATGGGTTATGCTAGATTGTACAACATACTGATTTACAATACAGCTTGAATACTGTGTACAGATCTGGTCATGATACTAAAGGAAGCATGTGATTGTACTGGAGAAGGTGCAAGAGACTCATGCAAAGATGTTACCAGCACTAAAATACCATAAGATTGGAGAAGCAGAAAAATAATTACACCTAGTGGGTGGAAGCCTTTAGGGATCCTCTGCACGATTGTGTAGTAGAGGCAGAAACTCAAATAAGTTTAAAGAGTACTTGGACGGTTACTTGAACAGCAATGCGTGCAGGACCTAGTGATGGAAGGCAGGCTTATGTGGGGAGCTCTTTTTCTCAATCATCTTGGACATGGCAAATAGAAAAACCTCCTACTGTGGTTATAACTATTCTATGTATGCAAGGTTTTATATTTCTATGCTTCTTTCCTGATTATGCAGTCAAAAAGCAGCTCAACTTTGAATTAAAAGCAGCAACTGTGCAATATTGATGTATCTATGCATTAGTGGTACCACACTTTTAAAAAATCAGCTCCATCTAAGTACATTAATATTTCTGAATTGTGTGTTCAGGCTTAGAGATTAGAGAAGTCTTTTCCTGAAGATGATCCCTGACAACATTTTAGTTCATGAATTGACAAACTCGTCGCCCTTTTATTACAAATTCTCCAAAGCCATATTTTCACTGTGCAAATGTGTACTTGAAGCATCTTTTGAAAATTTCCTTGTTCTTGGCAAAAGCCGCTGCCTTCCACTGCCTGCAATCCATTTATAGCTAGTTGGATTACTATACTCTGTGTTCCAAAAGTACTTTTTGATCATTTTCCAAGTTGTGCAGATTACTATTGGGAAATTTTCTTTAACTAGAAGTTCAGTATGAGATTCATAAGCATTCTGAGTTGTGCCAAGATTTAAAATACCTCTGTTCCTGTTTAAGCAAGGAATACGATTAGCTCCTTTTAATCAGACAAACTGTATTTTTCTAGACATTTGTTAATGTGTTTTCTTTTCTCTTGGAGGTCTTATGGCATTGTGCATGGCTGTTAATGCATAGATTTGCACATATGATTATTTTTCAGAACTTTAAAGCCAATAATTTGTTTGGGAACTTCCCCACTTCCCTCCTGACCACAAAGTTAGTGGGAAAGGTAGCATAATGGCAAGTATCCAGAGGTCTGGAGCATTGATCTGGAGATAAAAATTCAAACTCATGGTAACCTTGGAATTTAATTTTAAGTCATTAAGCAAATCTGTAATGGCAACTATAAAACTGCTGCTGGCCATACTCAGCTCTTAGGGAAAAGAAATCTTCAGTCTGTATGTAAACATAGTATCCTAAAGACATCCTCAGTTCAGGAGCAATAAGGGACAGACAATGTAATCCGACATTGCCAATAATACCCACATCCAGTGTTTAAAAAAAACAAGTCTGTGAGCTGAAAAATATAGAGTGGTCCTGCCAATTTCAATGGCAGGGCCTCTGAAAATCAAAGCTTAGCCATAATAGTTACACAAATGCAACATTGTTCTAATAAAAACCGGAATTTCAGTTGCCTATGTTGCTATACCGTGCAGAGAATTTGACAGCAGAGAGCGATTGAAGTCTAGAAAACATTATCTGAGAAACAGTCAGGCCAGGTGCATTAGATATATTTATCAGATTCAGGTTTAATATCACTGTCATATGTCATGAAATTTGTTAACTTAGCGGCAGCAGTACAATGCAATACATGATAAATATAGAGAAAAATAAGTAAATCAAAACTACAGTAAGTATGTATATATGTGTGTTAAGTTAAAAATAAAAATAATAAAAAAGTGAAGTATTGTTGATGGGTTCAATGTCCACTTAGGAATCGTATGGCAGAGGGGAAGAAACTATTCCTGAATCGCTGAGTGTGTGCCTTCAGGCTTCTGTACCTCCTACCTGGTGGTAACAGTAAGAAGAGGGCATGCTCAGAGTGACAGGGGTCCTTAATAATGGACGTTGCCTTTCTGAGGCACCACTCCTTGATGATGTCTTGGATACTATGGAGGCTAGTACCCAAGATGGAGCTGACTAATTTTACAGCTTTCTGTAGCTTCTGTAATGGAGAAGCAGGACCTCCAGGGTAGTAATTTCTGGATTACTGCCTGTGCCATGTGTCACTGAGGGTAGAAACAGGATGACTTGACAGATAATTGTGTGGCACAGGTAGAAAGAGGGAGGAGGTCCTGAAGAGAGAATTCAGTGAGTTAGGTAGGAAGCTGAAAAGCAGGACCTCTAGCAATCTCAAGATTGTTGTCTATGCCACGTACTAGTGAATGCAAGAATACCATGATCAGGTATATTAATGTGTGGCTGCGAGACTGGTGTAGGGGGATTGCTGGATCATTGGAGCCTCTTCTGCTGGAGGTATGATCTGTACAAGAAGGACAGGTTACACCTGAACCCAAAGGGGTCCAATATCCTATCGGGCATATTTAATAGAACTATTAAAGAGGGTTTAAACTAATTTGGCAGGGGAATGGGAACCAGTGCGATAGGATTGAGGAAGGGGAAAACAGAAATAAATCAAAGATAGCTTGCAACAGAGATTATAGAAAGAACAGGCAGGAGATGAGGCTTAATCACAGTCAGTGGCATGAGTTACAGGGCAATAGAGGTGTGGTGCAGTTAAAACAGAAAGCAACAAATACTGGACTGGAAATGTTATAAGGAATAAAATGGATGATCTTGAAACTCAGCTACAGATTGACAAATATGACATTGTAGGCATCTCTAAAACTTAGCTAAAGGATGGCTACCATTGGGAGCTGAAATTCCAAGGATATATGGTGTATCAGAAAAATAGGTTAGTAGGCAGAGGGGGTGGTGTGGCTCTGTGTATAAGAAATAATATTAAATCAGTAGAAAGAGATGACGTAGGATTGGAAGGTGTAGAGTCTCTATGGGTTGAGTTAAGAAATGGCAAAGATAAAAAGACACTAATAGCAGTTGTACACAGGCCTCCAAACAGCAGCCGGGATGTGGATTACAAATTACAGCAGGAGACTGAAAAGGTGTGTCAGAAAGGCAATGTCAAGATAATCGTTGGGGATTTTAACATGAAAGTGGATTGGGAAAACCAGGTCAGAACTGGACCTCAAGAGAGAGAATTTGTAGAATGTCTAAGGGATGGCTTTTTCGAACAACTTGTTGTTGAGCCCACAGGGGGATCGGCTGTGCTGAGTTGGATATTGTGCAATGATCCAGAGGTGGTAAGAGAGCTTAAGGTTAAGGAAACCTTGGGGAACAGTGATCACAATATGATCAAGTTCACATTGAAATTTGAAAGAGAAAGAGTTATATTCAATGTGTTGATATTTCAGTGGAATAACAGAAAATACAATGGCATGAGAGGGGAACTGGTTGAAGTTGACTGGAAAGGGAAATTTGCAGGAAGGTCAGCAGAGCAGCAATGACTGGAGTTTCTGCAAAAAATCAGGGAAGTGCAAGACAGATATAATAAGAAGAACTTGTCAAAGGGAAGAAGGACACTACCATGGCTGACAAGTGAAGTCAGAGTCAAAGTAAAAAGTAAAAGAGAGGGCATAAAAGGAAGCCAGAGCTAGTAGGAAGATAGAGGATTGGGGAGCTTTTAAAAACTTGCAGATGGAATCTAAGAAAATCACTAGGAAGGAAAAGATTAATTATAAAAGAAAGCTGGTGACTAATATCAAAGAAGATACTAAAAGCATTTTAAGTATATGAAGGGTAAAAGAGAGTCGAGGGTAGACATAGGACCAATACAAAATGATGCTGGAGATATTGTAATGAGAGATGCAGAGGAACTGAATGCATATTTTGCATCAGTCTTCACAGTGGAAGAAGTCTGCAGTATACTGGACATTCAAGAGTATCAGGGAAGTGAAATTTGTGCAGTGAAAATTACGATTGAGAAGGTGCTCAGGAAGCTTAATGGTCTGAGGGTGGATCAATCTCCTGGACCTGATGGAATGCACCCTTGGGTTCTGAAGGAAGTAGCTGGAGAGATTACAAAGGCATTAACAATGATCTTTCAGAAATCAATAGATCCTAGCATTTTACTGGATGACTGGAAAATTACGAATGTTACTCCACTATTTAAGAAGGGTGGGAGGCAGCAGAAAGGAAACTATAGACCTGTTAACCTGATATCAGTGGTTGGGAAGTTGTTGGAATCAATTGTTAGGGATGAGATTACAGAGTACCTGGAGGCACATGACAAGATAGGCCAAAGCCAGCATGGTTTCCTGAAAGAAAAATCCTGCCTGACAAACTTTCTATGATTCTTTGAGAAAATTACAAGCAGGGTAGACAAACGAGATGCAGTAGGCGTGGTGTATTGGATTTTCAGAAGGTCTTTGACAAGGTGCCGCACATGAGGATACTCTGCAAGATAAGAATCCATGGAATTACAGGGAAGTTACTAACAAAAGTGGAGCATTGCCTGGTTGGCAAAAAACAGAGTGGGAATAGAGGGATCCTATTCTGGCTGACTGCCATTTACCAGCGGAGTTCCACAGGGGTTGTTGCTTCTTACGATGTGTGTCAATGATTCGTACTATGGTATTAATGGATTTGTGGCTAAATTTGCCTCTGATACAAAGATAGGAGGAGGAGCGGGTAGTGTTGAGGAAACAAAGAGCCTGTAGAGAGTCTTAGATAGTTTATGGGAATGGGCAAAGGAGTGACAAATGAAATGCAATGTTGGAAAGTGTACGATCATGCACTTTGGTAGAAGCAATAAATGAGCAGACTTTTATTTAGATGGGGAGACAATTCAAAACCCAGAGACACAAAGGGACTTGGAAGTCCTTGTGCAAGATACCCTAAAGTTTAACCTCCAGTTTGAGTCCATTGTGAAGAACGCAAATGCAATGTTGGCGTTCATTTTAGAAGTATAGAATATAGGAGCAGGGATGTGATGGTGAGGCACTCGTGAGATGGCACTTGGAGTATTGTGTGCAGTTTTGGGCTCCTTATTTTAGAAAGCATATACTAACATTGGAGAGGGTTCAGAGAAGTTTCATGAGAATGATTCCAGGAATGAAAGGGTTACCGTATAAGGAACGTTTGGCAGTTCTTGGGTTTAGGAGTTCAGGAGAATGAGGGGGGATCTCATAGAAACATTCCAAATGTTAAAAGGTCTGAAATAGGGGATTCTAGGACAAGAGGGCATGACATCAGGATTGAAGGACTTCCATTTAGAACTGAGATGCAGAGGAATTACTTCATTCAGAGGGTGGTAAATCTGTGGATTTTTTTGCCATGAGCAGCTATGGAGGTGAAGTCATTGGGTGTATTTAAGACAGAGATTGATACGTTCTTGATTAGCCAGGGCATCAAAGGGTATGGGGTGAAGGCAGGGGAGTGGGGATGTCTGGAAGAATTGGATCAGCCCATGATTGAATGGCAGAGCAGACTCGAAGGGTCGAATGGCCTACTTTTACCCTTATACTTATGGTCTTATGGCTGAGAAGCTGGAGCAGGGGGCAGGGCTTCAGGTTCTTGGATAATTGGGATCTCTTCTGGGGAAGGTATGACCTGTTCAAAAGTGATGGGTTGCACCTGAATCTGAGGGGGACCAATATTCTTGTCGGCAGGTTTGTTAGAGCTGTTGAGAGGGTTTAAACTAACTTGGCCAGGGGTTGGGAACAGGAGTGAAGAGACTCAGGAAAAGATGGATGGCAAAAGATAGCGAGCAGTCATATTGTCAGGAAGGGCAGGCAGGTGATGGGACATAGTTGTAGGCAACAGGCTGAGTATTAAATCATTAGGGATGCAGAGTCAGAAAGGAGAGCATATGGTAAAGGTGTTGTATCTAAATGCATATAGTATAAGAAATAAGGTGGATGATCTTGTTGCAATATTACAGATTACCAGGTATGATGTTATGGTCATCACTGAATCGTGGCTGAAGGATGGTTATAATTGGGATCTGAATGTCAAGGTTACATGGAGGGATAGGAAGGTAGGCAGAGGGGGTGGTGTGGCTCTGCTGGTAAAGAATGGCATTAAATCAGTAGAAAGATGTGACATAGGATCAGAAGATGTTGAATATTTGTGGGTTGAGTTAAGGAACTGAAAGGGGAAGTAAAAAGAAGTTGATGGCAGTTATATACAGGCCTCCCAACAGTGGCTGGGAGGTAGACCACAGATTACAACAGGAAATAGAAAAGGCGAGTCAAAAGGGCAATGTTATAGTAGTTACGGGAGATTTCAACATGCAGGTTGACTGGGAAAATCAGGTTGTTAATGGAGCTCAAGAGAGTGAGTTTGTTGAATGCCTATGAGGTGGCTTTTTAGAGCAGTTTGTCATTGAGCCTACTAGGGGATCAGCTATACTAGGTTTGGTGTTATGTAATGAACCGGAGGCAATTAGGGAGCTTAAGGTAAAAGAACCTTTAAAAATCGGTGATCACAATATGATTGTGTTCAACTTGAAATTTGATAGGGTGAAAGTAAAGTCTGATGTAGCAGTATTTCAGTGGAGTAAGGGAAATTACAGTGGTATGAGAGAGGAGTTGGCCAAAGCAAATTGGAAGAAGCTGCTGGCATGGATGTCAGCAGAGCAGCAATGGTGTGCATTTCTGGGAAAAATGAGAAGGTGCAGGACATGTGTATTCCAAAAATGAAGAAATACTCAAATGGTAAAATAGTACAACTGTGTCTGGCAAGGGAAGTCAAAACTATTGTAAACGCAAAAGAAAGGGCATACAAAAAGCAAAAATTAGTGGGAAGATAGAGGATTGGGAAGCTTTTCAAACCTGCAGAGAGTGACTAAAAAGTCATTAGAAAGGAAAAGATGAAATTTGAATGCAAGCTAGCAAATAATATCAAAGTGGACAGTAAAAGGTTTTTTCAAGTATGTTAAAAATGAAAGAGAAATGGGAATGAATATAGGACCACTAGAAAATGAGGCAGGAAAAATAATAATGGGGAACAAGGAGATGTCTGATGAACTAAATGAGTATTTTGCATTATTCTTCACTGTGGAAAACAGTTGCAGTATGCCCAATGTTGTAGTGTGTGAAGGAAGAGAAGTGGGTGCAGTTACTAGTACAAGGGAGAAGGTGCCCAAAAAGCTGAAAGACCTAAAGGTACATAAGTCACCCGGACCAGATAACTACATCCTACGGATCTGAAAGAAGTAGCATTAGAGATTGTGGTGGCATTAGAAATGATCTTTCAAAAATCTTTGGACTCTGGCATGGTGCCAGAGGACTGGAAAATTGCAAACATTTCTCCACTCTTTAAGAAAGGAGGAAGGCAGCAAATAGGAAATTATAGACCAATTAGCCCGACCTCAATGGTTGGGAAGATATTAGAGTCAATTGTTAAGGATGAGGTGATGGAGTACTTGGTGACACAGGACAAGATAGTACAAAGTCACCATGGTTTCCTTCAGGCAAAATCCTTCCTGACAAACCTGTTGGAATTCTTTGAGGAGATTACAAGTAGGATAGATAAAGGGGATGCAGTGCATGTTGTTTACTTGGTCTTTCAGAAGGCCTTTGACAAGGTGCCACACATGATGCTGTTTACCAGGTTAAGAGCCCATGGTATTACAAGAACGTTACTAACATGGTTAGAACATTGGCTGATTGTGAGTGGGAATAAAAGGATCCTTTTCTGGTTGGCTACCAGTGGTGTTCCGCAGGGGTCGGTGTTGGGACCACTTCTTTTTATGCTGTATGTAAATGATTTAGATGATGGAATAGATGGTTTTGTTGCCAAGTTTGCAGATGATATGAAGATTGGTGGAGGGGCAGATAGTATTGAGGAAACAGGTAGGACGCAGAAGGACTTGGACAGATTAGGAGATTGGGCAAGAAAGTGGCAAATGAAATATAATGCTGGAAAATGTATGGTCATGCACTTTGGTAGTAGAAGTAAACAGATGGACTATTCTCTAAATGGGGAGAAAGTGTAGGAATCTGAGATGCAGAGGGACTTGGGAGTTCTTGTGCAGAACACCCTGAAGGTTAACTTGCAGGTTGAGTCAGTGGTGAGGAAGGCAAATGCCATGTTAGCATTCATTTCAAGAGGTCTAGAATACAAGATTAAGAATGTGCTGCTGTGCCTTTATAGGGCACTGGTGAGGCCTCACCTTGAATATTGTGAACAGTTTTGGGCCCTTGTCTTAGAAGAAATGTGCTGGCATTGGAGAGGTTCCAGAGGAGGTTCACAAAGATGATTCCAGGAATGAAAGGGTTATCAAGTGTAAAGGGGGTTTCTTCTTTTCCTTTGTTACTGTGTATGTTAATCAAAATGGCTTCTTTGTTTTGTTAAAAGCAGGAATGCTTCTTTGTTGCGAGAGAGTGCTGGAAGTTTGTCTGGGTTAAAATTTACTGATAACAAGAATGGTATTCCTTTGTAAACCAAATGGGGATTAATGTCATTCTTTCTTCTGAGTCTGTAAGCTATTGTTGGCGGGATTTTGGGGAGATCGGCGCGAGGGGGTGAGAGAGAGAGAGGACACGATGCTGTAAGCTGGGTGAGGAACGGACCCCAAGCGGAGGTCCAAGGTCAGGAGGTACCCCGAGGAGAGGAGATGAAGATAGATGTGCTTGGTTGACCACTTCGGGTGGCCCTGAGCTACAAGTGGAGGAGTTCGGAGGGGATCGAATGGTGGCCAGAAGACTTTAGTAATTGAGCTCCAACGGTTGTGCACGAAGTGGTTTGGATTTTGATAAGTTGGCGCCTTTTCTTTATTTTCTTTTCCTTCATATACATTGTATCATTATTAATCACTTAGTTATAGTAATCTTTATAAATTGTACACATTTAATCGCATGTGGTGTACTGTCTGATTTTGGGCGAGGCGGGGACATCACACAGCATCCACACCAGCTGATTACCCAGTTTGGCGGGGCCGAAGGCTGCTCCCCCTAGACGGGAATGAGCTGAGCACAGCCTCAGGATAAAAGGGCACCCTTTTAAAACAGAGATGCGGAGAAATTTCTTTCGACAAAAGGTGGTGAATTTGTGGAATTTGTTGCCACATGCAGCTGCGCAAGCTAAGTCATTGGATGTATTTAAGGCAGACATTGATAGGTTCTTGATTGGACATGGCATCAAAGGTTACAGGGAGAAGGTCGGGAACTGGGGTTGAGAAGGAGATAGAGAAAAAGATCAGCCATGATTGAATGGTCGAACAGACTCAATGGGCCAGATGGCCTAATTCTGCTCCTATGTCTTATGGTCTTTTAATCCTGCGCAGGAGCCCCTTCATACAAGACAGTGATGCAGCCTATCAGTATGCTCTCTATGATACATCTGTAGAAGTTTTTGAATGTTTTAGGTGCCAAACCAAAGTTCCTCAAACTCCTAATCAAATATAGTCACTGCCTTGCCTTCTTTATAGTTGCATCGATATCTTGGGACCAGGTTAGACCTTGACACCTGAGAACTTGAAATTTCTCACTCTCTTCACTTCTGATCCCTGTAGGAGGATTGAGTTGTATTCCCTCATCCTCCCCTTTCTGAAGTCCACAATCAGCTCTTTGGTCTTATTGACATTGATTGCAAGGTTTTTGCTGTGACATCACTCAACTAGCTGATATATCTCACTCCTGTAAGCTCGCTTGTCTCCATCTAAGTTTCTGCCAATGATGGTTATATCATCAGCAAATTTATAGATGGTATTTGAACTATGCCTAGCCACACAGTCATGGGTATAGAGAGAGTAGAGCAGTGGGCTAAGCACACACCCCTGAGTTGCACCAGTGATGATCGTCAGCAAGGAGGAGATATTATCATCAATCTGCACAGATTATTGTCTTCCAGTTAGGAAATTGAGGATCTAACTACAGAAGGATGTGCAGAGGCCAGTTTCTGTGGCTTATCAATCAGGACTGTGGGAACGATGGTGTTAAACGCCGAGCTATAATCAACAAGCAGCATCTGACATAAGTGTTTGTATTGTCCAGGTGCTCTAAGGCCTTGTGAGGAGCCATTGTGATTGCATCTGCTGTAGGCGTATTGTGGTGATAGACAAGTA
The DNA here is from genome assembly GCF_030144855.1 of Hypanus sabinus. Taxonomy (NCBI): domain Eukaryota; kingdom Metazoa; phylum Chordata; class Chondrichthyes; order Myliobatiformes; family Dasyatidae; genus Hypanus; species Hypanus sabinus. The sequence goes on along the minus strand of NC_082711.1, from coordinate 34,997,464 downwards.
CAGTGGGTTCACATGAAGAACGTTTGAGGTAGGTGACCAAAACATCAGCCAAAGACATAAATTCTCTGAAAGGCTTTACAGCAGGAATGCAGTTAGCATGAAAACATTTAATAATTCCAGATTTCAGTAACCTTGGCTTCTGCAAGTATTTACGATGAGATTAAAAATGGGGATAGAATCATAGAGATTCTGTATAGAGCACTACAGCATAAAACAGGCCATTCAGCCCATCTTGTCTGTGCCAGCCTTGTTTTCTGCCTAGACCCAATTATGTGGACTGTGACTATAATGATTCAGAATCTTCTTATCTGAGTACCTATCCAAACTTCTCTGAAATGTTACAACTGAACCCACATCTATCACCTCTGCTGACAGCTCACTTGGCACTCACATCATTATTGGAATGAGGAAATTTTCCTTCAGATTTCCTTTAAATATTTCAACTTCCACTCTAAACCAATGAACTCTAATATTTTCATCCACTCTGAGGGCAAAAATCCTGAATACATTCATGCTATCTATACACATAATTACGTATGCCTCTATAGCTGGGAGTCCCAACCATTTTTATGGACCAATATCATTCTGGAATCAGTGGACCCCATTTTGGGAACCCCTGCTCTATAGGATCTTCTCTCATTCTTCTGCTCCCTAGGGGATAAAGTCCAAACATATTTAACCTCTCCTTATAACTCAGATTCTCAAGATCCAGTGACATCCTTCTAATTTTCCTCTTCACTGGTAAACTCTTCTCAGGCTTCCAGCCAGGTACTATCCATTATGTACACCAGGAAAACACAAGATCCCTGTGAAGTTTCTCTTTGCTTTTTAAGTGTATTGATATCTTTCTCACAAGTAAGTGACCAGAACAACACCTGCATATAATACTCTAAATTAGGCCTCTCAAACATCTCATGCAACTTCAACATAACATCCCAGCTTTTGTACATATTACCCTGATTGATGGAAACCAATGTGCCTTAAGTAGTAGTTAGTCGTGTTATTCCTATGATACTCAGTTAGCCACTCCCACATGTGAGGAGTTCACATACTGTACAAGCAGGGTTGTCAATAAAGTTGCATCCTGCTTGCTGACGTGCTAGTGTGCTCTGCGCTATCCCTCAATAACAAGCACAACGTGCTGCCAGAAGTGGTTGATTGACAATGAATTTATATTGCAGACCAAGCAAGATCCCTAAGAAGAAAGAATTCAGTAAGGCTGTTTTTGTGTGGTGTGTGGCTGAGATGTTGGACTAGCGAACTGAAGGTCATGAGTTCGAGCCCCGGCTGAGGCAACGTGTTGTGTCATTGAGCAAGGCACTTAACCACACATTGCTCCAGTCCACCCAGCTGAAAATGGGTACCAGCAAAATGCTGGGGGTTAACCTCATGATAGACTGGCATCCTATCTGGCGGGGTAGGGTGGGGGGGGGAGAGTCTCGTACTCTCAGTCGCTTCATGCCACGGAAATTGGCATAAGCACTGGCCTGATGAGTATATAGGGCTCAGGACAGACTTTAACTTTAACTTTTAAGACTGTTCTTGTTCACATATATCTATCGAAAAATATCCAGAGATTTATCAACCTGAACTGCCTGTGCTAGTTTGCTAACTGTATGCATAATTTGAAAAAGGCCAGGGTTACTAGGCAACCCCTTCAAGCTATACGCTAAAGTAGATACATTGTGATAATCCCTGGGCCACTAGGCTTGGAAGTGCACAGTGACTAAGGCACAACAGAGGAGTTAGAGAAGTCAGTCAGAATCTCAGGGAGAGAAAGGAAGACTTTTGTAATTCAAATAAATGAAATAATAAATAAACAAACAAACAGGAAAATGGAACAAATGCTTGTACAACCTGCATCTACTTACCTAATAAAGCCCTTTGAGACATTTGATTTCTCTAAACCAGGAGACTTTCAGAGATGGCTTGGAGGCTTTGAGAGATTTAGGGTTGCAAGCACTCTCACTCAGGCTTCAGAAGAGCATTAATTAAGCACACTGATATACTGCATGGATGACAAAACAGACGGCATCATGGGTGGATTAGGTCTTTCAAATGCTCAGAAAAAGGAGTACAAAACAGTGCAGGAAAAATTCAAAGAATCCCTGGATTGGGGAGCATGCCTTATGAGAATAGGTTGAGTGAACTTTGTCTTTTCTCCTTGGAGCGACGGAGGATGAGAGGTGACCTGACAGAGGTGTATAAGATGATGAGAGGCATTGATTGTATGGATAGTCAGAGGCTTTTCCCCAGGGCTGAAATGGCTAACATGAGAGGGCACAGTTTTAAGGTGCTTGGAAGTAGGTACAGAGGGGATGTCAGGGGTAAGTTTTTTTAATGCAGAGAGTGGTGAATGCGTGGAATGGGCTGCCAGCGACGGTTGTCTTTTAAGAGACTCTTGGAAAGGTACACGGAGCTTAGAAAAATAGAGGGCTACGGGTAACCCTAGGTAATTTCTAAAGTAAGTAGATGTTTGGCACAGCATTGTGGGCCAAAGGGCCTGTATTGTCCTGCAGGTTTTCTTTGTTCATATTTCACAGGAAAGTGAAATGTGATCTATGAGAGAGTAAAGTTCAACTCCAGAAAATAGAAACCAGATGAAAGCGTAAATAATCTCATCACAGCATTATATATGCATATGGAAATCTGAGAGATGAGCTCACTAGAGACAGAATTGTTGTTGGGCTACTAGACGGAATTCAGTCGCAGGCAAATCTCTCACTAGAGAAATCTATTACTATGGTCAGGCAGAGCGAGAATGTTCATCAGCAACAGGCAGAACTCAGGCACGAAAATGACACTGAGGTAAAGCTAGAGGCTGTACAAAGAGAAGGGTACAAACAAGGTACAGTCAGCAAGACTACAGAAAGAGGTGACAGTAGAGCTCAGCTCAAACTGACTAGCAAAACGAAGAGCAGGTAGAATGTCCAACTGCAGGAGATGCGGCAAGTCTCCATTCCACATTAAGGAGCTTTGTCAAGCAAAGAAGTGAAATGCCACCAATGCATATGCATATGGTTGTTGTAATAGAGCTGGCCATTACAAAAGCCAGTGCCAGTCAATAGTAATTCTTCAGGAGGTCAAAGAAGACCACGATTCTTTACTTGGGGCTCTAGTTTCAAATATGGTGTACTATGCTTCAGTTTCAATATAGGCAGTAACATTAGAAATAGACACTGGGGAATACGTCACAGCCATCCCCATATGTCTGTTCACAAAACTGGTGAAGAAAATAGACATTGCACTAAACCTAACAGAGAAAGTGCTCACGGAGCCAGGGGAGCATAACCACAGTGTGAAAGGGATGTTTACTACTTCCAACCATAAAAATAAGAAACTATTGAATGAGGATGTCAATGTTGTTCAGAATCTCTTCTCACCACTGCTGGGGCAACATGCCATCAAGAAGCTGAACCTCCTTGTAAGCTTGGATTTGCTAAGCAATGTTTAGTGGCCGGAGAGTAGCTGGAGTTGTTCATAGGCCTGGGGATACTGAAAGAAGTGTACTTTATCCAACTGAGGCTGGAGTGACACCCTATTCTCTGATCATAGTGAGGCGTACACCAGTACCATTGATGAACAAAGTCAAAACAGAACTTGACAGAATAGAGGCGCTTGACATCATAACTAGAGTGGATGGACGGACTTACTAGTGTGTGGGCATGGTCCCTGTTCCGGCGGCAAAGTGAGGATCTGTGTTGATCTAACAATATTGAATAATGCAGTGAGGTGGGAGAATTTTATTCTGCCTTCTGCTGAGGACAAATTGGATAGGCTGGGTGAAGAAAATTTCTTCACAAGTTTATATGCAAACTCAGGGTTCTGGTTAACTATTTAGCTCCTGAGTCACAGAAGCTCAGAACCTTTATCACACCATCTGAAGGCTAAGCCTTCAAGAGACTCCCTTTTGGCATCTCATCAGGCCCTGAACTCTTTCAGATCAAGATGAACCAGATGTTGGAGGGACTGGAAGGAGTAGTTTGCCTCACGCTCGATATGCTCATCTTTGAGGCTCAAGTGAGGAACATGTCAAGAGTGGAAGCTGCCCTGGAGAAACTGAAACAGCTGGATTCACGCTGAACAAAAAGAAATGCAAATTTTGCAAAGTTGGAGGTGAAGTTCTTCAGTCAGCAACTGTCCTCAGAGGAGGGCAACCAGATTCAGACAGACTGGCAGGAGTTCAGAATGTGGAACAGAATGTATCAGAGATCTGCATTTTCCTTGGCATGGTAAATCAGCATGGAAAATTCACTTCAGATTTAACAGAGAAAACAAAACAACTGTATGACCTCCTCTCTCAGAAAAATGTATCTACCTGGGATGCACCACAGGAGAAGTCATTCCCATCACTTAAAGCAGAGCTTAATTCTCTGTCAGCATTGGCGTTCTTTTACCTGAACAGAGTAACCAAGTTCCCAGCAGACTCCTCATCATTAAAGAGGCAGAATAATCCTTTCACTTTGCTGGAGTGTTCAGTCAGACTATCCTAACCTCCATTAGATATTGTGTTTTTAAAAAGATTTCTAATGTTCAAAACATTTCACAAAATGAGACTGTTCTTAAAGAAAGAAGAGATTTGGGGAAAAATTGAGGAAAACACAGCGAGCGAGAGAGAGAGCGAGAGAGGGAGCATTAAAAACACCGAGAAAGACAGATATAATTTTATTAGGACTGGAAAGGGAAGGGGAAATGAGTCAGAATAAAAGGGGGAGGAAGAAATACAAGGTGGCTGATGATAGGTGAAACCAGGAGAAGGTGAGGGTGTGAAGTAAAGAGCTGGGATATGACCGGTGAAAGAGATAAAGGACTGGAGAAGGAGAAATCGGATAGGGGAGGACAGAAGACCATGGAAGAAAGGGAAGAGGGAGGAGCACCAGATGGAGGTGATGGCATTCTTTGATTTGAACAAAGCAACCAAGGTCTCATCTGACATCTCGTCCTTTGGCCTAGAGGAGTGCTCATGCAATACCACAGTGGTACATGGAATCCAGTGGCCTATGCGTCAAGAGCACTGACTCCAAAGGAACAGCATTATGCCCAAATCAAAAAGGAGACTCTGGCTCCCTTGTAAGCTTGTAAACACTTCAGCTCCTAGTTCATAGGGACTAAATTCCTACTTGAAACAGATTGCAAGCCACTTGTCAGCCTCCTCAGCTCAAAACACTTGGATGACTTACCTCCATGTCTGCAAAGATCCAGAATGAGGCTTAGACGATACTGTTATGACATTGAACATGCCCCTGGTAAATCTTCCACAACACCAGACACTCTGCTGAGGATGCCGTGCAAAAAGTGAGTTGACAGAAGCTGACTCTGGCCTCATGGAAGATACCATAATTGCTTTAGCTCAGGTACGTGAAAGCTTTCCTGCGTCACAGAATAAACTGGATGAAATTCATGCTGAGTTGAAAAAGGACCAAATCTGCAGCATGGTTGTGCAATACTGTGGGCATGGATGGCCAGGTGCTCATAAGCTCTGACCTTCCAGGCTTGAAAGTGATACCCTCACCAATCTTGATGGTTTGCTGCTAAAGGGCTCCTCACTTGTCATTCCTACTTCTATTCATGCCAAAATCATCAGTAACGTCCACCAAGCACATCAAGTCATCAAAAAATCTCAGCTAAGAGCAAGGCAATCTGCATGGTGGCCCGGTCTGAGCACACAGCTGGGAGATTATGCAAAGCAATGAGAAACATGCAAAAAAAACTACACAAAAATCGTGTTGAATCTCTCTGTCTCACAGTATTCCCAGAACTTCCACGGCAAATTGCAGCTCAAACATTTTCAAGCTGAAAAGGGACTCGCTGTGGATTACTACTCACAGAATGCTGAGGTGTCCAAGCTGTCCTCTACATCTTCAGCAGCAGTTATCAAGCACTTGAAAACTGTATTCACTTGCCATGAAATACCAGACAGACTTATGTCAGACGATGGTCCACAATTCAGCTGCTCAGAATTCAAAGCCTTTGCTAGGCACTATTTCAAACACCAGACAAACAGTACACAGTACCCACAAGCAAATGGAGAAGCGGAAAGAGCAGTGCAATCTATCAGTAGTCTCCTACTGAAGGCAAAAGACCCTACAAAGCACTGCTAGCTTATTGCTCCACAGCCCTTGCCAATGGCTACAGTCCATCAGAGCTGTCAATGGGCCGGAGACTGAGAACAAGCCTGCCTGTTCTTCCTTCCCTTCTCCACCCTCGTTTACCGGACAGACAAAGTGAGCAACTTAGAGACAACACGGGGTGAGAATATGAAAAACATGCACGATCTGTGACACGGAGTAAAATCTTTGACACCACTCTGGAGCAGTGAGGCTGTCTGGATTTCAGAGCAATTCACCAGAGGAACGAGAGTCTGGCAGCATGCACCACGATCATTTGTGATCATTACAATGATTGTAATGTTTGTGAACATTACAAGGTGAAATCAGGCGGAAGAGGAGCAGCTTCAAAATCTACAAAAGGTGGAGAAAAAAATAGAAAAGCCTGATCCTTATGATGAGGACCACTTACCCGAGGTGGACACACCTGTGCAAGGATCTCTGTTTGCTCCAATACGTCTAGGAACCTATACCAGATATGGACATTTGTCTGTCCTACTACAGAGATATACTCCATAGCCTAATAGCTTAGGACAAGTGGCAAAAGAGACAGGATAATCCTCTCACTTTCCCAGAGTGTTCAGGCAGTGTATTTGACATCCATTAGATCTAGTTCCTTTTAAAAAGAGTACTAATGTTGAAAACATTTCACAAAATGAGACTGCTCTTAAAGAAAGAAAAGGAATTGGAGAAAAATTTGAGGGAAATAAAGAGAGACCATTAAAAACAAAAAGAAAGACAGTGATAATGTTGGCAAAACACACACGGTGCTGGAGGAACTCAGCAGGCCTGGCAGCGTCAGTGGAGAAGAGTAAATGGTCGACGTTTCAGGCCAAGAACTTTCAGCAGGACTGGAAAGAAAAGGAAAAAGAAGGCAGTATAAAAAAAGTGAGAGGAGGGAAGGAAGAATACAAGATGCCAGGTGATATGTGAAACCAAGAGAAAGAGAGGGGTGTAGTAAAGATGTGGGAAGTTGATTGGTGAAAGAGATAAAGGGGTGGAGAAGGGGGAATCTGATCAGAGAGGACAAGACTATGGATGAAATGGGAAGGGGGAGGAGCACCAGAGGGAGATGATGGCCAGATAGGAAGAGAAAATGTTGGAGGGAAACAAAAATGGGTAAGGAGAGGAGGGGGGCAATTACTGGAAGTTTGAGAAATCGTTCATGCCATCAGGTTGCAGGCTACCCAGACAGAACATAAGGTATTTCTCCTCCAACCTGAGTGTGGCTTCATCATGGCAGTAGAATAGGCTATAAGCCGACATGTCTGAATGTGAATGTGAAGTAAATTTAATATGGGTGATCATTTGGAAATCCCGCTTTTTGTGGTGGATGGGGCGAAGGTGCTCAACAAAGCGGTCGGGTGTCGCTGATACACACCAAGAGTTCCATATATAGTAAATGACCCCAAAAGACTCACAGGTAAAATTAGTCTGTTGGGGACATCTATGTATCTGGTGCTCCCGGTGTGGCTGTCTATATATTGCTGAGACCCAACATAGATTGGGAGACCGCATTATTGAGCACCTTCACTCCATCCATCAACCTAATGGCACGAACATCAATTTCTCAAACTTCTGATAATTACTCCTATCCCTTCCCATTCTTCCAAGATCTTCTGTCCCTTCCTATCAGATTCCCCCTTCTCACATCCTTTATCTCTTTCACCAAGCAACTTTCCAGCTCTTTACTTCAATTGCTCTCCCCCCTCCCTGTTTCAGCTATCAACTTCCACCTTGTACGTCTTCCTCCCTTTCCCCCACCTTCTTATTCTGACTTTCTTTCCAATCCTGATGAATGGCCTTGGCCAGAAACATCAACTGTTTATTCATTTCCATTGATGCTGCCTGTCCTGCTGAGTTCCTCCAGCATTTTGTGTGTATTGCTTTGGATTTTCAGCATCTGAAGATTTTCTCATGTTTCAATGTTGACAATTATTTTCTATATTTATGTAAGGAGCATAAATTACGTGCACTGAACTGAATCGCTCAATTTCAGTTACTACGATTTCAATGCAGTCCTATAGACAAGAAGAAGACAAGACAAGAAGACAACTTCTATAGACAAGACTTCTTTTTCTTATTGAAGAAGGGGAGCTGTTGTTGTTGCTGGGCAGCACAGCTCATTTATTCTTACTGGAACTTAGGAGGATGAGGGGTTACCTAAAAGATGTTTATAAAATTATGAGGTCCAAAGAGAGGGAAGAAATTTAAAAGAGATCTGAGAGGTAAGTCTTTCACAAAGTGATTAGTGGTTATCTGGAATATGCTACTAGAGGAAGTGATAGAGGCAGACACAATTAAATACTTAAAAGGCACTTCAAAAGGTAATAGAATGAGAATCAATAAAGAGAGAGGAGCCTAGTGCAAGAAAATTGACTTAAAATTGAAATGCAATTAAAAGATAGGCATCATGGTTGAGTGAAAGAGGTGGGCCATGGGTGCCTGTTCCTGCACGGTATGATTCCATGGATGAGTAAGTGAAATGAGTAGAGGAATGATTATGGTGGTTTTTGACTATCCAAATATAGACTAGGATAGAAATAACATAAAGGGAAAGAGAGGGAGAATTCTCCAAAGTGTGTTTGCAAACTCGTCTGCAAACTTGGTCAGAAAGCCATCAATTCCATCATCCAGGTCATTGACATATAATGCTCTGGTTCACAATTTTGCTCCTATGCTATAGGTATATCATTTTAGCAATTCTGTAAGAGCAGTGTGCTCTGTTTGTTCGGCTTACCATTGAGGATAAGGGATGCTTAGGAATGTGTGCAATCCAATTAGGATAGTGGAACTGGGAGAAGGTTCCAGAGAATTCTGGGGGAGAGGTTTTTTGAGGGGCATGAAGGTTGGTCTTGGTCTTTGTTTGGCAGGAGATGAAGAGAGTGGAGAGAACATAGGATTCGATCTGGTGGGGACCGTGATTCAATGGAGCCAAGGTGCAGGAGTCTACTGGATATCGTTGAATATGACTTTTGAAAGATTTAAGCTCCAATCTGCACACATTTGACTGTTAATTTTTTTTTCTTTCTTTTCTCTACTAACTCTTTAGTTGAGTTAATATTCATAAATATACTTCTTTTAATTGTATGCAGTGTGCGACTTGTTATTTCCAGGCAAAGAGTTGTAACAGCGCAGCAAATCACACAAAACTCATACAAACTGGGGCTTGAGTGGGGGAGACATCCCAAATCCCATGGATTTGCTGGGACTGGAGTGTGTATATCTGAGACATTCGAGTCCAGAGAAAGGTGGGCTTCTTGGCACTGAGTTGGAAGACTGTCAGTGAGAGCTAATGAGCCGTTTCTTGAGACGGCTGGGAAGAAAGGGTGTTTCAGGCATATAACGTGAAAAGAAGCAGCCGCAAGACCAAGCCCTGTGGGACACCACTAGTCACGGGCAACCCAACCAGAAAAGACAAGCTTTATTCCCACTTTTGCCTTCTGCCAGTCGGCCAATCTTCTATCCAACCCAGTATCTTTCCTGTAATACCATGGGCTCTTATCTTGTTTAACAGCCACATGTGTGGCACCTTGTCAAATGCTCTCTGAAAATCCAAGTAAACAACTTCCACAGACTCTCCTTTGTCTATCCTGCTTGCTATTTTCTCAAAGAATTACAACAGATTTGTTAGGCAAGGTTTCCCTTCAAGGAAGCCATGCTGAATTTGGCCTATTTTATCATGTGCCTCCAGTTACCCCAAAACCATCTTCCCTGCTGAATTCAGACTAATTTGTCCATATTTTCCTTTTTCCTGCTCCCTCCCTTCTTAGAGAATGGACTGACATTTGCAATTTTCTAGTTATTTAATTTAATTTCCTTCTTTGAATGATTCAACATCACTTTTAATTTTGCTCTTTGTCAAACATCAGTCTACCTTTTTTAAAATATCTTATGAACACTACTTCAGCACAAGTTAGTGCAGTTACTAGCAAGAATTTTATTTCCACCTTCTACTTTGAACTCTCTATAGAATTATTTGGGCTGAAGGGTCTGCTCCTGTGCAGTACAGTTGTATTTAAGTTTTTTTTGTCTATTGCCTTCTTGTTACTATATCTTTTAATAAATGGAAATACTGAAATTTACTAACCTATGCTAATATAAAGCTCCTCATAGTTTTGAACATCTTTATCAGATCGCCAGGAAAAAGACATTAATGTCTCAAGTCCCTCCTGATAAAATTGCCTCTGGTAACCTTTCAACAAATCAATGCAAGGGCAGCTCTAGTACCTTTAAATCCATGCATGATCAAAACCACATTTCATCTGTTGACTGTAGTCTAATCAAGATCCCTTATATCATTGCTCTGTTTCTATTATGATAATATTTTGATGTAAAGTTAAGGTTTCCAGTCAGCATTTCCACAGTTCTAACATTTTCCAGTGGCAACCCTTAATCGAGTATATATCTGCAAATCAGGAACTTCTTCTTTATCAATATCATGCAACCCTTACCATCCCTCCAGGTCAAGGTAAGTTAACTTTATTGTCTTGTGCACAATTATCGTGAGGAACAGCTACAATGAAAACCTTGCTTGCAGCCGCATCGCAGGCATGTATGTTCAAACAACTCACAGAAAATAAGCAACACGCACAAAATGTTAGAGGAACTTAGCAGGCCAGACAGCATCTGTGGAAAACAGTACAGTCAACATTTCAGGCCGAGACCCTTCCAAAGGTGGTGTAGGGGAGAGAGAAACACAAGGTGTTAGGTGAAACTGGTAGATGGAAGGGGTAAAGTAAAGAGCTGCATAGTTGATTGGTGGAAGAGCACCAGATAGAGGTGATGGGCAGGCAAGGAGATGAGGTTAGAGAGGGAAACGCGAATGGGGAATAGAAAAGGTGGGGGAGGCATTACTGGAAGTTTTAGAAATCAATGTTCATGCCAACAGGTTGGAGGCTTCCCAAATGGAATATAAGTGTTGCTCCACAAACCTGAGAATGGCCTCATCGCAACAGTGGAGGAGGCCATGAATAGACATATTGGAATGGGAATGGAAAGTGGATTTAAAATGAATGGTCACTGGAAGATACCACTTTTTCCAGCAGATAGGACATAGGTGCTCGGTGAAGCAGTTTCCCAATCTACATTGGATCTCATCGATAAATAAGAGGCACTCTGGGAACACCAGACACAGTATATGACCCTAATAGACTCACAGGTGAAGTGTTGCCTCACCTGGAAGGACTGTTTGGGGCCTGAATCGTAGTGAGGGAGGAGGTGTAGCACCACTTGCAAGGGTAAGTGCAGGAGGGAGATTAGTGGGGAGGGTTGAATGGATGACGGAGTCAAGTAGGATCCTTGTGGAAAGTAGAAAATGGGGGAAGGGAAATGTGTGCTTGGTGGTGGGATCCTGCTGGAGATGGTGGAAGTTGCAGAGAATTATTTGCTGGACACATGGGCTGGTGGGGTGGTAGGTAAGGACAAGAAGAACCCTATCCCTAGTGGGGTGGCTAAAGGACGGGATTAAAGCAGACGTGTGTGAAATGGACGTGTGTGGTTGAGGGTAGTGTTGATGGTGAAGGAAAAAAAGCCCCTTTCTTTGAAGAAGCAGGACATATCCTTCATTCTGGAATGAAAAGCCTCATTCTGACAGCAGATGCGGCGGAGACTGAAGAATTGAGAGAAGGTGATGACAAGTAACAGCGTGGAAAGAAGTATAGTCCAGGTAGCTGTGAGAGGCAGTGAGTTTATAATAAACATTAGTAGATAAGCTTTCGCCAAAGATTGAGACAGCAAGATCAAGAAAGGGGAGGGAGGTGTCAAAAATGGATCAGGTAAATTTGAGAGCAAGGTGGAATTTGGAGGCAAAGTGGATGAAGTCAGTAAGTTCTGCATGGGTGCAGGAAGCAGCACAAATGATGTAGCGAGAGAAAAGTGGGGCACTGCCGCCAGTGTAGGCTTGGAACATAGATTGTAGCCAATAAAAAGGCAGGCATAGCTGGGACCAACATGAATGCCCATGGCTACACCTTTTGTTTGATGGAAGTGGGAGCAGCCAAAGTGAAAAGAAGCTGGTTGGGTCTGGTGTCCAGAAAGAAGCGGAGAGCTTTGAGGCCTTCCTGCTGGGAGAAGGAGGTGTATAGTGACCAGATGTCCATAGTGAAAGTTGAGGTGATTGGGGACAGGGAACTTAAAATCATTGAAAATATCCAGAGTGAGTGAAGTGTCACGGATGTAGGTAGGAAGGAAGTGAATTGGGGGGGGGGGAAATAAAACGGAGTCGAGGTGTGCAGATATGAGTTCATTGGAGCGGGAACAAACTGAACCAGTGGGTCTACCTGGACAAACGGGTTTGTGGATCTTGTAGGAGGTAGAACCGAGAGGTAGAGGATATGGAAACTATAATGTTTGGTGGCAGGGGATGGAAGATTCCCAGAGCTAATAAGGTTTGTGATAGTGTGGGAAACATTGGCCTGATGTTCCTTAGTGGGATCCTGTTCAAGAGGTAAGTAAGAGGAAGTGTCTGAGAGTTGTCTCTGGGTCTCAGCAATGTAGAGGTCAGTACACCAGACTACTACAGCATCCCCTTAGCTACAGGATTGATGCAGTGGGAGTGGAGAGCAGAGCATCCGGAAGGAATGAAGCTGGAATTTGAGAGAGGAGTGTTGAAATCGAGGTGGTTGATGCTCCATCAACAGTTGGCAATGAAAAAGTCCAGGGCAGGCAGAAGGCCAGAGCAGGGTGTCCAGGAAGAGGAGGAGGGTGAAATCAGGAGAAGGGGTCATTGATGTGGGGCAGGGAGTCTTTGACAAAGAAATAAGCACAGAGACAGAGGTGGCGGAAGAAAATCTCAGCGTCACGGCGGGTGCGGAACTCACTGAGATTGTGAGTGCAGGGGGACAAAGGTGAGGTTCTGCCTCAGAGAGGGGAGAGTCAGAGGAAATAGTGAAGATCCGGCATGGATAAGAGCTGAGATCAGAGGGGGTAGGGGGTTGGTAGTGTCTGAGGAGAAGGGAGGTTTGGGGCGTTCAGGGATGGTGGTGCGAGAGGAAGACGGAATTCTAAGGAGAAAGGAGGGGGTCAGTATGCCAAACTACTACAGCACCCCCCTGAATTGCAGGTTTGACATTGACATCAGGATTAGTGCAGAGGGAGTGGGGAGCAGAGTGTTCGGAAGGATATCACAGAAAATAAATTGAACATAAAATTTATAAGACAGTGATGGGAAAAACAACTGCAATACAGGACAACAGTGCAAAAAAAACATCGTCAGAGATCAGTCCATAGTACTGCTAGAGGTGGTCTGTCATATTCACAAGGTATACTTCCTTGGTCTTACTTTGAATGTGTGTCATCTCATAGGTTCTAATTAGAATTGTCTGCAGATCGATGCATATAGCACAATTGTTAAGTATAAGCTTGTATCCTTTAAAGAAGTGAGCCTGTGATTCACAAACAGGAAGAAAACATTAAATTAATTGTGTATCTTGTTCCCATGACAACTGTTCTGGGTAGGAATGAACAGCACAAACTGAACATGAAAGGACACAGGAAAAGCATAACGGAAAATATCACTAATTTCCTTTGGAGAACTTGTATGATTCAGTCACCTAACTGGCTGTTCACTGTAAACAACAGCGTAAAATAATAAATGTAGAGTGACAGGACACTTCCTTTCAGAGAATGTAGAATGGGAATGGCTCTGCCTTCATAGATTTGTTATGAATTAAGTTGTTGAGTAATTTTGTCTGGACAGATTCCAGCTCACAGCATAAACAGTTCCATAGTCCTAAAATATTGATATTCCAAAGTGATTTGCTACTAAATATCCATTTTTATACAGAGTGCTCAATGAACAAATCCCACTGAATGCACAATGCAGAATCTAACTGTTAACTATTTACCAAAGCCCAATTTAAAGTGGTTGCTTACTCTAAGGATGTAATTACTGTACATCTACAAATACAAAGTGGGCCTCTTTTTTTTTGTATGCAACCAAGTCAATATATTGCATTGTGGAATGCATTGCAAGAGTGCTTCTAAAGAGATGTGAGACACGATCTCTGGAATTAGCCTTTGGGGAATGAGTCTTTCCCTGTTTATCTACTCTGATCATTTCGGTAGTGTAAACAGCAAAAAAAAAGGCTGGCTCAACTATACACAGAGATGTTGATCTCTGTGTGCAGGAATGCCGCATTACCGATGAATAGTTTGCCTGCGAGCTTGTTTTGTATAAGCTCCATTGTAACACCCCTACTTGGGGTCAATATTTCATAGACCATGTCATTGAATGGTGATGTCACTCTGTATTTCATAGAGATCCTTTTGTATTTGTGGAATGCAAAACCTCTGACTAGATACTAGATTTCTGTTTTGGACTTTAACCATTTATGTTCAAGATGAAATGAAAACAATGGCATGAAATTTGTAACTATCCAACCATGTAAGTACATAAAATTTATTTATTGACAAATAAAATTTGATGTTGCCACCTATACAATTGTATCACAAACTCTTTGTGCCAGAACTCGAAAAACATCCAGAATTCTCTGTTGCTTTTTAATGTTCTAGCTGTGGTCTAGTGTTCATACTCTCGTCTCTCTGAGATTTGCTTTGTTTACACTTTACACTTTAAAATGGCAAGAAATGGACGCATCCTGATTGGCGGCCAAAACTCTGTAGCTTTGGGGGCTGCAGTGATCTCTATGGAGACTTAATCGTGTGACTGCATGTGGGAGCACATACAACAGTCCCTGTGGATGACAGTTAAGGGGGAGATGGGTAAGAACATACTTAAGAAAGAATATGCTGACTAGTGATGAAATAATGTAGAAGCATGCCAGTATAAGACTGTATAACTATTCAATGTGCTTTGTGTCTCTAAATTGTATGAAACACCATACAGATCCAAAATATTCACTTCCTAGTGCTGACGTTCAACATCTGCCTAATATAATAAAGTTTATTTCAAGCATTCACTATTGTGACACCAGCAGGATTTAAGACTAAATACAGAAAATACCCTATATAAAGATTAGTTTATAATAGAGTAAATAAAGATACAGGAAAAGAATTAGACCATTTGGCCTGTCCAGTCTGTTCCACCATTTAATCATGGTGCTTTATTATCAATACCATTCTCCTGCCTTCTCCTCATTACCCTTAACACCCTTACCAATTAAGCAGCTTTCAATGTCTGCCTTAAATAACACATTGATGGACTCTTCAGCCCTCGATGGCAACAAATCCCACAGATTAACTACCTTCTGCTTGCAGAAATTCCTCCTCTTCTTCATTTTGAAGGGACATCCTTTTATTGTGAGGCTGTGCCCTAGGATCCTGGAGGTTTGTTCATCCTGTATGTGAAACCAATACGGAATTATTTAAAAAAGTATTTATCATGAACAAGATTAAGTCACAAGCATACAATAGCAATCTCGCAATCACCAACTTGCCTTAATAACCACTCCTCAGGAGTGTTCAAGCATGAGCTGTAGCAAAATAAATATTTGAGTCAAATAATGATTTCAGCAAGAGGCAATCTTAAAATATCCAAGTTATTAGTGTGCAACCGAGTCCTCTTAAACATCTGAAGAGGAGTTCACATTTACATTCATTCCCCCATTACCCAGAATAATTTATAAACAAGATTATCAAAAGAAGCAATTTCTGAAGCTTTCCTCTGCCAACTCACAAAGGCAGCTCCTGCTGATTCCCCCTCTTGACGAGAAATCATCTCTCAGCTGTTTTAAAGTATATTATCATTAGACGAAAAGGATTCTGTGGACTAAAAGACTCTCTTGTATGAAGGTCTGTCAGCTCAAGAGTATAATTCAGCAAAATAAAAGAATCATTACAGGAGCTGTTAATCTTTCCACAACACCCAAGAAATGATGTGCAGGCACCAAGGAACACCCAAGAGAAATGTATGTGCATCCAGGGGCTGTGTATGATCACCCACGGGGACTGTGCGTGCCTGCACCTTTTGGGACCTGCAGGCTCAGCAATATTTTATTCAACCCACTGAGACCTAATTTGCACTTACAGGGATTATGTCTGCAGCTTCACAGGGATAGTATACACTCAGTGGCCACTTTATTGGGTACCTCCTGCACCTAACAAAGTGACCACTGAGTAAACATCTGTGGCCCTCTGCTGTTGTAGCCCATCCATTTCAAGATTCGAAGTGTTGCACGTCCAGAGATGCTCTTCTGCACACCAGTGTTGAAACACATGTTCATTTGAGTTACCGTCACCTTCCAATCAGGTTGAACCTTTATCACCTGACCCCTCTCGTTACCAAGGCATTTTTGCCCTTAGAGTTACTGCTGACCGGACTTTATTTTTGTCTTTTCGCACCATTTTCTGCCAACTCCAGAGACTGCTGTGCATGAAAATCTCGTGAGATCAGCAGTTTCTGAGATATTCAGACCACCCCATCGGGCACCAACAATCACTCCATGGTCAAAGTCATTTAGGTCACATTTCTTCCCCATTTTGATGCTTGGTCTTAAGAAAAACTGATCATCTTGACCACGTTTACATGCTTTCATGCATTGAGTTGTTGGGCCACATGATCGGCTGATCAGATATTTGCATTAATGAGCGGGTTTACAAGTGCACCTAGCAAAGTAGCCATTACGTGTATGTCCGCCCTCAGAAGAAGAGACTGTTCACACACAATGATATCTATGTCCATCCACAGGATTCATACCTGTGCACCAACTGGGATAGTGTTTGTACCTACACTGGTGGTGTTAAGACAGCAACATCCAGCATCAAAGATTCCCACCATTTGAACCATGCCATCTTTTTGCAGCTACCATTGGGCAGAAGTTACAGACACCTAAAGTCCCACACCTCCCGGTTCAAGAACAGTTACTTCCTTTCAATCTTCTTCAACCAATCTGCACAACCTTAATCACCACCTCAGCATAGAATTGCAAGGGCCATTTTGATCATGTTGTGCTAAGATTGACTGTTTTTATCTTGTTCTAATTATGTTCTTTCTTGTATAATTTAGTGTAGTATGCTGTATGTTACATTCATGATTCTCTTGTGAATATTCTGTACGTGTGATGCCGCTTTAAGATTTTTAATTGCAGCTATGAAAGCATACACTTATGCTTATGACAATAAACTTGACTTTAACTTTCAGATTTAGATTCAAGTTTATTCCTCGTGTGTACATCAAAGCACCCAGAGAACTGCATTACAGGTATTTGTGTGAACAACCAACACACCCAAGGATGTGCTGGGGGCAGCCTACAAATGTTGCCACACACTCCAGCATCGGCACAGAATGCCCACAATGCTGAGCAGTACAACACAGAACAGAACAGAGCAGAGCATACCAATCGACAAAGCAACAACAGCAAAGCAAGCCACATTACTCCCGAACTCCCACCCACCAACCCATGCACATACTCAGTCCTCTGCCCCCAGGACAGGCTGTCTTCAGTCTCCAGCCTCCAGCAGATTCATGGATTCACAGGCATTGGACTCTCAGAGATTTGCGTACTTGGGGTCTGGCCATCAGGCCTCAGCTTCTCGACTTCTGATTGACCTGCAGCCTTTGATCTTTGGTATCAACTTGACGCTGAAGATGAATGGAGATTCCAGATGAAGACCTGAACTGCAGGCCCATAGCACTGGACTTGCCGATGACAGGACCCAAGCACTAGGCCTTAAATCTCGATCTCACTGACCCACTAAGGAGTTACTGTCACACATACGTCCTGCCCACATGGAACTTCAATCACAGAACTGATTGATGACAGTGACCTGGTGGGGAGAGGCATCTGCCCTCATCCTCGTTCCCACTGCTCTGCAGGCCTGACATCTGACCATGTCCACATCACTAGCTTTTGAATGTGGCACAGTGCTTTAGACTTCAACCTGTCCCCTAATTCCCACACATTCCTGTCCCTACACCCTAACCAGATGCCTAACTCACCTAACTCCACTTCCTGTCCCCAAAGCCTTCCATGAGGATCTTGAAAAACTTAAAACTCAACTAATTCAGAGTTGTGACCATAGCAAAGACCCTAACTCAGTGCCATATTGACTGGAAAGTTGTACCATGTGCACCAGGCCACATTAGAGGGCAATTTAGATTCAGCAGTTTTGCTGTGTCTGGAGTGACATGGAAACAAAACCAATCAAGGACAGCAATTTCCTCACAAAGTTCAAGGTTCAAAGTTAGTTTATTATCAAAATACACACATTTCACCTTGAGATGGTTTCTTGCAGGCATTCACATTAAAACAAGAAAAACAGTAGGATCAATGAAAAATACACCCAAATGAAGAATGACAACCAATGCGCAAAAGAAGACAAACAGTACAAACGCAAAAAAAAAACAATCAATTTATCAATAAATAAATAATACTTAGAACTTGAGTTGTAGGGTCTTGAAAGTGAGTCCATGGGTTGCGGAATCGCTTCAGAATTGTGGTGAGTGAAGTTATCCACACTGGTTCAAGAGCCTGATGGTTGAAGAGTAATAACTGTTCCTGAACCTGGTGGTGTAGGATCTAAGGCTCCTGTACCTCCTTCCCTATGACAGAAGTGAGAAGAGTGTATGGGCCTGGATGGTAGGGGTTCTTCAATGGTGGGTGCTGCTTTCTTGTTACAGCACTCCTCATTGATGTTCTCAGTGGTGGGCAGGGCTTTTCCCATGACAGACTGGGCTGCGTCCATTACTTTCTGTAGGCTTTTCCATTCTTAGGCATTGATGTTTCCAGCCAGGCTACTCACCACTGTGCACCAATAGAAATTGTCATTTAAATGTCCATATCACTGTGTTTTTAAGGAGAATATTAGAATTCCATGGACACCATTATTAACATGATCAACTTAATTTCTTATGTTCCACAACCACCGAGGTGGGATTCAGGCTTATATCTCTGGATCAATAATATAGACTTCTGGATATTACTCCAGTCAGTAAAGCACTGCACCTCTTTTTAAATACCGTGATGCAATAAACATTCTGTAGATCAAATAACCTGTAACTTCATTATATGGTTATCACTTTATATACTAAAGAAGTGTTCTAGGAGCTATTGGAATAATCATCATCTTTATGTGCCATGTCATATGACGTAGGCGATCATGGCTTTGACGAATGATTGCTCTTTGCAACTTTTTCTACAGTTGTGGTTCGTCATTGTCTTCGTGTGGGCCGTGCCTTTACAGGCGACCCCATTCATTATCAATGCTCTTCATGAGGCGCCAGCGGGTCACATACTGCTGCTCATACGACCATCCACCACCTGCCCCCATGGCTTCATGTGACCCTGATCAGGAGCTAATCTGGTGCTACACCATGCCCAAAGGCAACCTGCCGGCTAGCAGAAGAGAGGAGCACATTACACTTTCTTTGCTAGAGACATATTTCCACTCTGCTGTTGGAGTAATGATGTTGATATTTCTTCGGGGGCCAACAACGTAATTTCAATTTTATAAATACTGAGGTGTCAGCCTCGTGAAGAACCTAGGTAAAGCTGCGTCTGTGCTAAGTAGCTAAAAAGGCAAGCAATTCAGTATCATGGAGCTAAGCGATTTCCCAAGCAATATTTCAAAGCAATGCACTGTAGGTCTATCACGTGTGGTCATGAATAGTAGTGGGTAATTAAGCAGTTAATGGGCAGAGAGAAGTATCCCCACGCTCAACGTTGGCTGTGCTCAGCATGTGAGTGCTCTGGGAAAGGATGAAGCATTTGTAACCATGTTCATCCAGAAATGTCAAGTAAATGATCCATCCTGGCTTCCTCTTGAGATCCCTGTCTGCGATGAAGCCAAGTCTCTAGCCAAATTGATGCAGACTGCATGATATCATGAAATGTGAAAATCGTACAAAACATTGGTTAAACTGGAGTATGTACATACTGGACAACAAATAAAGCTAATCTTTATTGTGTGCAATTCTGGTTGCCGCACTGCAAGAAATATGTGATTAAGCTAGGGAGGGTGCAGGGTCTGAGCACGTCTACACAGAGTGCTGTCACGTCCATCATCAAGGACTCTAACTATCCAGGCCATGCTC